>NC_080400.1:8693750-9015000 GCF_030265065.1 Corythoichthys intestinalis
ACAACGAAGTCCACCAAAACATTGTTACCGACTTGGCTGCTACAAACAACCTCGCTTTGACAACGGACAGCTGAATGGACATGATGAACATTGAGTGGCAAATTAAGAGCGCTGTGCTTCAAACTCGTCCTGTTTATGAAAGTCGATTGTCATATGCTGGTGTTGTGCAGTAATGAGCACACGTGACTTTTGTGGCGTTTGATAACTTTTTTGATGCGCGCACACACTAGATGTCATGAAATAGCAATCTAAATGTGCTACGTCCCATGCCATTGGCTACGCGAGCCCAGAGTGATTATGGGGCACGTAGTCCATATCGAACGATGAATTGTAAACCGCCATGACTGAATGGAAGTTGAACAGGGCAAATCCATCCATACCAGTGACTATAGATAATGCTGCAAATATTGTTAATTCAGTACGTGACACAGATGGATTCGGACCACAAATAGGATGTTTTCCTCATGTAGTAAACCTAGCTGCTAAGAAACCTGTAGCAATCAACAATGTGCCACTGTCTCACTTTA
Source organism: Corythoichthys intestinalis (assembly GCF_030265065.1). Taxonomy (NCBI): domain Eukaryota; kingdom Metazoa; phylum Chordata; class Actinopteri; order Syngnathiformes; family Syngnathidae; genus Corythoichthys; species Corythoichthys intestinalis. The sequence continues at coordinate 8,694,278 of NC_080400.1, forward strand.
CAAACAGTAAAGATTGTTCTCAGCACTTTTATACAAAATTTCTTCAGATCAGTAAGAAGTAAGCACATAAATATTATGCACTAAAATGCATGTTTATATGATTACAATTTAATTTTTGCTCGTTAGCTGAAACAGTATTTTTTAATTTAAGTGTAAACATTTATCGCGTTTAAATGGGTGTACTTGATTAATATTGTATTCTCACTGTGTTATTGTAAATTGTTTTTTTTTTTTTTTTTTTAAAGGGGGGGGCAATAATATCGCATATCGCAATAATTTATGAGATAAATTATCGCACACTAAAATTTGTTATCGCAACAGGCCTACTTGAAGTCACTTTTCAGGTTTTTACTTGTCCTGCACTATAAAGGGAGATGCTCCACAATTTCATTGTACAACTGTATAATGACCATAAAGGGCTATTCTATTCTATTGTATTCTATTCTATTCTATTCGTTTAAAGTGATCCTCTGATTTAAATACATGTAGGCTCTAATAAACCACAATTGTTCTCTTGTACTAAAATATGTTGTTAGAAACACATAAAATGTTAAATCAATGGTAATATTTTATAATATTTAGTCCATATTTTGACCGTTAGTTGGCGCCATGGTTTGCGGGATCACAGTGATGACGTCATTGGTATCTTGCGTGTTCAACAATTGCTTATTGCTGCCTAAACTCGCAAAGTAAAATGCCACGATGTGCTGCTTTTGGATGCAATTTCCAGTCAAATGGAAAAAAGGGGAGTGAAGTGAGTGGTCAAGGTGGAATTATTATTTTTAGTGAATAAATGTGCATAAGTGGAAGCTTCTCCCCCTTTTTGGTCCCTGTATGTTAGGGCCTCGGCCCCTCCCTCCTGAACCCTGGCCCACCTTGGGCAGGTGTGAGTGTTTTATTGATTTGCAGGTTGGACGCCAGACAGGTGGAGCGGCCACAGCTGCTGGCAATGACAATCAGCCATCTTCATAAGCCAGTGACGCCACCACCTCGTCGCCCGATCAACTAGTCTGTTTACCACGTCAGTTGCATCTCGCGTACTTAATTATTTATCTAATACAATAATGACACACATATTAACAATAAACATTTTACATAAAACAATTGGTGTGGTGATCATACGTTCCTCCAGTACAATCAATATGTAAATTTAGTAAATCAAATCAGCCCAGTCTGCATAATAAAGTCTGCTAACTTATATGCTACAAATGCTAACGTATTCACACTTCTCTCATAGCAAATCGCTAAATGTAACCAAGCAAACAGTATCTCCAATATTAATAACAAATGCCAACACCAACATACATCAACTGAAACAATTTACAGCTTCAAGTGGGCCGAACTAGCGTAAGTAGCTGTCCCTTAGCCATGTCAGAAACATCTGCTATAAAAGGCAAGCATTCAGACACACCCAACTCCGCCACCAGAGGGCATCATTTGACAAAATACAATACTCTAAACAAACCATCAAATATAGGATTTTGACAGTTTCCGTCATATTTTCAGGATCAAAGTACCGTCGGAATGGCGTTCAGGGTCGAAAACTCATGCCGGTACGGAGATCCGGCTCGTTCCGGTCCACTTTCACCCCTGCTGAAAAGTTATAGTGGGTACCAAAATAGACTCCTGGTGTGAATATGTTTCATAAGAACACATAGTTTTTATCTTATTTATTTGTTATTCATTAGTTTTTTTGCTCCGGGAGGAAGTGTGACATACACTGTGACAACATGCGTCCTTTACTTGTCACAATCTCCTCACTAAACAAACTCATCATATTAAATACCATCATGTCCCCGAAGTCAATCCAGCATCACGAAGAATTTAAATGGTAATGAGAGCGACCGGGTTGCAATTTTTACACAATTAATCCCTGTAGAAATTAATCTTGTTGACAGCTTTTCAAAAAAATAGCGTCAGGCAGCTATCGTCTGATTTGCATGATTACCAAGGAGGGAACTTTTTTTTTTTTTTTTTTTGGTAACTTAGTGTCATGAACTTTTGTTTTAGCTTTCCGGGCTCACTCGGTAAAGCGGAAAACTACGGAAAGGCTTTGGACCAAGCCAGTAAGAGTGACCATCTTGATGAACTAGAATACATTGTACATTGCTAATTATGCTATAATTTTATGCTGTCTTCACATATTATAGATACAGTGCCTTGCAAAAGTATTCGGCCCCCTTGAACCTTGCAACCTTTCGCCACATTTCAGGCTTCAAACATAAATATATAAAATTTTGATTTTTTGTCAAGAATCAACAACAAGTGGGACACAATCGTGAAGTGGAACAAAATTTATTGGATAATTTAAACTTTTTTAACAAATAAAAAACTGAAAAGTGGGGCGTGCAATATTATTCGGCCCCCTTGCGTTAATACTTTGTAGCGCCACCTTTTGCTCCAACTACAGCTGCAAGTCGCTTGGGGTATGTTTCTATCAGTTTTGCACATCGAGAGACTGACATTCTTGCCCATTCTTCCTTGCAAAACAGCTCGAGCTCAGTGAGGTTGGATGGAGAGTGTTTGTGAACAGCAGTCTTCAGCTCTTTCCACAGATTCTCGATTGGATTCAGGTCTGGACTTTGACTTGGCCATTCTAACACCTGGATACGTTTATTTTTGAACCATGCCATTGTAGATTTGGCTTTATGTTTTGGATCATTGTCCTGTTGGAAGATAAATCTCCGTCCCAGTCTCAGGTCTTGTGCAGATACCAACAGGTTTTCTTCCAGAATGTTCCTGTATTTGGCTGCATCCATCTTCCCGTCAATTTTAACCATCTTCCCTGTCCCTGCTGAAGAAAAGCAGGCCCAAACCATGATGCTGCCACCACCATGTTTGACAGTGGGGATGGTGTGTTCAGGGTGATGAGCTGTGTTGCTTTTACGCCAAGCATATCGTTTTGCATTGTGGCCAAAAAGTTCAATTTTGGTTTCATCTGACCAGAGCACCTTCTTCCACATGTTTGGTGTGTCTCCCAGGTGGCTTGTGGCAAACTTTAAACGAGACTTTTTATTGATATCTTTGAGAAATGGCTTTCTTCTTGCCACTCTTCCATAAAGGCCAGATTTGTGCAGTGTACGACTTATTGTTGTCCTATGGACAGACTCTCCCACCTCAGCTGTAGATCTCTGCAGTTCATCCAGAGTGATCATGGGCCTCTTGGCTGCATCTCTGATCAGTTTTCTCCTTGTTTGAGAAGAAAGTTTGGAAGGACGGCCGGGTCTTGGTAGATTTGCAGTGGTCTGATGCTCCTTCCATTTCAATATGATTGCTTGCACAGTGCTCCTTGAGATGTTTAAAGCTTGGGAAATCTTTTTGTATCCAAATCCGGCTTTAAACTTCTCCACAACAGTATCTCGGACCTGCCTGGTGTGTTCCTTGGTTTTCATAATGCTCTCTGCACTTTAAACAGAACCCTGAGACTATCACAGAGCAGGTGCATTTATACGGAGACTTGATTACACATAGGTGGATTCTATTTATCATCATCGGTCATTTAGGACAACATTGGATCATTCAGAGATCCTCACTGAACTTCTGGAGTGAGTTTGCTGCACTGAAAGTAAAGGGGCCGAATAATATTGCACGCCCCACTTTTCAGTTTTTTATTTGTTAAAAAAGTTTAAATTATCCAATAAATGTTGTTCCACTTCACGATTGTGTCCCACTTGTTGTTGATTCTTGACAAAAAAATTAGATTTCATATCTTTATGTTTGAAGCCTGAAATGTGGCGAATGGTTGCAAGATTCAAGGGGGCCGAATACTTTTGCAAGGCACTGTATGAGGTTGTTCAATATAATCCTTCACTCATACAGTAGATGGGCACTAAACTTTAAAAAGAGCTATATGATGCACTTTAGTTCTGCAATAACCTCAACCCTGAAAGGCTCATTTTTTGTCATTTGAAAGTTTCGGCTTGTAAAGCATATCTTCTCCTTGTTTTCTTTGTTTCTCAGAACTAGTGTTGCACCAATACCATTTTTTGACTTCCGATATTGATTCCGACACCCAGCTGTATGGTATTAACCGATGCCCATCTATATTGAACTGATACCACATTTTTTTGCAAAAATATTTTTTGAAATGTATATTTTAAAACAAAGTTACCGTATTTTTCGGACTATAAGTCGCACCTGAGTATAAGTCGCACCAGCCATAAAATGCCCAATGAAGAGGAAAAAAACATATAAGTCGCACCGGAGTATAAGTCGCATTTTTGAGGGAAATTTACTTGATAAAATCCAACACAGAACAGATACGTCATCTTGAAAGGCAATTTAAAATAGAAATGCAATAGAGAACAACATGCTGAATAAGTGTAAAGTATAATAATGTTACATGACACATGAACAACAAAATGTGAATATATTGTCCTCACCAGAACGCTACGGCTCAGTCCTGGGTAAACAGTGAGCTAAACTCCCAAACCACCATGCTGGACATCCGTATAATTTGCTGACTTTATTTTGGCCGTTGTTATGACACCATCATTTGAAGAGTGAAACTAAAAATAGAAATAATACCAATCCATATCATCCTTGATACCAAACAGGTTCGCCTCAACGTAAATAAATAATAATTAGCTGGTATTACAGCAATGACACAAACGGTTAGCATGCGTTCGCTAGCATCAGCAGATCGTTCAAACAACCACACAACTGGCTCTAAGTGTCCGATTGCAGGTGGATACACACAGGCGCTGCCTCTGTAGAGATATTTTACGGATATCTCTCTTTCTCTCTCTCTCTCACCCATTCGCTCAGACGCTGCGCAGCTGTCCACCTTCTTCTGGTGTGTGAGATCTCTTCTTCACGTAAACAAGTGTGATTGCACCCCCACTTGGGCGTGAAAGCGCCACAAACTAAAAGCATGCATTTCAATATAAAATAGTCCCAATAATACAATTGAACACACATTGCTAAAGGCAGAACGCGAACGTGGCCATAGCTATTAAGAGTTATTCAGATAACTATAGCATAAAGTACATGCTAACAAGTTTACCAAACCATCAGTTTCACCCCAAAACACCGAAATAACATGTGAAACGATATCATAATGTGTTCATAATTTCACACATAAATCGCTCCTGAGTATAAGTCGCACCCCAAGCCAAACTATGAAAAAAACTGCGACTTATAGTCCCAAAAATGCGGTACTGTAGCCTTGCAAACAAAACGGTACTACCTGATTCATTTATTCATCATGCAGTACTGTTTTGAAAACTGTCCAACCACTTCCCCGGTTATCTAATGTTCAAGCTAACCAGGAGAAAGGGGCGGGAGCGGCAGACGTGGCCAGGAAGCAACTGTCTGCTTGAATACAATGTCGGAGTGCAAAGCGGTTCTTGTAGTTCGGTCAATTTCTCAAGTTTTGTCTGGAATACACTACATTTCCTCATTAAAAGAGGAGCAAAGAACATCACTCAAAGCTTTTTTTTTTTTTTTTTTTTTTAAAGGGGAAACGATGCTTTCACCGGTGTGACGAGAATTGCCATCGACCAATCAGCAGCTCTATCTTTTTTGAAGGTTCCTTCCTTGAAACGGGTCTCACCTGGATCTTTACCAGATTGATTTGTGGAATATACTCGTAGCAGATACAGTGGGGCAAATAAGCATTTAGTCAACCACTAATTTTGCAAGTTCTCCCACTTGAAAATATTAGAGAGGCCTGTAATTGTCAACATGGATTAACCTCAACCATGAGAGACAGAATGTTGAAAAAAAAAAAACAGAAATCACATTATTTGATTTTTAAAGAATTTATTTGCAAATCGTGGTGGAAAATAAGTATTTGGTCAATACCAACAGTTCATCCCAATACTTTGTTATGTACCCTTTGTTGGCAATAACGGAGGCCAAACGTTTTGTGTAACTCTTCACAAGCTTTTCACACATCGTTGCTTGTATTTTGGCCCATTCCTCCATGCAGATCTCCTCTAGAGCAGTGATGTTTTGGGGTTGTCGTTGGGCAACACGGACTTTCAACTCCCTCCACAGATTTTCCATGGGGTTAAGATCTGGAGACTGGCTAGGCCATTCCAGGACCTTGAAATGCTTCTTTCGAAGCCACTCCTTTGTTGCCCTGGCCGTGTGTTTGAGATCATTGTGATGCCGATAATGAGCTAAAACAGATGCCATTAATACAGGTAACGAGTGGAGCCTCGTTAGACCTCGCTAGACGAAGTTAGACCTCTTTGACAGCCAGAAATCTTGCTTGTTTGTAGGTGACCAAATACTTATTTTCCACACTAATTTAATTCTAATTCTTTAAAAATCAAACAATGTGATTTTCTGGGTTTTTTTCCACATTCTGTCTCTCATGGTTGAGGTTTACCATGTTGACAATTACAGGCCTCTCTAATCTTTTCAACTTTTCAACTTATATACTGTATATGGCGGAAAACACAGACAAGACTGAAAAAGCAGTTTTTGCTCTTGCAACCCTCTACAAAATAAACTGCTGTATTTTAAGCCAAAACAACTGTCCCTATTACCCTGGAAACCCCTGTTTACAGATGTCGCGCAAACGCTTTTGTTTCAACCTAGCCATAAAAAAAAAAGTAAGTAAACGTATTTATTATTCGAAATGTCTGTCATTTTTAACTTAGAATCATTAATCGATGTCTAATATTTCGCTTAAAAAAAACGACTTTAAAAAATGATTCACTCACATATTTTAAAATTTTAAACAAATTACCTCACAATGAAAAAAATAACGTCTGTAAAAAAGTCACAGATATCTACCTCATAAATATCGCTTAACTGTATTTTTTCGTTACTGTCGCATTTTCCCCAATATATTAGATGATAAATAATCGATCCAAACAAAGAAAGATAAAAAAATAAAATAAAAAAATAAACTTTAAAAGGTTAAATAAATGAAAAAAACATCTCGACCACTCCTTGATGTCTGCGATTTCTGCATCGCGACCCTTGTTATATCACCATGTTTCACCCATAAAATAAAAAATAAAAAATCTGGCTGTGGCCATTCACAGCTGTGTCTTGACATTCGGTTATATACTGTATGATACATGGAGTTTTTGGATCGAAACAAGGCAAGTATGCGATAATATTTTGTTAAAATCGTGGCGGCTTTAATTCTGCTCTCGTGTGTTCTCGCCTCCAGTTAGGGTTTTGCTGTTTAATTTTTTTTTTTTTAAATGCCCTCCTGTTCAAAATGTTTCTTCCCCCAGAAAATTGAGATTTTAAGATTTCCAATGATGTATCACACATGCATATCGGACAATTTTGAAATTTGGCCATATTGGGGGTCTCAGAGCGGAACTTTAAGTCACCTGAGTGTCTTCCGCCATATATTAGGGCTGTCAAAATTATCGCGTTAACGGGCGGTAATTAATTTTTAAAATTAATCACGTTAAAATATTTGACGCAATTAACGCACATGCCTCGATCAAACTACAATGTACTGCTCAAACAGCAGTGTAATGTCCGCTTGTTATTTGTTTTTTGGTATTTGGCGCCCTCTGCTGGCGCTTCGGCCTAAATGATTTTATAGGTTTCAGCACAGTGAGCGAGCATGGTGAAATTATTGACATAAACAATGGCGAGCTACGAGTTTATTTTTTGATTAAAAATTTTAAAAAAAAAATTTGAATGAAACGAAAACATTAAGAGGGGTTTTAATATAAAATGTCTATAACTTGTACTAACATTTATCTTTTAAGAACTACAAGTATTTCTATCCATGGATCGCTTTAAGAGAATGTTAATAATGTTAATGCCATCTTGTTGATTTAATGTTATAATAAACAAATACAGTACTTATGTACCGTATGTTGAATGTATATATCCGTCTTGTGTCTTATCTTTCCATTCCAACTATAATTTACAGAAAAATATGACATTTTATAGATGGTTTGAATTGCGATTAATTACGATTAATTAATTTTTAAGCTGTAATTAACTCGATTAAAAATTTCAATCGCTTGACAGCCCTAATATATATATGTATATTTATATATACTGTAATATATATATACACTGTAATATATATATATATATATATATATGTTTTTTTCAATTAGGTTTTTGTTTTCAAATCGGTCAAGCACATTACTGTCATTTCCATTCATTTCAATGGGTAAATGTGTTGAGTTACGAGCATGTTCATGGAACAAATTAAACTCATATCTCAAGGCAAGTAAACTGAGTTAGAAGTTGCAGTGGCAGCCAAAGATTTACAAGTCCTCTCTGTCTAATTTAGAACCTGCATCTACTGTATCTGGGTTAGTTATACAGTTGATTTCCCAATCAAAGCCAAGAACGCTATCCAACTCCACTTGCAAACATGCCACCTGCTGCGTCCCTTGAAATGAAGCTGCTAATAAACATCCCGCTTCCTCTCTGAGTGCTTCTTTTGTGCTGGCAGCTCACGGAGGACAAACACAGACTTTTAATTGACAAGCAGACGCTTTGTTTTCCCAGTTTCTTGATGGTGAATGAGCAACAGGGACACAGTCGGCGTGTAATTGTTGGCGCTGTTCTCCATTTCCATAATGACAAAGTGCTACCTGGTTAACCGGTGAGTGTTGACAGACAATGGAAGCATGATTCCTTTTTGATGTGTGAAATTGGGTATTGATTTGTTTGTATTGTGATATTTTGTTTTGCAAATTAGTGGACGAAAGCTCAGTGGTGATTTCAGACTATTTTAATTGGTGGGAGTGAAAGGGGCGCACAACCTATTTTTGATAAAATGGGTGACGGTAGGAAAAGGAATAGTCAGCAAAAAATAAATAAATAAATCTGCAAAATTGGAAGAATAAAACACAAATTTGAAATAGTATTGAAGGTTATAGTAACAAAGATGTCAAGTCTGTTAAGTAAGGTGATGAATGCAAAGCTAGCAACGAGTAATTACATTTTTCCATGAGAATGTGTTTGCCTTTGTTTCTTTGCGTAGTTTTTACATAGTTTTACAAAACAAAACAAAACAAAACAAAAAAGTTGGCAGAACTTGAGATTAATGCTAAACCAATTTCACTTGAATGTTCAAATTTTGATGGAAAACTGAAGAAAGTTGATAGTCAAAACCCAACATTTTAAGTAAACTGAAATATGCGATTGAAATCAAGATTTGGAGTAAATTGGACTTCCATTAAGTAGTTTGAACTCAAAATGTTAAATACAGTGTGAAAATACAAGTTGAAAATAAGTATTTGGTCAATACCAAAAGTTCATCTCCATACTTTGTTATGTACCCTTTGTTGGTAATAACGGAGGCCAAACGTTTTCTGTAACTCTTCACAAGCTTTTCACACACTGTTGCTGGTATTTTGGCCCATTCCTCCATGCAGATCTCCTCTAGAGCAGTGATGTTTTGGGGCTGTCGTTGGGCAACACGGACTTTCATTCCCTCCACAGATTTTCTATAGGGTTGAGATCTGGAGACTGGCTAGGCCACTCCATGACCTTGAAATGCTTCTTACAAAGCCACTCCTTTGTTGCCCTGGCTGTGTGTTTGGGATCATTGTCATGCTGAAAGACCAAGCCACGTCTCATCTTCAATGCCCTTGCTGATGGAAGGAGATTTTCACTCAAAATCTCTTGATACATGTCCCCATTCATTCTTTCCTTTACACAGATCAGTCGTCTTGGTCCCTTTGCAGAAAAACAGCACCAAAAAAATTATGTTTCCACCCCCATGCTTCACAGTGGGTATGGTGTTCTTCAGATGCAATTCAGTATTCTTTCTCCTCCAAACACGAGAACCTGTGTTTCTACCAAAAAGTTCTATATTGGTTTCATCTGACCATAACACATTCTCCCAGTCCTTTTCTGGATGATCCAAAGGCTTTCTAGCGGACTGCAGACGGGCCTGGACGTGTGCTGGCTTCAGAAGGGGAACAAATCTGGCAGTGCAGGATTTGAGTCCCTGGCAGCGCATTGTTACTGATAGTAGCCTTTATTACTGTGGTCCCAGCTCTCTGTAGGTCATTCACTAAGTCCCCCCGTGTGGTTCTGGGATTTTTGCTCACCGTTCTTGTTATCATTTTGACGCCACGGGGTGAGATCTTGCATGGAGCCCCAGATCGAGGGAGATTATCAGTGGTCTTGTATGTCTTGCATTTTCTAATAATTGCTCCCACAGTTGATTTCTTTACACTAGTGATGTGTCGGTCGCGAACGAGCCGGTACAAAGGACGAAGTGAACGAAGGGAGCCGGCACAACACCGGCACCCTCCCTCGAGAGCCGGCTCTTTATTTTCCCTCCCTCTCACCCTCCTTCCCTCCCTCTCTCTCGCGCTCGCTTTCTCACGTGTCTGAATCGAGGTGTGGCAGTGGCTCAGGTGAGGGAGTGCCGTGCGCAGAGTGGGAGAAAGGAAGAGAAAGGGGAGGGGCCAGGGGCTTGGTAGTACTGCACGCCACGCCACGGAGTGCACGCCAAGTTGAACACCGTCGGTCGCGCAGCTGCAAGTGCCCAGCCACAGACACACAGGGGGAGGAAAAGATGACACACGAACGCGGTTTGTAGGCCTTCAAGATGAGCCGAAAACGCAGTAACATTTGGAGACATTTTAATTGGTTAAAGTCAGATGACAATAGGGCAAAATGCCGTGTCTGCAAACTTAACCCCTTATAGCCTAATGTAACACATTTGATACGCTTAGAATTTCAATATTTTGAGACTAATTTAGAAATGTAATTTTTTTTTTTTTTTTTAAATGATGGATGCAAGTCAACACATGCATCTGCAGGTTCCATGAGAAAAAAAATCTGGATTTAGCTAAAAGACTGGACAAATAATCACTGAGAGAAGGAGCCGGATCAGCCTGTTTAGTTTTCTTGAATGCAAATTTAAAATAAAGCAAGGAGTAGCTCATGTTTGTTAAAATAAAGCAAGGAGTAGCTTATGTTTGTTTTGTTTGCTGCTGCTTTTGCAGTTACTACTCACTGTTTTTGTTATGACGCAGCATGTTTAATTGTTGTTGGTTGAAGTTTAATTTGGTTGCTTGTTTATTGTTTGGAGCCTTTTTGATGTTCAATAAAATGAGTAAAAACCCTTTTCTTTGCTTGATAATTGTTGCTATTTGCAGTCAGTAGAGTGCAATATTTAGTTCACAAAGTCATTTATCAAAATATATGCTAAATTTGTCATAAATATTTAAAAGAAAAGCTAAATTTGAAAGAGCCGTTTGAGAGCCAAAAAGAGCCGGCTCTTTTGACTGAGCCGATCCAAATGAACCGGATCGCCGAAAAGAGCCAAAAATCCCATCACTACTTTACACCAAGTGTTTTACCTATTGCAGATTAAGTCTTCCCAGCCTGGTGCAGGTCTTCAATTTTGTCTCTGGTGTCCTTCGACAGCTCTTTGGTCTTGGCCATAGTGGAGCTTAGCGTGTGACTGACTTGTGGACAGGTGTCTTTCATACCGATAATGAGTTAAAGCAGGTGCCATTAATACAGGTAACGAGTGGAGCCTCGTTAGACCTCGTTAGAAGAAGTTAGACCTCTTTGACAGCCAGAAATCTTGCTCGTTTGTAGGTGACCAAATACTTATTTTCCACTCTGATTTGGAAATAAATTCTTTAAAAATCAAACAATGTGATTTTCTGTTTTTTTTTCCACATTCTGTCTCTCATGATTGAGGTTTACCCATGTTGACAATTCCAGGCCTCTCAATTTTTTTCAAGTAGGAGAACTTGCACAATTGGTGGTTGACTAAATGCTTATTTGCCCCAATGTAAACTAGACTTCAGTTTTTGTTACTATATAACAAATTACTCCAAGTTGGATTCGAACAGTGGAATGCGCAGACAACTGTGTTAAACCCACAGGCTAAGCGCCCATTAGGCAGCGCGCTCTTAGCATTTTAATTTTAAAATTCAATTTGGTCAGAAACGTAAGTATGGTCCATAAACTTGACAATTCAAGTTAATTTCACCCATTTCATCAAGTTTAAAATATTAATTTCATGAGTTAAGAATACTCAAAATAAACACATTAGTGAACTTAAAGGGATCCACGGATAGAAAGTAAAAAAAGGATAGAAAAACTTTTAGTTCTTAAAAGATAAACATTATTATAAGTTAAAATAATTTGATATTGAAACCCTTTTTGATGTTTGTTTTTATACTTTATATATTTATTTTGTAAAATTAGTTAACTAGTAGGTCGTCATTGTTGTTGATGTCGCAGAGCGTTGACGTCAAATGGTTTGTGCTTTTAATTTATAGTTTATTTGTTTGGCTATGTGTAATTGCAATTTGTAACAGTACCAGCAGTATTTTTTAAGGATTTAGTGTAGGTTTTCAGGCTGTGGAACGAATCAATTGAAATGGAAAATCCTGCTCGTCATAAGACCATTTTGACTTACAAAATGACTCCTGGAAAGAATAAACTTCGTATTTAAAGGTACCCCAGTATTCGGCCATGAATTTTGCTTTCAGTACGTTCCTATCCAGTACTGAGATTCAAACCCACATCCTTTAACAGTGAAGCAGACATTTCATTTTTTAAAAACACGATGCACTTGTATACTTTTAACACTTTTGAGCTGTAGTGTGATATTTACCAAGTTTTATTTTCCTTCACACAAGTGTTGACGTGGCGTAATTTCATGGTGAGCGACAATTACGCGGATAAAGTTCATTGCAGTTTTAAAGCCAGTGGCACCTTCATTAGGAACACGGAATATTTTATTCTGGGGCTGCTTCAAACGCAGTGTGATGTATATGACGTTCCGCAATTTTGGTATTTTACTTCACGCAAATGAAAATTGGCTTCATCTACAGTGATGGCTCAGAACCCCCCCCCAAGGATGCTGACACTCTTGTTCTTTCAATGGTAAAAATGTGTTTTGTTCACAGGTGCAAGCACATCAAGACAAATGGCTGGTAATCTGATAAACTTAAAAACGTGGTTATGACGTGACGGTTCATATGCTGTTTCTCTCGTACAATTTAGGCCTGGAGGTAAATATACTGTAACTGACATACAGCCACTTGAACAAAGAACACCTATAAGGCTATGCAGCGCTTTAGTCGGCATGCAGCCACTTTATGCGTATTTACACTCTATGTGGCCGCTAAATGACACCAAAGTGCACCTCCTGTAGCAATAAGTGCATTCTCACCGGTCTACATCCATTTGATTTCTTTTGTGGTTGCCAAATGCCCTGTGAGACCATTAAAATGACTCAGAGAGTAGCTTTACTTCACTTTTGTGTCAACTTGGTTTCATACCACAGATGAAATAAGTACGCACAATGGGTAATGGGGAAGAAATACCGATTGAGAATTAAATCACAAGTAATTCATTTCTTAGTTTCAAAAACCCCAAAATGACAATGGCACACACAGGCAGTAGAGGGAGAACTGAGTTCTTGTGTGTTTTTCAATGACAAACAGTAAAGGTCAATGACAAAATAAACTTTTATATTTTCATTTATTTATATATATTTTTATTTTATTTTATTTTGGCACTCCTGTGATTCTTAAAGGCACAGCGCCATGGAATAAATAAATAATAATTATCGGTGGAAACCGATGACGCAACACAAGCACTTTAATAGGCTTGTTGTTAACAATTGTGTATGCGACTCTGACGTTAGTAGATTGTTTTCTTCTTGGAGATGCTCATGGCAGCCAGGCAGGTTTTTTAGCATGGGTAGCGACAGTTGCCGTCATATTTTCGGGATCAAAGCACCCCCCCATCTCAAAGATTTGCAAACGTCTACTGTGTCGCCTACATTTCAACATTTGTATTAACCACCATAGACTTCATAATTATATTGAAGGGACACATTCCACAGACACTACTCCACGGCGTCCACGCCTTCAAGTAAGGGGCCGTCCCACACTCCGCTTCAGTTATTCGCAGTCGGTCGCAGTTATTCAACACATGCAGCGATCCAACGCCGGATTTAGGTTGAAAAAGTACAAAAGCTGTTCCGCATACAAACAGGAAGGATTGTCTCAGAAGTGATTTGTGCGAGGATTAAGGTAATTATTATATATTTTTTTATTATTAATTAGGGCTGTCAAACAATTAAAATTTTTAATCGAGTTAATCATGCTTAAAAATTAATTAATCACAATTAATCGCAAAATAAAAAATTGAATCGTTTGACATATATATATTAGGGCTGTCAGAATTATCGCGTTAACGGGCGGTAATTAATTTTTTAAATTAATCACGTTGAAATATTTGATGCAATTAACCCTTTAAGGTCTGGGCCTATTTTGTCTGATTTTGAATGCCTTTGAAGTTGCCTTTATATTTCAAAGAAAGAATTGTTTACGATGGCCTGGTTTGGTCCCTTTTTTTGTGACACCTTGAACTTCATGTCCAAACTGTTGTTTCCTTCACTGACCAATTATAAATCATCATTTTGGGCCCAAAAAGACCAAAAATTCCAAAATTGTTTTGTCAAAATTTTTAATATTGATGTCCAATTGACAACCAAACATGCATAACGAACCGTTTTGAAACTTTGTAATATTATTCAACATGTTAGGATGAACAGTCAACCAAAAAAAATTTAGAATAGTCTTATATTTGACAATTCAACATAAACAACAGGTATAGCCATAGGCGTTTTTTGCCTTTATACATGCTCTAGTCAGAACAGGTTATATACAGCAGACCAAACAGTGAAGAACAGTGAAAAAATATATACCATCTAACACAAAAAGTGTTTAGAGGCCATCTCTTTATGAGTTTAGGTATTGCAGCCCATCACCTGATGAAAACTATGTACACACAATCAAACTTCTTGAACACACATTTATATACACAAATTGAGAAGACTGATTGTGGGAAAAAAAAAATATATATATATATAACATTGGAAAAAAAAGTATTTTCAAAAATATTTACAATAAACAAGTTACATTTTTTTCAGGCATGCCACTCCGAAAAGCAGTTTCGTCCTGGAATTAGACACAGGGCTACATCACACAGCCCACACTTCCATGGGGTGTCGGTCCTCTTTCCACCCTTCCACCCTTCCATTTTCATTTCACTTTACTTTCATTGTCACTATAAATGTACATTAAAAAAAAGTCAGTATTTATGAAAATAATAAAGTATAAAATAAAAATATATACAGCAATAAATAATAATGGAAATCTATATGTATGACAATAGAAAGAATACCATAGCTGAATATGTGCTCCATCCCTAATCTTCATATAGAAAGAAGAACACCACAAATTATAAATTCCTGCCTGGGATACACACAGTGCAGGTACGACTTTGATCTGATATGCACATTTTATTATTATATACACAAACACACACTTATATTGCATCAAAATTAACTTTGTCTTGCAATATCAAAAGAAACTTTCAAAAGAAACGTTTTCAGCATAAAAAAAAAAAAAAAGAGTGAGTTGGCTTACCTCTGCTCGTCGATGGCGTCACCCACGTGTTCAAATCCGTCACTATCTTCACTCGAGGACTCTTCCGAAGAAGACGATGACGAATTTGGACCATCCTCTTCCTCAAGTTGATCAAAAAGCACAATTGCTTGCTCTAAATTTAGTTTTCCGTTCATTGTCAAAGTCACACAAAGTCGCTGCTCGATCCAAACGGCCATCGCTCGCCACCTCGCTGCTTCAGAACACTCCTCCCTCTCGTTCGGTAGAACCTCGCACGGCAGTTATATTTATAAAAAAAAACGCATTTTGTGCTTCCACTGTGACTTCAAAAGGGTTCGATTGATTTGTGTTTTTTTCATGGAGCTTCCGTTTTGAAAAAGGACAAGAAATGATGGAAATATAGACATAAACAAATGATCCATGCAGCGTTTTAATGTTTTTTTGAGAGGACAATAAAACTATAAAACTTAAATGACAATATCTCACGTATTAGTTGGTCGATTGACTTCAAATAATAACGAGAGTAAACCGCAACTTCCGCACTTTAAAACGAGACCAACCAACGGCATGTGGGTGACGTAATTAAAACGTGAGGGCGCTTCAAAGACGACGTGCGCTGAGCACGCGCCGGCGCGTCCTTCGACTCTCAAGGTTTAACGCACATGCCCCGCTTAGACAGATTTAGATGACAGTACAGTGAAATGCCCACATGTTAATTGTGTTTTGTGGAGTTTTGCCGCCCTCTGCTGGCGCTTGGGTGCGACTGATTTTATAGGCTTCAGCACCCATGAGCATTGAGTAAGTAATTGTTGACATCAACAATGGTGGGCTACTAGTTTATTTTTTGATTGAAAATTTTACAAATTTTATTAAAACGAAAACATTAAGAGGGGTTTTAATATAAAATTTCTATAACTTGTACTAACATTTATCTTTTAAGAACTAGTCTTTCTATCCATGGATCGCTTTAACAGAATGTTAATAATGTTAATGCCATCTTGTTGATTTATTGTTATAATAAACAAATACAGTCCTTATGTACCGTATGTTGAATGTATACATCCATCTTGTCTCTTATCTTTCAATTCCAACAATAATTTACAGAAAAATATGGCATACTTTATAGATGGTTTGAATTGCGATTAATTGCGATTAATTACGATGTGTATACATATATATATATATATAAATTTTAGGGCTGTCAAACGATTAAAATTTTTAATCGAGTTAATTACAGCTTAAAAATTAATTAATCGTAATTAATCGCAATTCAAACCATCTCTAAAATATGCCATATTTTTTCGTGAATTATTGTTGGAATGGCAAGATAAAACATAAGATGGATATATACATTCAACATACTGTACATAAGTACTGTATTTGTTTATTATAACAATAAATCCACAAGATGGCATTAACATTATTTACATTCTTTCTGTTAAAGGGATCTACAAGAAAGACTTGTAGTTTTGTAAGATAAATGTTTGTACAAGTTATACTAATTTTCTATTAAAGCCCTTCTTAATGTTTTCGTTTTAATAAAATTTGTAAAATTTTCTATCCGTAGTTTCCTGTTTAGTGGTCCATCCATTGTAATTCATGTCATTTGAGTGCTGGCTTCACAACGTACGAGAACTCTGATAGTTTGTATTGTGAACTGTGTGAGAATAGGGCCTCATTAATACAGGTTGAAGCGCTTTTCTTTTTGTGAACATTTTTTTTTTTTTTGAGGGATAGGAATACTATTTTTGCTGTGCTTTCACTAAATGATACTTGTGTTTGTTGTGAAGGAGTTGCTGAAGCTTATGCCAATAAATGGCGCCTTCCAATGAACGCCTGTGTCCACTTGCTTCTTGTAATATTCTGATATAGGATTATCCCAGTCACCCTAAAGTGCACGCAGCGCCAATGCGGTTTACTCACATGATGCAGGAGTGAGTTTGTTACAGCCAGCCGAGAGCTGTAAGCTGTATTAATGTTGAAGCTGAATGTGTTAATACAGAAACAAAGCGCCAGCACGTCGAGTGTGGTATACCCGTGTTAAGAAAAAGCACAAAATAAGACACCTTTCATTGCCTGTTAGCTCTCAAGTGCGTCATTGTAATCTGTTTGAGGCAACGCATGAACGAGTCATTTCGTGCATGCGTTAATTGCATCAAATATTTTCACGTGATTAATTTAAAAAAATAATTAACGTCCGTTAACGCGTTAAATTTTACAGCCCTATTATTAATATTATATTTTTCGTAACATGCATGCATTTTGAAACGTGAAAAAAAAATCAATGGGAAAAATTAACCGGAAAAATCAAAATAAATGCTTACTGCCCATTTTTTTGCTTTTAGTGTTTTATGTACGTATCTATAAAGAATTCAGGGATTTAAACATGTATTTACAAGAATTTTCAATGTGAAAAGCTCTTTGTTTTATGGCTGCCGCCACAGTGGCTTAAAGACTAGCAGCACATTCGACATATTTACGTAAAATAACTGCTAACTGCCCGGTTCTCTGTTGTTTTTAGAAAGAATTTAGACTGTTTTATGTCCATACCTATAAAGATTTCAGGGATTTAAGCATTTATTCACAAGAATTTTCGACGCAAAAAGCTCTTTGTGGTGATAAGGTGGCACCATGGTGGCTGAAAGACTAGCAGCACATTCAACATATTTACCTAAAATAAATGCAAACTGCCCATTTTTATTTATTTTTTTAACCAAGAATCAAGACTGTTTTATGTCCATACAGTATCTATAAAGAATTCAGGGATTTAAGCATTTATTCACAAGAATTTTCAACGTAAAAAGGTTTTTGTGGTGATAAGGCGGCGCCACACTGGCTTAAAGACCAGCAGCACATTCAACATATTTACGTAAACTGCCTGTCTTTTTTGCTTTGAACCAAGAATGGAGACTGTTTTACTTCCATATCTATAAAGAATTCAGGGATTTAAGCATTTATTCACAAAAAATTTCAACGTAAAAAGCTCTTTGTGGTGATAAGGCGGCGGCACAGTGGCTTAAAGACTAGCAGCACATTCGACATATTTACATAAAATAAATGCTAACTGCACGGTTTTTATGCTTTTAACCAAGAATTGAGACTGTTTTACGTCCATATCTATGAAGAATCCAGGGATTTAAGCATTTATTCACAAGAATTTTCGACGCAAAAAGCTCTTTGTGGTGATAAGGTGGTACCACGGTGGCTTAAGGACTAGCAGCTCATTCGACATATTTACATAAACTAACTGCCCAGGTTTTTTTTTGCTTTTAACCAAGAATCGAGACTGCTTTACTTCCATATCTATAAAAATTCAGGGATTTAAGCATTTATTAACAAGAATTTTCAACGCAAAAAGCTCTTTGTGGTTATAAGGCGGCACCGCGGTGGCTTAAAGACTACCAGCACATTCGACATATTTATATAAAATAAATGCTAACTGCGCATTTTCTTTTGCTTTTAACCAAGAATCAAGACTGTTTTACGTCCATATCCATAAAGAATTCAGGGATTTAAGCATTTATTCCCAAGAATTTTCAATGTAAAAAGCTCTTTGTGGTGATGAGGCGGCACCACATACCTTAAAGACTAGCAGCACATTCAACATATTTACGTAAAATAAATGCTAACTGCCCGGTTTTTTTTGTTTTGTTTTGCTTTTAACCAAGAATCGACACTGTTTTCTGTCCATATCTATCAAGAATTCAGGGATTTAAGCATTTATTCACAAGAATTTTCACAAGAATTTAAAGTTTCCAACTCATTCTTCAAGTACAGCCCCTATCACATGACTACTCAAGCTCCTAGCAACGGAGTGCTAAGACACGAAAATAAATTTTTTGCGTTCCGTACTTTCTCACGAGGAACCACTGTAATGCCAAATACCATTTTTTTAAAGATATCTTTTCAGAAAAAGTGAGCTGTACATTGTGTATCCGTAGATGGGCAAAAGGAAAATCGGTTGGAAGAGGGAAAAAAATATTTTCTTTATTCTGATTAAGTAATGCAAAACACATTATCTCAAGACTTTTCATGAAAAAAAGCATCATGTTGTGTCCTATAAATGTTAAACATGATGCAGTAAACAGCACCAGATGAAATGGGCTGTCAGGCCAGCTGGTTCGCATTGTCACTGTAAAGTCGATGGCAACCATTAAAGAGACCGTCGCCGTCCAAAAAAGGGTGTTGGCAACAACTATTCAAAAGTTTTTTATTTGTATAAAAAAGCATACATTTTCTGTTGACTTTAATGTGTTGAAAAAGTTGGACCGAGGCGGTTTGAATTGGCCAAATGTTTCCTCGCTGAAGAGGCAATTAAACAAATGTGTGACTTTGAAACAATGGACTGGCTTTATCCAGTTTGAATGCGCTAGACGGGAGCAAAGATTGTGTAAAACCACTTGTCCTACGGCCACAGGTGGCTGGAAATTCATTACGGCTAGTTTACATTAAAAAATAAAATAAAATTTAAAAAAAAAAAAAAAAAACATAACAAAAAGTAAACGGCTCATTAGATTATTATTATTCATCAAAGAAACAGCATTAGCATCATTCACTACGAGCCTATCCCAATTCAAATGTATTGCACGTCCATCTCCGTCAATGGGGCTAAATTAATAGAAAGAAGATTTCCACGAGTAAGGATCTATTTGGATAATCATATGCATTCCCCCGGCTTGATCAGAATTGCAATGCGTGGGTTGACAATCATTTTATCCGACACGGTATTATATGCGGAGTAACAGGACAACCAGGTTCGCCGAACATGAAGAACGTCATGCGACGTGTCAAATGACTAATCAATGGTGATGCCTGATGGCCGCGGGCACCCGTCTGGCGCCGCCACGCTCCAATCAAGCTAAAAGACGGTGGATTGTTTTAATGAGGTATCACAATTTTGGAACAGAATGATTTGTTAACGCACTGGCTGGAGATGACAAGAAGATCAGCTCAATTATGAGCAGTTGAATTCTCATGTAGTGGCTTCAACCTAAATTTGTACTTTTGGGAAAAATCCTTTTTGTAAAAAAAAAAAAAAAGGGGGGGGGGTTTCATCCAATTGTGGCAAAATTGAAAGGAATAAATGCTTTTCCCTTTTTTTCATTTTTAAACCTATTGTTGTGTTTGTGTTGGCTAAATACTGATTGTTTTTGTGACGGTTGACAAATTGGCTAATGTATCAGTCATGTTGTTTTTTTTTATTTTTATGTTTTTTACTCTGAGCTTAACATTTTAGATGAAAATGTGTAGTGGAATCAAAAACTGGGTTAAAAATAGTTGGACTGTGAATACAATGCAGCACTTTATATAGCAGGAGTCCCCAAACTTTGTCCTGTGAGGGCCACATAACTTTTCCGTTCTCTGATGAGGGGCCGGGGTCAGTTTTTAACAGAAAAAGTGTGACGATTGTAGGAGTGCCTAAATGTAAAAATGTATTGTTTTTCAGAAAGCCACAATCAAATAACCCTTGCTGGATTCTTCACTGAACAAAAGTAAATAAAATAAAAAAAATAAAAATAAAATATAATATAACATAATTAGGGCTGTCAAAATTATCGCGTTAACGAGCGGTAATTAATTTTTTTGAATTAATCACGTTAAAATATTTGACGCATTTAACGCAAATGCCCCGCTCAAACAGATTAAAATGACAGCACAGTGTCATGTCCATTTGTTACTTGTGTTTTTTGGTGTTTTGTCGCCCTCTGCTGGCGCTTGGGTGCGACTGATTTTATGGGTTTCAGCACCATGAGCATTGTGTAATCATTGACATCAACAATGCCGAGCTAATAGTTTATTTTTGGTTTGAAAATTTTACAAATTTTATTAAAATGAAAACATTAAGAGGGGTTTAAATATAAAATTTCTATAACTTGTACTAACATTTATCTTTTAAGAACTACAAGTCTTTCTATCTATGGATCGCTTTAACAGAATGTTCAGGGGGCCGGACCAAATGTGGAGGCGGGCCATATCCAGCCCGCGGGCCGTAGTTTGGGGACCCCTGTTACAAAGCTCAAAGCTTTAAAAAAGTCTAAATAATTAAAGATTACAATTATTATTCAAAATTATTCGATCAATTCGATACGCGACTACATGCCAAGTGCCAGTGAACCTTCCACTGAGCAAAATGATCTCTCCTTCCATTTGATAGGGGGACAGCAGTTGAAAGAAATGGAATAAATCCTACAAACCAGTCCAAAACTTGGTCTAAAACGTGACCTTGCCTAGATTTAGTCAGTGTACAAAATAGGGCTCTGCCTTTCTTAACCTTCACCCTGAGGCTTACTCACCGAACCCTTGGGGTTCAATTGAACCCCAGTTAAGAACCACTGACTATTGGAGTCATTTTTAAGTTTTAAAGGGCAGATGAAGGTTCAATTCTTGAGCGTTTTGCTCGGTTAAATTGTATTGAATGCATCATTTGCTGTCTCAAAACTCATATTACACACACACACAAACACACACACACAAAAAAAATTGACCGTGTAGTTATCGAATGACAGCCATAGCAACACCTTAGCAATAAGGGACGCGCATCGCTGCCGGCCGCTACCTGATGACGTAATTTCCAAAAGGTCTCGTCAGCACTCCAACGCTGAAGTATAGCACCACGCTATCCTCGCCAAATATTTCAACATTTTCTGGCTAATTTGCTGCCATTGACTGCGCGAAAAGTCAAATTGTTTAATCGCTGCTAACCCTCCCAGTCAAAATAGATTGACGTCTACCACCATCAATGGCACTCAAACATGAGAATTTGCCAATCCTCCTAGTTTAAATCAGATCGAGGTTTTTATGATGCAAAACAATCTTTTTAACTCATTTCAGTCTGGATTTCAACCACAAAGACCGTGCACCAAGACCGTGCTTATCAAAGTCCTAAATGATATTCGTCGGAATACTGATGCAGGCAAATAATATGTTCTACTATTGGATTTGAGTGCTGCATTCAACACGGTTGATCACAACGTTCTACTCATCAGATTGGAACAGTGTGTAGGGCTCAGTGACACCGTTCTTCAGTGGTTCACATCTTATTTACATGATAGGGATTTCTTTTTGTCAATCAGAAACCATCAGTCAGAACGAACCAAATTCACCTGTGGAGTCCCTCTAGGGTCCATTCTTCGACCACTCTTATTTAACATTGCCATGTTTCCCCTCACTCAGATCATGAAACAGTATGAAATCTCCTATCACACCTATGCATATGACTCACAACTCTACATTTCCATGTCCTCACATGATTATAGTCCCTTACTCTCCCTGAGTAAATGCATTCATCAAATCAATGAATGGATAGGCCAGAATTTTCTACAGCTAAATTTGGAGAAGACAGAAGTGATCATTTTTGGGCCAAAAAAAGAAAGGTCAAAGAAAAGCACACACCTTAGCACAATGTCACTTACAGCTGAAAATCAAGTCAGAAATCTTGGCACAATTATTGACTCAGACTTAAAATTTAATAGCCATTCAAAGTCCGTCATTAAATCTGCTTATTTCCACCTTTTAAAAATCTAGCCAGAATTAAGGTGCTTCTGACTCAACAAGACATGGAAAAACTTATGCATGCATTCATTTTCAGTAGATTGCAACAGTACATTTACGGGTCTTGTTAAAAAAACAGTCAGGAAGCTGCAGCTAGTACAGAATGCTGCTGCCAGAGTCGTTACAAATACAAGGAAATTTGACCACATTACACCTGTTTTGAAATTGTTACACTGGCTTCCAGTGAGGCTAAGGACAGACTATAAAATACTACTGCCCGTCTACAAAACACTTAATGGCGTTGGACCAAAATACATGTTTGATTTGTTGGATCCCTAAGGAACCAAGCAGGGTGAGGGAGCATTTATTATGCTCCTCACCTCTGAAACAAATTACCTGAAGGTCCGAAGTGTGCTAAAACTGTTAGCTCAGGGCTAAAAATGATTTTGTTTATCATAGCATATCCATAACTGTTTACATATTTCAAACTTCAAGCAATTTGCTTTTTATTCCTTTTCTGCTCTATTTCCATTTCTGATTTCAATTTTATGCATTTTTTATGTTTAATTTTATTTCCTGTTTCGATTGCCTTTGTTATAACGTTCTTTTGATTTAATGTGATTTTTCTGGCCTTGATATGACGTAAAGCACTTTGAATTGCCTTGTTTTGAATTGTGCTATACAAATAAATTTACCTTCCCTTGTCTAAAGGAAATTACATTCTTCCTAAAACTATTGTACTTTTAATAGTGTCAGTGCTGCAATGATGCGTCAGCGCAACCCTCCTCTTGGTGCGTTTGATGCGGCAATGCTTTAACTGTAGGTAAACTGTACTATTGGCCTCTATATGTGTGCGTTTTTCTCTGAAAATACTTTCACAATAATAAACTTCGTGTTGATCTGATAACGTAGTCTTCTCGTTTTGCGCATGCGCGTGGAGAGTCCGCAGGTGTACAGATTGCATGAGATACCTATGCAGTGGGCATTGGGCATCATAGGTCTGTATCAGAGCTGAGTGCCGCGCACATGCAGCGCACACAGACCAAGTGGAATTCCGGGGTGAAAACGCACACAAATATAACAAAACTAAACATAAAACAGTGGTTCTTAACCTTACTAATGGTACCGAACCCCACAAGTTTCACATGTGAATTACCGGAACCCTTTGTACTTAGATAATAAAGCACTTTCTTTTTCATATTAAAAACTGATATATCTAAGCTAGCAAGCTAATAATTTAGCAAATTCCCGTTCAAAATTCTTCTCATATTGAGAGCATGTTTTAAAAACAGGTCTAGAATTCGAGACCACACTGCCCACTGGTCTGTTGTACTCCCTCATACCAAGTGTGAGTCAACCTTCCACTGAGCAAACCAGTTCGTCCTCCGATCAGATTGAGGACTAGCAGTTTTATGAAATGGATTAAGCCTCTAAATTTGGATCAGAGCAGTCCAAAACCTGGTCTAAAAGCCACTTTGCCTAGATTTAATCAGCGTAGGAAAATAGGGCTCTGTATTTCTTTACCTTCACCGAACCCCTTAGACTTACTCACCGAACCCTAGAGCTGGGAATCTTTGGGCACCTAACGATTCGATTACGATTCAGAGGCTCCGATTCGATTATAAAAGGATTATTGATGCACCCCACCCTCCTTTTTTTTTATTTTATTTTATTTTTTAAAATGTTTTGTACCTTAGTTCCAAAATTGTTCAAAAATACTCTCAGGCTAAACCAAACTACTATTTCAGTATCAAGTTAACATATAACAGTAAACAAATACACAAAAATAACAGTAAATAAAAAACTCCAGTCCCCATTTTGTATCAGCAGCTTTAAACTACATTCAATTAATTTAATGTTGTGAATCAACCGTTAAAGTTGTTAAAATTGCTCCCGTTATTCCATAATTTCCCTTTTGTCTACTTTCGACATCTGAAAGTTTTAAAACTATTTTAAAGATAGATTCAAGTCAATATTTTACCGATTTAGGAGTATTTTAGATAAAAAGTTAATTAGGTTGGTTTGGAAGGTTCGCTACAACAGCCTTGCAGGGAAGTGTACTGCTTTAAGATGGGGGCCGTTTACTAACGCTCGCATCTAGCTTTCTGTAGATGTGCTGCTAACGCTACTGAATCGCGGGTTGCTGGCTGGGCGCCGGTGTATCAGCGGGGTGTCGCCTGCACCGGCGGGGGACCCTGCCTTGCCTGTGGCTTGGTGGACCGCTGGGGGTCCCGTGGCGTGCCGTGCCGGTTGGGGGGCTGTGGCTGTGGCTCGTGGCCCGGGTGGGCAGGCGGGGGTGGGTGTAGGCGTGGGGTTGGTGATGCGTCCCCTCCTGCCATCCCTGAAGGCCGGTTGATGGGCGCGCGGGTGGCCCGGGGGACCACCCTGGGTCCCGGGGGGGAGACGATGGCTCCTTTGCTGGGCGGCGGGAGGAGGGATGGGCTGCGCATAGAGCCCGCCCTCCTTCCCCGGGCTGGCTGGGTGGGGGCCGTGGCCCTGGGTTGGCGCCCGCGCGGTTTCTCCGCCCGTCTGCGTGGCTGTCGCGCGCCCGGTGGGGCTTGCGTGCTGCTGGATGTGGTAGGGCATGCTCGGGTTGGGGGTTCCGGTGCCGGGATTGGCGATGCGGCGGCGTAGGGTTGGTCGCCAACGGGCTTACACTCATAAGAGATTCACACGATTACTGGGTTCTAGATCACAGAACTGATTTGTGTACATTCTACCCCTTTCAATCACTTAGCTTATAGTCTTATAGACACCCCCACCCCCATTCTCCTCTTTCACTGGCCAATAGGCCCCCACATGGTGTAAACCGGAAATACATCTCGCTGACGATAGCACCAGCATATTAGTAACTAGTTTAGATGTTCAATGTATTTCTTGTTGTTGTTTGTGTATGTGTTTCTTTTCTTTCTTCTCTTGTATTTCTTTTCTTCTGTCCCCCCATAATCCCTTCCTGTTCGCTGCTTTGTCATAATAAAAAGGTATTTTGAATGATCACAATGGGAGTATGTCAGACTCTCAATGTGAAACATTAAAACTGTTCAGAATCCGGGCACTTAGACTTCCATTCTCTGTGTCAAACAGCTGAACAGGACAGGTTTAAAAAAAAAAAAAAAAAAAAAGAATCTATATTGCATCTAGTCCTATATAAATGATATCTACCGTAACATTATGTGGATGTACTTTGTAGCAGCTGTCGGCAGCAGTCAGGTATGTTGTTGTGTTTTTTTATCTCGTGGCATGAGTTGAGCATTGGCATTACCCGAGGGGCCGGGTAATGAGAAGCATGATGTTTAGCTGCTCTCGCTCCATTCCTCATTGCGTCCAGAAGACCGCGCGGCACGCCAAGTGTGTTTTACTTCCGCTTTACTTGGCATATTTCTCTAATCGGAATTTGGATGTTTGTGAATCATTCTCGAATCTTCCATGGCCGAATCGCAAATAATCTAAGAATCGGAAATTTTGCACACCTCTGCTGAACCCCAGGGGTTCGATCGAACCCAGGTTAAGAACCACTGACCTAAAATTATCAACATTGGTTACCAAAAATGTCTCTCGTAAAGAATTTATGAAAAGAACTCTGGCTCACAAGTTGAGTTCTTTTTTTCTAAAGACTCAAATATAAAAGAAGATAAATTGTCTTTCAGAAAAAATGAAAACAATCTGTATTGTAGACAATTTTCATTCCTCCATTAACACTGTTGCTTTAAAAGGCACATAATCAATCACAAAAGCTAATCTTATCATAAACAACAAAAAGACAGATTCCTGCCAAGTATGATCAGTTCACTGTAATTTACCTTGTTTTCTGCTAACAATTAATTTAAACTATTGATATCAACAATTTTTATTAAGGGGCAGGAGTGTCATTGTGTATTTCCCTGTAACTCGTGTCCAATGTTATCTGTTTATATTCAATAAAAACCAAAGACAAAATTCTGCATGCCTTCCTCTATCCATCAACCTGCACATAATACAATGCAGTATATCTTCTTTAAGTCTTTAAATGCTTTAAGTCACTCAGATGATCCAAGAAATGATTAATGTTCCTTTTGTGGACACCTCCAGGCTCAAGCTTCAATAAGACTATTACTCTGCAATAGACCGTGCTCGAGAGCAACAACTAGACATATCATCAGTCATAAAAATCAATCCGTTTCAATGATAGAGATTGTTTGAAACACAGCAGACGGAGCCCCGAAAGGTGCGATGTAGTCAGGGAAATGCCGACTTCACTTTGTCTACTGTAATCTTCTCTCGGGAAAGTTATTCCAGAAGAAAGTAATCCCGCCAAAGACAGACCCCCACCAAAAGCTCACCACCCTGACAGCAGCAGATGCTCCGGCAGGCTGCGACTGGTCATAGAGTGTCAATCACAATCAGCCTCTGAGTACCAGAGTGCATTCATCCAGAGAATGCCAGATTCTACTGTAATCACTTTTTTCTTATTCCATCTCCTCGTCCTCATCCGTCAGCTTTCTCGGATTTCGAGGACAGCCTGTCGTCAAGTTTGACCTTGGAGGTGACTGACATCCAAGCGGTAAGTGCCATTCAACTTTTGTTGATGAAAATGTCGATATATTGCACGGAATTGTTGACGTGCCGAGCATTACCGTCAAGGTAGTTATTCTGCCAATTTCCACATAAATTAAAGCTACTAGGGGCAGACTTGATTTTCTATGAAACATACTATATATTAGCTATTTCAATTCATTTGAGGCCATTTCTTTCTGTACCAAAAAAGCCAACACAAAATAAAGACGTTCTTTCAATTAATGAATTAATAATCGGTTCCCTTAGCAATGGCGATTTCTAGTGGTCGAGACTAAAACAATTTTTGGGGGTTTGATATTGAGGCCATTTTTTTCTTTGATTGTTCTTACCTGTCCTGTTCAGCTGCATAGACATGTAGAACAGGAATCTGAGGGGCCGTATACTGTACATGGTCACTCTCCGAGAATAGGAAAAATTTTAAATTTGCATTTATATGGGCCGTCTCAATTTGAACAGTAGCCACATTTACAGTACATGCTGACTTTTATTCATACCGATTCAAATCATTCCGAATGGAAATTTCACATCAGCTGTTTACATGTCACTTCATCTATTCCGATCCAGCGTTTACATGTGACTGCCTTTATTCCGAAAGGACGTTTGACAACTGCCGTCTGACATGCGCAGATTAATCAAAACAAAGCTTCACGTTGCAAAACATGGAGATCGGTCGTCGGAGTGCTGCTGTTTTAACTTTAACCCACTTGTTGTGTTTGTGGGGTCGTATCCGCTTCTGCTGTTTTGCTCTTTTGCCTTGTAGTAGCCGGTTTTCCACCGGTTTCTAATCTGGTCAACGCTCCGGTCTATTCCGGCTTCGTGTAACCTCTCGTGAACTTTTTTAAAATAGTTCACTGTTCCTCATTTTACGCCCGTCTAAGCGAGCAATTATATTCAATTCTTTTAAAGTTTGAATTAAATACAATCTTTCCGCCGGACTCCAATTAGGTGCGCTGTGCTTGGAAGCCATGTTGCAAGTGACGTTACTTACGTCACAAAGTGACGTCACCACGTCAGTACGGAGCATGTGCAGAAAGAACGCAACCAGACACCATTCCGCTTCCCTGTTTACATGATATAATTTTACTTCTAATCGGTTTGGGAAAAGTAATGTTCCACCCCTGTGAATCGGAATGAAATTCCATTCGGTTTGGGCCTGTTCATTCCGAATGAGGTGTTTATATGGAACACATTTATTCGGTTTGAACAAATATTCCGATTGTAATGGGAATATTTGGCTCCATGTAAACATGGCAAATGTCGCAATTCCACATGAAAACTTGCCTGGTATACCAGACTCACCGCTGTTCCAGCGATTGAGTCTGGCGACCGTCCGGCGGATCAATTCCGAGGGCGGAGCAAGCCACAGACAGCGGAGTGGACCAATCAGCGACGGGTAGACGTGTCGTTGTTAAAGCGACAAGTAATTAGCGTGAGCGGAGTATGGAGTTTATTCAACATGGCTAGCTTGAGCCATGTTGACTGTTGTCAATGACTTGTTTCGATGTGTTTTTGGTCATTTAAAACTGGTTTTACCGCGGATTGGAACATATTCTCGGCTCTCCCGTTCGCCATCTGTGTTGTTGTAGACACGACTTTTGGCGCTTAGGAGTGACGTTACTCGTTAAGAACACATCACACAAATAAACGAATCTGATTGGACGATTGATTTTGTACCTTGCTCGAGAGGCCGTTAATGGGCTGGGTCCCAGACTATTTCTCACAGTGTTTGAAAAATACAGGGAGAACAGTCTGGCGGTGCCAGGTAACATGAAAACGATATAGTATTCATGCCAGGCCCTAGGGGGCAGTGCAGATTTACAAGGCGACAGCAAATGATGCACTTTGACCCCACCAAAGTTCCTCAGCCCGGAAAAAAATATGCCCGCCCACTCGAAGCAATGGCATTCTTCTTTTGTTCAAAAAGGCACAAAAATGGAAACATTCAACACATTTGATTTGAAAATATTATTAAAACAGTAAATTAAAGCCGACATTCTGCCATATTTGCTGTTTTTAATGTTTAGTAGTATCGCTGCACCCGCCCAATGTGACGTGTACAAGTGCTGACGTTATCGGTGCGGTCTCGCGCCGCGGGTGCCTTTGATATGCATTCGAAGCAAGCCCCCCTCAATCCCCCGCAATCTTCCACTTTGGAGGCAGGATTCAGAATTTTTTGTCTTTGCCGACACAATATGTACGCGAGGCCACTCTGCAACACAGTCATTGCGTCTTTGTGTTGCAGAGTCGCCATTTAAACTGCCCCAGAGTGTCCATATGGTCTGAATTTTAAATGGGTGTTTGATATACAGTAATCCCTCGCTACTTCGCACTTCAAACTTTGCGCCCTCATTCCATTGTGGATTTTTTTTTCAGTTAAAAAAAAAAAAAAAAAATACAGATGAGTTGTCTCGAACCGATAGCGCAGTCTCACGCTTTCTCCTACCCTCCCTCTCCCTGCTCTTTGTTCGTCAGAGAGTGAACTGGAGTTGCCTATTAAAGTAAACGATGATTGACAGACGGTTAAGCTTTGATCTTGCCAGAGACTCGACTTTAGAAATGCCTCATGTGTCAATCATCGCTTAACTTGTTAAACAGTTGCTGTGGCAACTCATTGTGTGTAAGTGAGCAGCTGGAGCGGATTTGAGTGGACAGTCAATGAAGCATTTAATAAAGACAAGCATTTTTTTTTCTTTATTAAAATGGATTGGGCATCTACTTTTTTTCTTATTTAAAAATAATTCTGTGGGACAGTGACATGTTTAAAACGTATCATAATTGTTACATTTAAAGTGCTTAAAACCCCTTTATTAAAATATATACTTAATTAAAAGTTTTTTTAATTATACCTTGGGGGAAAAAGGTAAAAAAAAACATGTCTTATATGTATCTCTTTCCAATGATAGATCTAAATACATTAACTGCGAAAAATGAGGGATCACAGTACTCCCATTTTGGTTGTTCATTATGTTTTGTTTATTTAGAGAAAGCAGTGAGGAGGAAGGGGTTATTGAGGAAAGAAAGGAAGGAGGCAGACAGAAGAAAAATAGAAAGAGAAAAATAAAGAACAACAAAAAAAATACATTGCTACTCACCTATGCTCCCGATGAACATAGTGGTGCTAACGTTAGGTAATTATATTTACCCGTGGACAACATGTTGAGTCAAAAGGAGATGTGATTAGGTAGGGCGAAGCATACACAATTCAGCAATGTGAGGTGGGGAACCCGGTATTATGTAAATCACCTGTAAGTGTGGATATGTTGACATCTTATTCTATGCTGCCTGATCACCAGTCCTGTCACCGGCAATCTCGGTGTGTCTAATTGCACCCAGTCATGTTTGAACCCACTTAGATGTGTGATAGTCTTACAGGAAAGTAGTAATACCGCAATCGCCAATCGGGTCGGTGCAAGCACAGCCCATTCCTTTTTCTGCAGCTCCGGCTAAGGGGCCACCATTGTCTCGCCCGGGAGCCAGGGCAGTCTCCAGGACCATCCCCGCCCCCAGTAACTGGCCCTCAGGGAAGGGATGAGGGGATGCCCAGCCACTGCCGCAACCCCCCCACCAACGAGGCACACCTCAGAACCTCCGTAGCCCACTAGGCCCGGGGCAGAAAAGGATTCCCACCCGGAGGGGGTGACAACCCGTCAGCGCCCTGCCGGTGATCCATACAGGTGCCCAAGGAAGATGCCTGGGAAGAAAAGAGAGGAAGGCGGGAGCTGGAGAACGCTGAGAGGCCGCCACAGGGCAGCCTTGGATCCAACCCCCGACCCCTCCACCTCAACAGCCGACAGCCCAGATGAAGCGGAGGCACCACCTAGGGAGCCCTGCCATATAGAAAAGTGTGGGACTCAGCTAAAGCCGTATTGCTGTGGCTCCCACGTCCCCGACTGGCAGCGACTATCCCACCGCCCCTTGTTGTAGCTCCCTCGTGGAGTATAATGAATGTGGTGCGTTAAGAGAGGTGCGGGAATGGAGGGGCCAGCGGTGATGAGGCCACTTTTTGACCAATTGCCGAAAAGAAAGTGCACCCTCACCCAGATTTGATGACCGTGCGAATCATTATCTTCGAATAAAGCCAAGCAAACAAAACAAAACAAAAAATCCAGTGAATTATGTTACGAGGATGATATCCTGTATTAATGTAATCAAGCTCTGCAAATTGAAACCCTAACTATTTATTCATCTTGGGGCGATATACTATAAAATGCAGTACTGGGGGAACCAATTTGTACACTTGACAGTGTAATGCTGGCAACTTCAAATAGCACACACTGGTGTTAGAGATTCCTAAATTTTGGTGAGGAATTTTATTCATGCTGTTGGACATATAAAATACATAAATTACGCATTAATGACTTGATTCGCATACCAGTGAGGTAGAAGAAAACTGGTATCCCACATGGAACAGAAAGAGTTTAAAAAAAGAAAAGAAAAATGTGCCCATAGCAAAGCAAAATTGAAGATGAGATCTTGTTCATGTCTCATTTACATCTCTGGTGGTTTTCTCAGTTTTCTCAAATTTGTCTCATGAGAAGTAAGTCTCATAGTGAGCATTACATGAGAAGATCTTGAGAATAGTTCTGCTGGCACAATTTCTTAATAAAAAGATCTCACCAAGAGACACCTATGGGTGCTTGTGTCGATCTCAAATGTGTCTCAATTTTATCTCCTTACTTGGAGTCACGATCTCAGTAATGTATCAGTAAAAGATATGGATGAGCAAAATATTTTATTTCTTCAACTTGCCTCAAAGCTGCCTCTTTTACTGATCTCGCGGAGCAATATTATATTGTGCCAGTCACAAATATTTCTCAATTTGATCTCCTTCCAGTCTGCAATTGCTCATTTTGGGTTTTCAAGATTCTTTAATTGTAAGAAAGAGTAGTCTGCTCTGACATGTCCAATAACATCTTAATTCATCTCATGCCAAAATCCGAGAAAATATTTAGAATTGGTCAAATAATTAAATAACATCTGGTTCATTTGGTTCATCTTGCTCAATGTAAAAATTAGAGATGTGATCAAAAATTCGGCGCCTAAAACTATCGGCCACTAAAAATGCATTATCGGTTTTTGATTTCGAAGACCGAAAGTTTACCTCAAAATAGTGTGAAGAACCTTAGTCCTCTTGTTTGATGACGTAATCAAAACAGGCAACACGCTGGCTGACGATGTCTCGCTAAAACTACTGGCTCACAGGCAACTTAGATTTTTTTTTTTTTGAAAAAGCAAAGAAATATATTAATTATTAAATGAACCAAAATATATATAATAACATTTTCTTCCTCGCTGCTACACGCGCTTTCTGAAGTTGCTTTCCATTGATGTGTGGCGTCACATCGAGTGCCCTGCATCTGTGCCTGTACGTGGCTCATTTGTAGAGTAGTTGTTCCCCAACCCAGAGGTTGTGAGTTCAACTCTCTGCCCTGATGAATTATTCTAAGTGTCCTTGAGCAAGACATTGAACCCCACCTTGTTGTGTCACCAGCAGGTAAATGAGGATATAGTGTCAAAGCGCTTTGAATGCCTGAAAGGTGCTGTTCAAGTATAACTCAATTTTTAATGAAGAGAATTTCTCTTCTCAAATATATTGCCCAAATCTGGTTTTCTCAAATCAATCTCCTTTGTCTCAATGATGTCTTTGCTCATTTTGATTCATCACTTGCCCCTCAGGGTACCCTTAGGAGCACAAACTCAGAAACAAATAAGCAGAGAATGAGATAAATTTGAGATGATCAAATTCGTCTCACGAGACGAGATTAAGCAACAGATGAGTAGCAAATTTTTGCTATGGGTGTAATCTATTTGTAACTGTCAGATTGACAATGCTTCACCATTTTCTTTTTCTTGTGTTTTCAGATGAATCATGTTACTCTCATCCGAAACCCATCACTGCTATTTACCTGACACATCCATCCACATTTTGGGACTTCATTTAGGCCAGAGGTGGGCAAAACGGTCCTCAAGGGCCGCAGTGGGTCCAGGTCTTTTTTACAACTGATCCAGCACAAGCAGTTTAACCAATGAAAGGTCCGGGGAAACGTGAAACACCTGACTGCAATCAATTGATTGCACTTGTAAGACACCAGATTGGTGAAAAGGTGTCCTCTGATGGGCTGCAACAAAAAGCTGCACCCACTGCAGCCCTTTGTGGAATAGTTTGCCTACTGCCTGATTTAGGCAGATAAAACAAGGGACTCGTTTTTTGTCCAAATTACAATTCTTTTCACCATTTTTTAATTATTCTTTATAATTCATAGTTGCTTTTCACAATGGCATCTACAGTTCGGAGCAGAAGAATTTGCACTCCTTGTGATTTTGCCAGTTCAGAAAATAGGTAGAGGTCTGAAATTTCAATCATAGATGCATTTCCACTTATAGAGACATAATCTAAAAAAAACACATCCGGAACTCACATTGTATGATTTTTCAATAATTTATTTGTAATATACTGGGGTTCACAAGTATTTGTACCCCTGAGAAAATCAGTGCCAATATTTAGTGCAGAAGCCTTTGTTTGCAATTACAGATTTCAGATGCTTTCGTTAGCTCTTCGCCAGGTTTTCACATATGGAAACAAAGATTTTGGCCCATTCTTCCACACAAATCTTCTCTAGATCTGTCAGGTTTGAGGGCTGTCGTTGAGGAAAACGAAATTTCAGCTCCATCCAAAGATTTTCTATTGGATTGAGGACCGGAGACTGGCTAGGCCACTCCAGAACATTGATATGCTATTTACGCAGCCACTCCCTGGTCAGCTTGGCTGTGTGCTTTGGTTCATCGTCATGTTGGAAGATCCAGCCATGACTCATCTTCTCTGACTGACTTAAAGTCTCTGACTGAGGGAAGGAGGTTATGGCTCAAAATCTGACGATTCATTTCACCATTCATCCTCTGCCTTATACAGCACAGTCGTCCTGTCCCCTTTGCCGAAAAGCAGCCCCAAAGCATGAGGTTTCCACCCCTATACTTCACAGTGGGGATGGTGTTCTTGGGATTGTACATACCCTTTTTTTCCTCCACACACGGGGAGTAAAGTTTGCACCAAAAAGTTCTAGTTTGGTCTCATCTGACAGCATGACTTTCTCCCACGACTCCCCTGCATCATTCAGATGGTCCTTGGCAAACTTCACATGTACTGGCTTCAACAGGGAACCTTCTGAACAATGCATTATTTTTAACCATTGCACCGTATAGTGTTCTACTGACAGTAGCCTTTGAAACTGTACATCCAGCTCTCTTCAGGTCATTGACCAGCTCCTGCTGTGTAGGTCTAGGCTTAGCCCTTACTTTTCTCATCATGAGTGATGCCCCACAAGGAGACATTATATATGGAGTCCCAGTCTGAGGAAGATTCTAAGTCATGTTTAGCTTTTCAATTTCCTAATAATTGCTGCAAATGTTGATTTAGTCTCCAAGCTGCTTTCCAATTGTCCCTTAGCCTTTACCAGCTTTGTGGAGATGGATTTTTTTTTTCTCTGGTGTCTTTCAAAAGCTCTCTGGTCTTGTCCATGGTAGCAGTTGGATTATGACTTACTGTGGGGTGCACAGGTGACAATTATGAGCTCAAACGGGTGGTGGTTGGGTGGTTACTCATGGGGTAAAGTTAATGGACCTTTTTAAAGGTAGACTGACGGCTCTTTGAGTTTCATAATTATTGCTAATTCTCAGGGGTACAAATACTTATGAACCCCAGTAAACTACAAATAAATTATTTTTTTTTTAAATCATATAATGTGATTTCTGATTTTTTTTTTTTCTACAGATTATGTCTCTATGAGTGGAAATATAGCTATGATCGAAATTTCAGACCTCCACCTATTTTCTAAGTGGGTGAATTTGCTAAATCACAAGGGGTGCAAATATTTCTGCTTCTCACTGTATTATTGCACATCACCATTAAGCTCCTGTGCATTAAAAAACATATTACCGTATTTTTCGGAATACAAATCGCACCTGAGTATAGGTCGCACCAGCCATAAAATGCCCAACAAAGAGAAAAAAAACATATACAAGTCGCACCAGAGTATAAGTCGCATTTTGGGGGACATTTACTTGATAAAATCTAATACATAGAACAGATCTGTCATCTTGAAAGGCAATTTAATATAAAAATAAAATAGGGAACAACATGCTGAATAATGTACAGTGCATGAACAACGAAACACTACGACTCGGTCCTGGCTATACAGCGAGCTAAACTCCCAAATGACGATGCTTGACGTCTGTATAATTTGCGGAATCAATTTCGTCCTCGAGACCGAACAGGTTCGCATCAACGTAAATAAATGATAATTAGGTGCTGTTACAGCAATGCCACAAACGGTTAGCATGCATTCGCTAGCATTAGCACATCGTTGAAAAAACCACACAACTGGCTTTAAGTGTCCGATCGCAGGTGGAAAACACACCACAACAACAGAAAAGATTATACACTCAGGCGTTGCCTCTGTAGAGATATTTTACAAGCATAAACAATGAACATAGGTACGCAGCCGTGTTTCTCTCTCGCTAACTCGCCCACTCACTCAAGCTGCGTAGCTGTCCATCTTCTTCTGGCGTGTGAGCAGTCTTCTTCACATAAACAAGTGTGAGTGCGCCCTCATGTGGGCGTGAAAGAACCACAAACTAGAAGTATGCATTTCAATATAAAAAAAGTCAATAATACAATTGAACACACATTGCCAAAGGCAGAACGCGAACGTTGCCATAGCTATTAAGAGTTATTCGGATAACTATAGCATAAAGAACATGCTAACAAGTTTACCAAACCATCAGTGTCACTCCAAAACACCAAAATAACATGTGAAATGATATCATAATGTGTTAATAATTTAACATATAAATCGCTCCTAAGTATAATTCGCACCCCCAGCCAAACTATGACAAAAACTGTGACTTATAGTCCGAAAAATACAGTAATATTTTTTATCTTACTGCACAGTATATTTATTTGAATTTTATGACATTCTTTTTATTAGTGTTTAGCTTTACATGTTATGAATGAGGGCTGGTTTGGAATGCTCATGTTTCATGGTCAATAATGTCAATAGACGTCCAATCTACCCTAAGTCTCCGAGCCACAATAAATTGAATGTCTATCACAGTCAATGGCAGCCAATGAGTTAACAGTACAGCAGTGTACAGATTACCAAGAGATGTACTGCTGGTAAAATTTGTAGTCATGTGGGCTGAATCGTAGTCGAGCACAAACTGGGTTGGAGAACACCAACTGTGGACCACATGGAGAGGTGCATTCGTTAAACTTGGG
The DNA here is from genome assembly GCF_030265065.1 of Corythoichthys intestinalis. Classification (NCBI taxonomy): domain Eukaryota; kingdom Metazoa; phylum Chordata; class Actinopteri; order Syngnathiformes; family Syngnathidae; genus Corythoichthys; species Corythoichthys intestinalis. Next base: position 8,730,947 of record NC_080400.1, read on the forward strand.
CAGTCCTTTCTGCAACCTGCTAATGTCCTTGAAAAAAAATCTCTTTTCCTGGACATTTTCACTCAATCCCGTCCCTGGGAATGATTGGGGAGAAGAGAAAGTCATCTCAGAATTTTGAAAATGCAAAAACGGCCACCTCAAACAGACTGTAAATTAAGTCTGCAACCGAGCGTATCAGCGGGATTTCGCGCTTCACTGCAAAGAACATGATGCTGCGTGGAATCTCAAAAAGTAGCGTTTTAAAAGGAGACCCCTTGTGTCAAATTGACTTTTTAAATGCTCTTATAAAAAATGTCTCTGGAGAGCCTGCCCACTCATCAAGTATGAAATTAAACAACCAAGCAAATCTTTTTCGGAGCTGCCTGTTCACGAAAATGTGTCCATTAGGGTGCCAAAGTGTCACATCAGCGACTTGGCAGAAATTTCTGGCCAAACTTCCAGGGCCACTTTCAACTCTCAGCCAGACTGCACTATCTGAAACACTATTATGGCAAAAGGGATTCACAGATGAGCGCAGTTTTTCCCAATCTTGGAGACAAGGGTGTTATTTCAACCCAAAATTGGTAAATTCAAATTATAAACATTCAGTTTTTCACATAGGGATTGAGCAATTATCTGCTGGCTTTTGAAAAATTGTACTATGATTGTTGAGAAACTATAAATACTAAGGGTGTAACGTTACATTGAACAGTTTCGGTACGTGGTGCTCGGTTTGGAACAGAGGCGTACCGAACGAGTTTCTGACGTAATGTAACCCTTACTTTTCGAGGCTGTGAGTCGATCGGGTTACAGTTTCTTTGTGTAGATTATATGTACTCCGTCTTCTCTCCTATAACGAGGACCAACACGGTAGGACAGTATAACCCAGAAACGTCAATGGCGCGACAATGTGGCCGCCGCGAGAACGCAGTGAAACTCGGGCGTTAAAGTCAGTCAGCCAATGCACACCAGTCGCAGTGCGGCCGCGTGTTAGACGCGTCCCAGAAGCGGCTCAACATGACGCACGCGAAAAGAACGGCAGAGTTTATTATTTGACGCGAGACGCGACCCTCCTGCGTCAATACTACTACCGGTAGCTAGGATCGGGCAGACCGGAAGTCACTCGTGTAAAAATACGGTGGATCCGGTCGATTTTCAAGCTAATATGCAATCGTAATCCACTTTTTGAGTCCATCAGATCTCTTGAGTGGTAGATTGGGGCACAGTTGACTTGTCTTTGTTGATTTACTGCTGTCTTCTCTGCTATCATAATAACCAACACAGCCCAGTGTTCAATACAAAACCCTCCTACCACAGCAAAACAAGTACGAACTAATATTCACATAGAAACTAAAGTTATACAACATAAAATATACAATATAAATGACTACTACATCACATTTGTAAAATATAAACACATAATAAAATAAATAATAGCCCATTTAAATAAAATAAATTGAAATGAGCTAAAACACCTGTAAATAAATAATAAGAATAATACACAGATCCAGCTTACACAATTAAATTTATTAATTTCTGTGTGGCGCTTAACTTGAGAAAATCCACCTATAAAGCTTTTGAAAACTGTTCATAAGAAGAAAAAAAAATATTAATTGAGGCATTTCATGTGTAAAATACATGTTAAAATCTTTGTCATTGGGATTGCTTTTCTCTTTAGCACAGGACTTCTTTTTTCTTCTTTCTTTTAGAAAGAAAGCTGACCAATACGCTGGGTCTGAAAGGCAAATTGCTGTTGGATTATCTTTAAATACTCGCTACTTTTTTAGCAGAATTCTAGCTTTGTATAGGCTAATATTCCTATTGTTGAAAGCACAAAGTGGTGTAATAAACAACTAGCACATTTATTATTTGCATTTTGTTTTCTTACTGTACCGAAAATGAACCGAACCGCGACCGAGGTACGTACCGAACCGAGATTTTTGTGTACCGTTACACCCCTAATAAATACCGGAAACACTGTTCCAAGGCCGCAGATTCCGTTTTTTTTTTTTTTTTTTTTTTTTTTTGCCAATATCTAAAGCTGCTTTGGTAATCTGATATACTTTTTTTTTTTTTTTTTTTTTTTTTTTTTTTTTTAAAGCACGTTTATTATGGAAGTGAAACACTCATGATATAAATCAGGGATGCACCGAAAGCAAAATTCTTAGAAACACCTGGCCGAAAAACTATTTTATTAAATTATTTTATTTCATTATTTTCCGATTAATGCCCTTTGCCTTGGCATTGGTTCTACAAACTCCACTCCTGTGCCAAGTTTTTAAAGTGTCTTCGCCCTTTGTTGCCGTTACAGCCAACATCTATAGCCACAGATATTGTACATAGTAAGTTTATTCATGTTCTACAACAGGTTGTTGTCATTTTATGCTACATGCCAAGTCCTTTGTTGTAGTGACCAACTCCAGTGCATTTTGCCTGGCGCCCTTGTAGTGATGGTGAGATGAAGCCTCATGAGGCATTGAACCACATAAGCAAATTGGTTCAATAAGGGTTCATTTCTCTGAGCTTCGTATGTGAATATATGAAATTACATTAAGACTTTGCCAGTAAAATGCTGTCTATAAAAGTTAAGCAATAAAACACCAAAAATGAAAGAAATGAACTTTTTTTTTTTCATAATGGGTCAAAATTATTTATTTATTTATTTATATATTTTTTAACCTGTCCTGTTCAGCTGTTTGACACAGAGAATGGAAGTCTAAGTGCCCAGGTTGTCTGAACAGTTTTAATGTTTCACATTGAGAGTATGATATACTCCCATTGTGATCATTCAAAATACCTTTTTATTATGACAAAGCAGCGAACAGGAAGGGATTATGGGGGGACAGAAGAAAAGCAACACAAGAGAAGAAAGAAAAGAAACACACAAACAACAACAAAAAATACATAGAACATCTAGACTAATTATTAATATGCTGGTGCCATTGTCAGCGAGATGTATTTCCGGTTTACACCATGTGGGGGCCTATTGGCCAGTGAAAGAGGGGGACGAGGGGTGTCTATAAACTAAGTGATTGAAAGAGGTAGATTGTACACAAATCATTTCTGTGATCTAGAACCCAGTAATCATGTGAATCTCTTATGAATGTAAGCCCGTTGGCGACCAACCCTACGCCGCCCCATCGCCAATACCGGCACCAGGACCCCCAACCCGAGCATGCCCTACCGCATCCAGCAGCACGCGAGCCTCACCAGACGCGCGACAGCCACGCAGACGGGCGGAGAAGCCGCGCGGGAGCCAACCCAGGGCCACGGCCCCCACCCAGCCAGCCCGGGGAGGGAGAGTGGGCGGGGGGTTGGGGGGGGGTCAAGCGCAGCCCATCCCTCCTCCCGCAGCCCAGCAAAGGAGCCATCATCCCCCCCCCGGGATCCAGGGTGGTCCCCCGGGCCACCCACGCAGCCATCAACCGGCCTTCAGGGATGGCAGGAGGGGATGCACCACCAACCCCACGTCTACCCCCACCCGGGTCAAAATTATTTTTTAAAAAGATCATGTTACTGGCACCTTAGAGACGGTCATTTGCTTTGCTAAGCCAAAAACAAAACAACGAAGACCGTGAAATGCCGCCAAAAGCACCGGTGGAGGTGGAGATATAAACACTATTTCACGTTGGTCAAAATTAAAGGAAAGAACGTGCATGTAAAGTGTAATTTATTGTCCTGGGTCAAAGCTTTTGTCGACATCTGTGTTCAGCAATTCAAATCTGCTGAAGCACCTAACAACTACACACGCTACCACAGAGCAAGTGGCGAAAAATCTTACTTTATTTTTGTTGCATTTCAAGTGTAGGATAAATATTTTCCTGGTGAGGTGCAATAAATATTACAAGGTTCTATAACACAACTACCTGTCTGTTCTTCTCTATTCAACTGACTCGAACACTGCTCAGAAAATTTAAAATTCTTTGACATACAACAACAACTTTTTAAATTAAGGAAAATAGTTACTTTCCCTGGTAACCAGTTACTTTTACTATAAAGTAATTCAGTTACTAACTCAGGTACTAGGAAGAAGTAGTGAGTAACTATAATTACGTTTTTAAAGTAATGTGCCCAACACTGTTAATATCATGATTATTTTCCACTGAAAGCTCAAGAGACTAGAGAGTAAAAAAATACTATTTGGAGTAAATATCAAATTATATAATGTACTCTGAAAATGAAGCTCGGAAAAAAAAAAATTCAGACACATCTCAAGTATATATATATGTGTATATATATATATATATATATATGTATATATATGGCAGAAAACACACTCAAGGCTGAAAAAGCAGTTTCTGCTCTTGCACCTGCATTATGCTCCCAGACTATTTGAATTTTTCTGTTTTACCCTGGAGACCCCCGTTTACAAACACTGCGCAACCGCTTTTGTTTCAACCCAGCCATAAAGAAGGTAAGAGACTATATTTATTACTTGAAATGTCTATCATTTTCGGCTTAGAATCATTAATTGATGTCTAATATTTAGTTTAAACAACAACAAAAAAAAGACCTTAACCCTACTGTATATTGCCAAACGTATCACATTTGATACACCTAAAATTTCATGATTTTTAGACTAATTCAGAATTTTGACATTTCTTTTTGAAAAAAAAATGATGGATGCAAGTCAACACATGCACCATTAGGTTCCATGAAAAAAACAAAGAGGATTTAGCAAGGGTAATAGATATCTGTGCGCTTATTAAACATATTCATTTTGACTTTTCACAAATTTGAAAAAAAAAGGTTTCATTAGGACCTTATTTTTCAAATTTTGGGATTCTCTGATAATTGCTTCATATTGATGGCATTAAAGGGTTAAAAATTATTCATTCGCATATTTTAGTCTTTAATACAAATTATGTCACAATGAAAAAAATAGTGTCTGTAAATAGGTCACGGATATCTACCTCATAACTATTGCTTAATTGTATTTGTCACCACTGTCACATTTTCCCCGATATTTTAGATGATAAATAATTAATCAAACGATGAATTAAAAAAAAAAAAAAATGTTAAAAAGGGTAGGTATTTCAAAAAGAAAATCTCAACCACTCCTTTTTGTCTGACTTCTGCATCGCTTCCCTTGTTATATCACCGTGGTTCACCTATAAAATCCCCGCAAAGTCCAGCTGTGGTCATTCACAGCTGTGTCATGACACTTGGTGATACATGCTACATGGAGTTTATAGATCGAAACAGGTAAGTACGCGACAGGGGCGGACTGGTAATCTGTGGGTTCTGGAGGATCACAGAACGGCCGTTGCCCTGGACGGTCGGCGGCCGCCATTCACCCTATCCTCTGATTATCTACAGTTCGCATCCAATCCGACAGGTGGCAGCAATGCGCCTGGCTGTTCACCGCCAATCTAAGAACGAAGAAAGCACAGAGTAGCCTTCATTGGTTCCTGGTGGAAGCAAAATAGCGACGAGCGTCAATATGGATGGTGGTGGCAAAAAAAGAAAAGAGAAGGCGCGGAGAAGGTTAGGGAGAAAAAAACTTCAAGAAACTGGAGAGCGAAGCATTAAAATGTCATAAATTGACAAATATTTTTGCAAGCAGCAGTCTGGCTGCAACGGCCACGTCGGGTAACAAGTCAACAGCCCAGCCCCCGGCAATGGTGAGTGTGGGAGCGGCAGCCGCTCTGACGTGCAGCCAGTGCAGGGAGAGAGAAAAGAAGAGGGAGGGGGGTAATGATATGGAAGTTCCCCAGACAAGCGCTGGGAAAGTAAGTAGGGATGAAGAGGGTTACTTGCTCGGTATACTGGCAATTGTTATCCACCAGGTAGCTACATTTTAAATGAAATAAATGACCATTAAAGGGTTAGTGCCAGCTAGCCTATGTACCCGTTTGCAATCGTGTCAAGTTACAGTATGCTAGTCCTACTGTCACTCTCCTAAGAAAAATATTTTAGCTGTAAAACAACGTATGCACACGCAGCAGCAATATTAATTCAGAAGAAATGTAACAAAATATTAATAAAATGAATGGTTTTACTTTAAAGTTTAGGTAGTTAAATTGATGTTATATATATTATTAATCATGTATATATCGTTTTGTTTTCTGGTTAATACTTTCCAATGAAGGTTATGTACACAGGATTTGTCTTGAAATGTTTATCGTATTTTTATTGAAATTAAAAAATTATTATTTGTATGGCAAGATTAATTATGGCAGGGGTCTCCAAAGCGGTCCTCAAGGGCCGCTGTGGGGCCTGGTTTTTGTTTCAACCGATCGAGTACCGACAGTTTAACCAATGAAGTTTCTCTAAAACAAGCAGCACCTGACTCCAATCAAAAGATTACACTTGTAAGACACCAGATTGGTGGACTGGTGTTGTCTTGTTTTGTTGGAATGAAATCATTCGCCCGCTGCGGCCCTATGTGGAATAGTTTGGAGACCACTGAATCATGGCATAAACAATGAAGTCATTTTACAGACAGAGATATATAGAGATATATTATAATCAATTGGATACATAAAACTTGCTTCGAAAAATAAATTCTTTCATTTGTTTATTCAGGTTGATCATAGAGCTAGTAAAGAAAATGAATCCAACTCCAGTTCAGCCTTGCAGTACTTTGAGCGCCCCAAGTCAGACAGTCACAGTCTAGACACATTTTCTTCATTTTCTCTCAAAGTGCACGAAATTGATGCATTTTACAATAAAATGTAAAAGAAAAAATTCTCCCCGGGGGGGGGGGGGGGGGGGGCATGCCCCCGGACCCCCCTAGGGGGTCTGTGTTTCTCTTCGTGTAGTGATTCTTGTGGGCTGGGCTGAGTCAAAGTCCAGGGCTGCTTTTTAGTCCCAGTCCACCCCTGGTACGCGATAATATATCGTTAAAATCAACGTGTCTTTAATTATGCTCTCTCATGCTCGCACCTCGAGGAAGCCACAAAAAAAAACATACATTGCAGTCGAAAGCTAGCGTGAGAATTATGGACACAGCAGGCTAACTGACTAGTGTGCAGTAAAGTTATCATTAATTTTACAGTAAGCTTGAGAACGATAAACCGATATGACCGGATATGCGGTTTTACAGGTGAGAGATACAGCTGTATCGGTAGTAAAGTTACCATTCGACAGTAATTAGCCATTAAATATTCAATGAACCGAAAGTAGAGATAGAATTTGGCTATCGCGAGCACAAGAATCGGCTTCTTATGCCTAGTTCAATGAATTGCATAATATTATAATAATCTAGCTTTTACCTCACATGCTGTGCTTGTGTCATTCACCACACAGCGCACTTAGATTGTGACCGCCGTCGTGGTTGCCTCAACTTCCCATTCATTTCGGCACAACCACTAGTAGTCGCCGTCATTACCCGATCGTCACGGGCGTGTCATAACAACGCAAGAGCGAACAAAACCACTGTAACGCACGCTCCGTAGCGTTTTCTTCACAGCCCAAAACAAAACTAATAGCGGCAACAAAGCAACATGCTAAAACAATGGACAGTTTGCGCACCACGACTGCAGCGACTGATTTTCAACACACCTAGGAAAACAAAAGTCGGACTTTGAAGTGACGAAGGCAGCCAGATCTGTTCGCATGGGACAGCTAGTGTGAAGCGATACAGAGATCGTGAGTTTTTAACCCTGAAAAATAAGCCACTACAATGGCGGAAAGGGCGGCATATTGTTTCCACGAAACGCAGTCTACTTAAACATGAACATGTGGATTAGTTGATCTTCCTCAAGAAAAATCTGCCCTTCAAAAAAGATATGGACAGTGATGAGGAATAAAAATGTGGAAGCACACGGATAAGTGAATGACTTTGCTGTGTATAAGGTTAAAGTAATGATTAAAGACCTGTCTGTCTAAAATGCCATGTTTTTATTCCCCCAGTTATATCAGTGGTAAAGCATAATTTATTATTTATTTATGATAACACTAGCAGGTTTAATTCTTTTTTTTTTTTCTAGAGCTGCTGCATATAATTTTTTTTTGCTTGTAAGATGTTTACGTTGAACGTTTGCACTTAAATTACTTGCCTATTGTGTTCAAAACAAGAAATGCAGTATTTAAATTACTGCACTTTATTGTTGTCTGTCACTGGAGTTTTATTTTATTATCAATCCCATCCAACAAAATGACGGTCATATAGTAAGCTTTTTTTTTTTTTTTCATAAAAAAAATAAAACATAACATTGGTATGAAATTTTGTTGTTTAATTTTGCTATTAAAAATGTGGTCTTTTTTATATTTTTAAAATACTGTACGAACACAGACAACAAATGTTTACTATCGTATCGTTTTCACTCTGTATTTAACTGTATCGTTCTTAAACTGTATCGAATCGCATCGAATCACTCGGCCTTAAAAATGTATCGTTTTTTTATCCGACTCGTAACCTGTGTATCTAGATACATATCGAATCGGCTTCATGCCAGAGATTCCCAACCGTACTATACAGCTAACTCCCCTTATAGCCATATTTATTTAAAGAATATAAAACACAAGGCTAAATCTTCATTTACTCACACACCAATTTCCTTTATTATAGTACATCCACCCAAGTCTTGTGCATGCATATTGATTATCAAAGACTTGAGTAGACAAAGGGGGGTAATCTTGAAGTGTTCGTTATTTATTATGTCCCAAGATGGGTATCCAAAACCTTTTTTTAAATGAGAAACTTTCAAATGTCTAAAAATGTCTATTTTTCACTCAGATAATTTGACCTACTTTTAAGTTGCCAAAAAATGCCCTCCTGTTCAATTTTTTCTTCCCCCAGAAAATGGAGATTTTAAGCTTTCCAATGATGTCTCACACATGTACTAGAATATAGGACAATTTTGAAATTTGGCCTAATTGGGGGTCTCCGAGCGGAACTTCAAGTCACCTGAGTGTTTTCCGCCATGTACGTATAAAATGAGATGACTGTTTACTTTTTTGTTTTTATTAATAATAGTAATTTAAAGACCATATTTTTTAGTTTAAAAAATGTCAAAAAAGTAAGAAAAAAAATGAAAAATATTTATTCATTAAGAAAGATAATATTATCCGTTTTCCTCTTTGTTCTGTGACTGATTGCTTTTTATTGAATTTCCGAGTAACGGAGTCGATTTTTATCAAAAAAGAAAAAGTTCACATCAGCATGCGATCTAAAAATACAGTCTCATTTGCATGATTAGGTTTTAGAGCTGCTCCCCGAATGTTCAGCGGGGTACCCGAAAACCTCCACAGAGGACCTGTTTTAAAAGGGAGATGAGGCACCACGCTGCAAAACCAAAGGAGTCACCCCTCTGTGGCTTTAACGCTTGTCTTTAACTTCTGAATACTAGTGCTGTATAATGTAGCTCTTCTTATCTACCCTTGTAGTGCATGTGCCGATTCCGGATAATGGCGTTGTTTGATGAAAGTGCAGCAGTACGATAGGGTGCTGGCACACGTAAGTGTGGTGAGCTTCTTGTCGTGTAAATCAGACGACAACATGGGGGAAAACAACATTTGTAATCTGATGTCTGCAGTATAATTCCGAGTGCAAAACCGGCATTAATCATCGGCAAGATGCATTTTAAGTGGACCAGAGAAAACAAAACGCAAGCCTTTTCTTATCCAATGTGGGAGATGGAGATCACGCAATAGTGAATAAAACATGAGCCAGTGAATCAATCTTTGCGTATGAGTGTTAAGAAGACAACACAATGATAGAAAAGTGAAACATGATTAATAGGGTGTCACCAAATCTCAGGGTTTCCCCTACATATTAATTATTGTGGCGCAGCGCCACACCACGCCGTGCAAAAGAGATGTGAAGATTTAAGGCCGTTTCAAATTAGTGGCAGCCTAGTGTGATGGGTTCAGCGGCAACCTATTCATTGTGTATTGTAATGTCCGTAACTCTGCGAGGCCCCCTTAAGAGACATTCGAACGAGGAGCTGTGACGTAGAGAGCAGCGAGATAGCGGTCGCATTTCATGGAAGCCTGCTTTATTTTGTTATTGTTTTTCTTTATTATTATTGCCACAATAAAGTGGGTAAGTAAATACAGACTCCTCTCATTCTTCCCTCCATTCGGGGCATTACAGTATTTTGGATCGGACTTTTCGGCAAAAGTAAGCAGTGGACAGCCGTCTTGGACGGAACGGCAAGTTTGAGTGAAATTGCGCCGAGAGGCGGGGAGAGCGCCGCCGCACTAATATCAACAACGCGTTCAATCGTAGAGGGGCCGGCGTACTTATTATATCTGCTTCCACCAGGCTGTTTCGGCGGACGGATACACGCAATCACGGCTGACGAAACCTTGATTCATGCGCTTTTTTAATCCAAGTTTCACGAGCTCTGGGACACTCGAAAAATTACTCTCATACTTCTCTTGCTGACCTAATTGGTACCTCAATGTGCGTTTGTGTGGAAGTGGAGTTCACGAACAACGACAACAACAAAATATTCACCTTCTCACCGAAACTAGTAAATCTCTTTACACGGCAAGTAGAATTTCCCCCTACTCCTTGAAATGGATCCATTACAAGGGCGTAGGTTTGGTCCCAATATTGGTAGGAACGATATAACAGCATAACCTGCATGTATACTTTTTGCTGGGGACGGACATTACCGTAATAAGACCCAACAGATTGGGTGAACGGGGGTCAGGGCTACATTTCTCACCACCAATTTGAACCTAATTGATAGGCTAAATGATCAATGCAAAAATAAATCTGTGTTGACGTACCAACTTTCACACTGCAAATTTAGAACGTTTTAATACGTTTTACTAATCAAGATTTTTCTGAAATCTATTCGAATAATTTTCTCCATCTTGTTTTGAGTGTTAAATGCTAGTTAACAGATTAATGGGTCAGATTATTCAATTATCATTTGTTCTTATTAAGCCTATACATCTAAAGGTTGGTCATTTTTCACCAAAATCAAGGGGGGAAATGCTTTCAAATAATGTTTTGAACAATATCACTTGTTGAATTAAGGCCATTCCTGACGAAAAAACTTTTTTTTTTTTTTTTTTTTTTTTAAATTGCTGTCTGAAAATCCTATTTCAAGAAATCTGAGTAAAATTTACTAAAAGCACTGACAGATAATTTCACCTTATTTCTATTAGATTTACACGAAAAAACAAGGGAATTTAACTAATAATTAATAATTTTAAGTCTGAACATAATGAAAGTAATTCACCTAATAATGGTAGGGTCAATTCTATCCTTACAAAATATGTGAAGACAATCTAAATGACCTCTATAACTGAACTCATTATATAAAGCAAAAAGGTTGCTTAAAATTTGGTGGGGACAATTTGAGCATCCTGAAAAGTTCCTAGTGTTACATCCCTAACATCCCTATGCAAACCTACTCCATTGGTCCATTAAAAGAAGTACTATTATTGTTGTGTTAATGTAGTACATATAAAGGCCAAATAAAAGGAAAAAGAAGGACTACGAAATGTAAGTCATATTATTGCTACGAGAAAAAACAGTCGTATTATTACGTAGGGTAATGTAACTCGAATCAGCTACGCATTTTATGTACATGAACCGTAGCTGAGAGCTACGACATCAGCCTGGCTCATGAAATATTTCAAATAGATCTTTGTTACGGTTCTTTTTGGGAAGCAAAATGTAAAAAAAAATGTCATGATATGACGCAATTTTGCTGTGACACGACATGGTGAGGCAGTCCTACTCCGATGCAGCCCACCACTGTAGCTTCAAAAAATCCTAGGGGAAACACTGAATCTGCCTAGCAACGGATGATGAGCCACACGTGACTTTGAATAAAATATTTGTATGACTTCTGGTACGAAAAATATAAAATATTAGGACAGTCATACGCTGCCAAATTTGCCTGGCAAGAGACAACTATTTTTTATGTACTAACTCGCAGGTGTCAAATTGAGACCCGGGGACCAGAGCCGGCCCATCACATAATTTTTTTGTGGACTAGTGAAGTCAAATATCATGCACTGGGTTTTTTCCATTTATTAAACAAGTTTTTTTCTTAAATTCAAACAACTAACGATCGACTGTTATTTTTCTTTTTTAAATTTTATTGAAAGTATAAAACCGGCCGATAAAAGCATTTTAAATCATCTGATAATATCGACATCGTTTTTTTATTATCGGTTATGGGCCAGTATATGTACACCTAGGTAATGGGAATTGATACGATTTTTAAGATTCCGATTCCATTATCGATATTGCTTAACGATTTGATTCTTTATCGATTCTCATATCGATTCTAATTTGGGGAAAAAGAAGAACAAACATTTTGATTGGCTTCGAGTTTGTTTAATCAGAAGTCACAACCTTACAAACTCACAACGAGGTCAAAAGAGCCCTAAAGCCTCAATGTTAACTGTAGCAATAAGTGGCAAATGCACAAGAATGTGTAACATTTTACTGAAACATTTTTCTAGTAGAAATAAAAAATATTGGTATATATTGGCATATAGGTCATTGTTCTGCCTTTGGCAATATGTGTTAAAGCAAGGGTCCCCAAACTTTTTCCTGTGAGGGCCACATAACTTTTTCCTTCTCTTTTGTAACAGAAAAAGTGTGACGATTGCAGGAATGCCTAAATGTAAAAAATTATTGTTTTTCAGAAAGCCACAATCAAATAACCCTTTCTGGATTCTTCACGTAACAAAAGAAAATAAAAATGATAATATCGTATAATATAATATAATAATAATAATAATGAATAATAGTAACACTATTAACTAAATAGATACTAACCAAATAACCTTCTCTGAGTTCTTCACAGAAAAAGGCCAGGAAATAAATAACACTATTGATATAAAAAAAAAAAAATTAAAAAAAAAAAATTAAATTCAAAATGCTCTCTGGTATTGTTCAGGGGGCTGTATCCGGCCCGCGGGCCGTAGTTTGGGGACCCCTGTGTTAAAGTGTATTATTTACCATTATATTGAAATGCATCCCTTTTAGTTTTTATGGTGCTTTCACGCTCAAGTGGGGGCGCCCTTGCGCTTCCTCACGTGAAGAAGAGCGCGCTTACATGCGAAGAAGTGCCGCATCCAAGCGAGTGAGCGAGTTAGTGAGAGAGGGAATTACTGCTACGAGCCTACGTTCTTTGTTAATGTTTGGAAAATATCTACAGAGGCAACGCCTGTATGTATCATCTTTTGTGTTGTTGTTGTGTGTTTCCACTCGCGATCGGACACTTAAATCCAGTTGTGTAGTGGTTTGAACGATGTACTAATGCTAGCGAACAAATGCTAACAGTTTGTGTTATTAATGTATTAGCAGCTAATCATCGCTGATTTACGTTGATCCAAACTTGTTTGTTATTGGGGACGAAATTGATTTGTTACATTTCTATTTTTAGTTTCACTCTTCAAGTAATGGTTGAATAAAGTCAGCAAATTATACCAACGTCTTCTGTATCGTCATTTGGGAGTTTAGCTAGCTGTATAGCAAGGACTGAGCCTTAGCGTCTCGGTGAGGACATTGCAGTCGTATTCCCTCCCGATGCAGTTATCACCACCTTGCAATGACTGCAAGTCACTTAGTTGTATTTTTTTTCTCGTGAAGTGAAGACACACTTTCGAGCGATTGAAGTTTTTGAACCAACGTGCTGTCATTGTTATGTTTACGGCTGCAATGCTCGTGCTAAACCATCGTAACCTTTCATTTTCACCCTCTTTCCTGGTGAGGTGTAGCCAAACTTTGGAGCAAGTGGTTCTTGGCGCCATGCTAGTTTGATAAGTCTGGACAAAAAGACACGTCACGATGCAATATGCGTCTTTAGGAATCGTTAAAGGTATCGTTAAGGCTTTTTCATTGTGATGTCGAGGCCTCGAAACACTAGGAACAGGTTTGGAATTGGAATAGGATTTCGATTCCCATCCCTATGTACAGCAGTGCAGTCATGTCAACTTATTGCCTGCCTATGTTGCTAGTGCTTTGACTCTCCCTGCTGGCGTTTAGGTTTAATTAGTTTTCAAAAGTTCCAGCACTTTCTGCTGACACAATCATATGTCGACGCCAGCTCATTGTGAGTAGAGAGAGCTAAATGCACGAGCTAAAGTCTGCAGCCAGTATACCATAGCAGTTCTTGCCACGTTGTTTGTGCCTTATTCAGGTTATGTTCTTCCTTTGATATATGTTCATGAGCGTTTTGTAGTCTAATGGAGATGTGTTTATTTTTATTTTGTCTGCATTTGTTGTAAAAATGTGGTAACGTTATTTAATTGATTGCAAGCTGTACTACCATTTGCTATTCAAATTGACACATTGTCTATACTTTGCTTTATTAGTGACTTTATTTCATAATATTAAGACATTTTTTTGTTTTTAGTTTTACAAAAAGATATCTGTGTTCTTGTCAAGAGAAAGATGACCACAGTAAACCAAATTCAACTTTACTCCAGCGTCTGAATTCTCTTAAAGGAAACCACGGACAGAAAGACATGTAGTTCTGAAAAGATACATGTTAGTACAAGTTATTATAATTTGATATTAAAACCCCTCTTAATGTTTTTGTTTTAATAAAAAAATTTAAAATGTTAAATAAAAAAAAAATAAACTAGTAGCTCACCATTGTTGTGGACGTCGCAGGGCGATGATGTCACATGACCATGCTGCCATACCTCACAGTGTCACTCTTTAACTATGTAAAGTAGTAATTTATATACACCACAAGGTGTCAATGAAGAGTTTTAAATTAATAAGAGATCAATCCAATAAGTGCGTTTTGTCCCTCGATTGACGCCGTAGTTTCCTTTCTACGGTGTATCCATTGTGATTTTCGTTCATTTGAGTGTTGTCTTCACAACAAACAACACTCCTGATAAATGCTTCCAGCATCATAGTTTGTATATTGTGCCCAAATATTGTCATCCAGTGTATTTGTTGAGCTAAACGAGTTGCTAAAATTTTAAAATATGGTTTGACTAAAGCCTTAGTAAGTTTTATGTATATTTTGCATATCTATTTTGATTGTGAGTTTGTGAATGCCAGTTCTCTTTGCATTGTTGTTTAACTGTGCGAGAATAAGGCCTCATTTATACAGATTCAGATTTCTTTTTATGAACATTATCAGGGGTGAAAGGTGCTACAATTTCTTGCCGGAACTCCCCGATGTGAAGGTCGCCACGAAGCAAGAAATTTTGTGTATTTATTTATTTATTTATTTTCATTTTTTTTTTGGGGGGGGGGGGGGGGGGGTCAAACCTCCTAAAACTACTGAAATGCAAAGAAAACTGTTTTGGCACAGTTATTTCTATAACACATAGAAAAACTGATTTGCAAACTAAAAGTTAACAAAAACGGCAATAACCCCAACCTCCATCTCCTAATTTTTATTTTCCCTCATTTCCTCGCATACCAAATGCCAAATCTGATTTTTAACTACCTAAGATCATAGGATGTATCATAAAATAGAAGTTAGGGTTAGGGTTAGGGTTTATGACTTATATTATGCAGAGTGAAATGGAATATATTTTGAAGATCACGCAGACATTGACTTTTTTAAATCATAAGGAAATGAATAAGTACCCTAACATAAATGAACAAATATAAACAAATATAAGTCCAAAGTGCACATTGACAGCTAAAATGTTCAGAACCTCCCAATCAGAGCAAATAAAACTAAATATGATAAATAAGCCTCCTGAACTCCTCCGTTGCTTTTAAAGATTTGATCCATTTTGTGTTGCATTGCTCTTTTTTTGTCGCATCAATTCAACAACTTTTTTTTTTTTTTTTTTGCTGTTCCAGAAAACATGCACATTTGAACCAATCAGAGCTAACTATCTCTGCTGATCACATGTCAGTATGTCAGCCAATTGAATGGACAAATAAGTCCAGCCGTTTTGCTTTTAAATATCGGTGGAAACGGATTACACTACACAAGCACTTTATTATGCTTGTTGTTAACACTTGTGTATGTAAATCTGATGTTGGTAGATTGTTTTCTTCTTGGAGATGAAATGCATGTATGACAGTTGAGGATTTTTTTTTTTTTTTTTTACATAGCGTTTTGACAGTTGCCCTCATATTTTTGGAATCAAAGCACCGTGTACCGGAACTACATTCCGGCCCTGAATCTTATACCAGAACTGCGTTCCTCACCGTTCTGGCCCACTTTCACCCCTGAACATTATTTTTTTAGAGATATGAATATTATTTCTGTTGTATTTTCACTGTATG
This sequence comes from Corythoichthys intestinalis, assembly GCF_030265065.1. Lineage (NCBI taxonomy): Eukaryota > Metazoa > Chordata > Actinopteri > Syngnathiformes > Syngnathidae > Corythoichthys > Corythoichthys intestinalis. The sequence continues at coordinate 8,747,061 of NC_080400.1, forward strand.
ATGCTAATGTTTGTTGTGAAAGAATTGCCGAAGCTTATGCCAATAAACGGCACAGTCCAAGCAACAAATCTGAACGCCTGTGTCCACTCGCCTTTCTCTCTGCCTTACACCCGACTGTGGATTAAAGGAAAACTACGGCGTCAGTCAAGGGACAAAACGCCAGCCTGGAACTCCAGACTCACCACTGTTCCAGCTATTAAGTCCTCGACCGTCCCGCGGACCAAATTCCCAGGGCGGAGAAAGCCACAGCTAACAGACAGCGGAGTGGACCAATCAGCGATGGGCGGACGTGGTAAAGAGACAAGAAACTCTAGCGCGAGGACGTAAACATACGAGGAGAGCGGAGTACGGAGAAGTTTATTGAACTTGACTGGCACGAGACAGACTGTTGGTTTTTGCGACTCAATGTGTTTTTGGTCATTTAAAACTGAATTTACCGCGGATAGGAACATATTCTCGGCTCTCCCCGTTCGCCATTTGCGTTGTTGTGAAAACGACTTCCAACGCGTATGAGTGACGTTGCTCTTTAACAACACATCATGCAAAATAGAAATCTGATTGCACGGACGATTTCGTTCGGGCTCGTGACGGCCCTGGCCGTTTAATAGTTAATTTTCTGAGATTCTTCCAGTCAGCTGATCGTCACCTCCACCAGCTGGCTGCTTTCCCTCCCATTGTGACGACAGCTGATCAACGCAGGACGGACCGACGACGTCACCGCCGCTGATTGGCCACGGAAAAAGGCGCCAAGCTTCTTAAACCTGCCGCTGTCAACGTTCTAGGAGGTCGCATTTGACAGTATTCTGCCGCGGTCCTCCTCGCCAGCTATTTGCTCGCCATTCACTCTCGTTTGCATTTGATCGCTACTTTGATACACTCCCGCTTTTTCGGTGAGGACTTTTGTGTTTATTCATTATTGGATCGTTTTTGTTCACCACTGTAAATAAGAGCACTGAAGCAAGTAAGGGTAAGTCGCCATTTCTGTTCAGCCCGTTTTCTCCTGTTTTGTATAGAGTAGGAAGTTAGGTTAGACGCTGTCTTTTCTTTGTTCCTTTTACGTGATCAGGGTTTAGTTAGCGGGTGGGGTTTAAGTGTAGTTCCTTTTGTTTGTTGTTTTGGCCTGGGCTTACCCTGAAGTCACGCTTCGTCGGCAGTCTGTATATATTCATTGCGAGTTTGATTGTTCTGTAAATAAATTTGTGTCCACTCGTACATTTGTGTGGCTTGTTTTATGTTACGCCCTTCGCGAGCCGTCTTTGGCACGTAACAGGGTTCGAGAGGCCAATAAGGAGCTGAGTCCCAGACTCCATAGCTGGAACAGCGGTGAGTCTGGAGTTCCAGGCTAACAAATCACACTCATTGGCTTGATCCCTAATTGATTTAAAACTCGCCATTTACACCTTGTGCCGTATTTGAATCACTACTTTACATAATTAAAGAGTGACACGTTTAATTTTTTTGTTGTTGTTGTTTTTTATTTTTTATTTTTTTTTTTATAAAATAGTGACACGTGGAATTCCGGCAGCGTAGCCATGTGACGTCACCGCCCTGCAAATTTTATTGAAACGAAAACATTAGGAGGAGTTTTAATATCAGATTATTATAACTCGTACAAACATTTATCTTTTAAGAACTACATGTCCTTCTATCCGTGGTTCCCTTTAGAGCCTGATTTGTTAGGTATCTGTTGATTTGTGTACCCACACACACACACACACACACATTGAGGACAGAATACATGTCTTATTGGGACTTTGCACTTGCACTTGATCCAAAAAACTGACGTTTGCACTAGGTATTTGGAAAACCTGGAAGTTGGTACATTTACGATTATTAAAGCATACAGTGGGGAATCACAATACAATTAGCCATATTATGTTATGTGCACGACCGCATATATCAGTTTGATATCGGTATCGGAATTTTGGAGTAGGACAACATCATGATATCACTTAAAAAGTAATTATCGGAATAAATATTTTAGTTTTCCCATTTTTGTTATGTTTAAACAAAAATTACACATGAACAAATAAAAATAAATATATAAAAAGATAGTATTAATTGTTTTCCTTTTTTACAAATAACATGAAACATTTTTTGAAAATTAAACAATTTAAACAATGGTATTTTTATTTAAAAAATGTAAATACTGTAAACAATCTCTTTAGTTTTTTTACTCTTATTTTGTAAAATGTAAATACAAAAATAAGAGTACTTTTTTTCTTTTAATTAAAAAAGAGTAGTCACCCCCTTTATAAATTGATAATAAAATAATAATAATTAAATTAAAAAAAAAAAAAATCGATTTGAACTGGGATTGGACGGCTGTGAATGAATGCTGCCATCTCTCCCAGTCCAAATAAATTGAATGTCAATCACCCTCAATAGCAGCTAATGAGCTAATAAGATATTGCAATTTACAAGCAAAATTAGTGAAACGTGTTTTCTTTTACACACTGATCTGACCTCAGGTAACATTTGTCAAACTATTCTACAATTCAAGAAGTAAAGTATCGGGAAATTGCTCACAAACATCTTTCTCATTCCGTACTGTCACTGCTATCGCAACAATTGTCACAGTCGGGATGTCACGTTGCAATAATCCCCTTTGACGAATCGGAAATGTATTTTATGCTCCCCAGACTATTTTTTCCAAAGCCCAAAGGAAAAGTACTTCCTCGGCTGTAACGGCGGTCTAAAAGATCAAAAGCCAAAATGCGGATTTTGGCCGTTTCATGATGATTTGTTGTTGTTGTTTTTTTTGTATGGGATTAAAACGGCCAAAATAGCTTGGCAAATAAAAAACAAAAGAACAAAGTTGCGAGAATTATGCAAATATACGTTAAATCGGGCTGTTTGATTGTTCTGTTTTGATAAATGGCAGATGACAATGAAAAAAAAAGGATATGGCAAAAGCAGCAGGAAGCATTTCAAGCATCCAAAGCCCCGGGCTGCATTTCCGTACAAACCACAGGGAGTCCTCGCATTACACCTTGCTGATATCAGAGGTTTCCAGGTAACACAGCGTAAAGAACATTTTGGGGCAGGAGCGTGAGAAAGCAAGGCACAAGAGGGCATGCATTGGACATTATGGCACCGAATTTTGAATATATTTTATCATTATATTGCTCATTTGACTTTCATGTTAGTACCAATATTTTGCACTGGCTCAAAAAGCTGGGTTGTGCCGCAGGCCCGCATGTGTTGTGAAACAAGCTAAATCGAGATCTGACCCGCTGTCATGGATGTCATTCAAAGGTTAGACGCCAGGGAGGGTGGGTGATAGGCTAAAGGGGCTCTCTGACATTAATTCCTTTGCTAAATTTTGACTTGTTTACCTGTTTGTCAATCAATAGACAATCAATAGACAAGTGCTGGTTTTCTCTATCGGACTGTTTTTTTTTTTTTTTTTTTTTTTTTTAATAAACGAGAACATGATCAACTGACACTATTATCAAAATCTACCAGTCGATGTATTGGGCACCTCTGATCAATACAGTGAAATGAACAAGTTTCCCAATCCCCCACAGAAAAAAAAATAAAAATTAAGATTTAAAGCAAGATTATTATTGCTTACAAAAACGAAATGACAAAAACTAGAATTGTGAAAATACTTTTGGGAACTCAAACTAATGAAAAGTTAACACCACTGTATTGTAATTGGGTCAAATTATGTCTTCAAGTCTGAGCATGCAAAAATGAATGGTAATTTTTAGACATGTCCCGATCGATCGGGTCCGATCACGTCATTTTCAAAGTATCGGAATCGGCAAAAAAAATATCGGCCATGCCTTTTTTTAGTATATATATATTTTTAATTAAATCGTTTTCTAATTGTATTTAAAGGGCAACTGAAGAGCTTTTCAGATTTCGCTCTTAAGTGTTTTACTCAGTTGAATTGTATTAAATGCGTCATTCGCTCTCTCAAAAAGTCACATAAAAAAAAAATAATAATAATTGACCGCGTAGTTTTTGAGTTATGGCCATAGCAACACCATAGCAACGAGGGACGCGCCGTCCTGCCGACCCCTACCTCATGACGTAACTTCCAGGAAGCCTCGCCACCACTCTGAACGCGGAAATATAGCACCACGCTATCCTCGCCATATATTGCATACATTTTCTGGGTTTTACTCGCGGGATTCGTCATGCCATCTCGATGTGTAGCGATGAATTACTCACAGGAAGATTCGAGACTCTAGGAGTGGTCCCAAAAAAACTTCTCCTGCAAAGGTTTGGACCGTTTTTGTTAGCATGCATACAGGTCCCCAATCGGCTCGTTTTCATCATTTCAGCCACGACAGCTTTGAAAACCTACAACAATGCAACCTTGGTTTTGCAAAGACGTAAGTAGAACATTAATGGCTTTTTTTGATAAACGAGGGGGACTCCTACTGCCTGTTTGTTGAAGTGCGACATTTTTTTTTTTTTTGCTGTTGGCCTGTCATAAGTAGATAGGTTGGCTGACGTCGTCTACTCGTGTGATTTTATTACTATATCAATAGGTGTTATGTAAATTCAAATGTCCCCAGCACCAAATAGGTCCTTGGCTCGTTTTTTATACTTTAACATCAAGGTCTTCCTATTTGAAGAGGGAACAATAGCATCAAATAGATGCTGCTATAACTGGGGCATTATTATTTGATCACCAAGAAATTATTATTAAATTAAAATTAGGATTCATCCAATATTTTCATGCTGCTGTGATTTTTTTTTTTCTCCAGGAAGCCAAACATAAAAAATTAAGTGGCGGAAACCCTCAACACGATGAAAAAAGCGTTGCAAGTCAGTTGCCACCCAGTTTCCCAAAATCAAGAGAGAGTGGGTCTAGTCATATGATGACCGAAGTGATGCGGTGTCCAGCGATGACGACTGAAGAGATCCTATGAGGCCTGCCAGATGCTGAATTTCTTCCGTCTGCGACATCAGATGACGATGATTTAGGAGAAATAAATGTAGCAAATTTTGATGACATGAAATCATAAACTAGTCATATATACAGTACACATTTTTAAAAAGAAAAATCAAGTTACCTTCATATTTTAATGATAATGCATTATCTTTGTATAGAGAACACTTCATGCTACAGAAAAGAGTAAATGCATATACATAAATCTGGTATCATTTATTATTGTGGCCTATTAAATATTTTTTCTGAATGTAATATAATTACAATATATTATATACCAAAAGAATACATTAAACCGTCAACAAAATGTGTCAATGTTGTTAACAATTTATGGTTTTATTTTTTTAATGTAATTCATGCCCCTGTCAGTGCTTCAGCCTCCTCAAGTTTGGCTCTCACGTCTGGGATCTCCTGATGACACAGGCATACTCTTGGAAGGGTAATTACTTGACAGTTTACAGCAACACCTGGAAAATAAAATGGTTTTGTCATTTATTTTGAAATATCAATAACATATCATTCATTTAGCCACATTTGGGCTAGCTTTATCATATTTAGATCGGTAGGAGCTGTCCCATTACCTAATATCCAGTTTTAGCTATGTGTAGAGCATTCATTTAGCCACATTTGGGCTAGCTTTATCATATTTAGATCGGTAGGAGCTGTCCCATTACCTAATATCCAGTTTTAGCTATGTGTAGCGCATTCATTTAGCCACATTTGGGCTACCTTTATCATATTTAGATCGGTAGGAGCTGTCCCATTACCTAATATCCAGTTTTAGCTATGTGTAGAGCATGGAAAAAATATACAACCATGTAATCGCATTCTGATAAAAAAAAAATCACGATGCTGGACTTACCACTCACTCTCCCGTTCGTGAAGTGTCGAGCTTTCAATTGGCGTCATGACGCCATCTGCTGTGTCAAGTAAATCGCCGTCATCTGACGCCTCAGGTTCAAACATGTAGGGATTAATTGTAGTTCATCTTTCCTGGGAGCCTTTGCCATCGGTAGCGTCACGAAAGAGCGATTCTGAATGGTTACCTTTGGTGGAATTATCACTGACATTGTTGTTGCTGCTATACTAGCTGTGGGTAGTCTTCTGTTGCCTACGTCACACTTCCGGGTTTGCGAAGGCTCCATTAACGGAGTGCAAAAAAACTAAAAAAAACTTAAATTATCCTTACAATTACGTGTTGATAATGTCATGGTTGTTTTGATGAACTTGTCCCAAGTTTATATTCATAAAATTACACCAAAATCCGGAAAGGTCTTCAGTTGCCCTTTAACGTTACAGACATAATATGTTACACTCATCCAGAGTCTTTAGTTTAGGCTTAAGGTAAGGTTATCAAATTTATCCCAATAACGGCTGTAATTAATTTTTTAAAAAATGCATCACGTTAAAATATTTAATGCAATTAATGCATGCGCTGCAGGACCCACTCACGCTCAATCTGTAATGGCGACGTTTTACCTATATAGAGAGGTAAAAGGCAGCGTAAAATGAGTAGAGTGAATTTTGGCAGCCTTTGGAGCCTTTTTTTAATTGGCTAAAACCTTACAATCCCTCTCTCTATGAATAGAAATCACATGGGAAGCAATGTGGGGAAGCAAGGTAGCAACTGATCTTTTTCTTAACACCTTAAGTTATTTCCCAACGCAGAGAGGTTATATCAATTGGTAGCACTACGCACAGTCATGGTTCCACTTCCCATCATGCATTTGGGCATGCCTACAGTATCATTTACTGAAAGCTCAACAAATACACTAGATGGCAATATTTAGTCACAATATACAAAGTCACAAGTCTTTCTATCCGTGGATCCCTCTCACAGAAAGAATGTTAATAATGTAAATGCCATCTTGAGGATTTATTGTCATACTAACCAAATACAGTACTTATGTACTGTATGTTGAATGTATATATTCGTCCGAGTTTTATTCATTTTTTTTTTAATGCATTGCCAAAATGTATATGATCGGGAAAAATTATTATGGAAATGATTGGAATTGAATCGGGAGCAAAAAAAGCAATCGGATCGGGAAATATCGGGATCGGCAGATACTCAAACTAAAACGATTGGGATCGGATCGGGAGCAAAAAAAAACATGATCGGAACAACCCTAGTAATTTTTAAATATCTAAAATTGAAAAGTAGTCAATCATGATCCAAAACTATGGAAACCCATTCTCGCCACTTAAAAATAATTTTTTAAAAAGTATGATAACTTTTTTTTCTTATTTTTTCCACAAAACAAGAGGCCCATTTCCGCCAGTAGAAAAAAAAAAAAATTATTATTATTATTTTTCTTTCAAACTTGCTGGTTCCCGTTTCCGCCACTGGGAATTTTTTTTTTTTTTTTTACTTGACGCAGTCCTTATGCACAAGCTAAGCTAAGCTACTTGTAGGCTCCAGCCGATGCAGATGTTGCACTCAACGACAACCTTATCCGTGACTTTGTGAAGGTGTCAGGGAAATTCAACTTTGAACTCCAAGACAAGTGTCATCTCGATAGCTGGATGAGGAATAAATCAGACCAACCATAGGATTGCCTGTTTCGAAGACTTTATAAACATGATATATCAAGGGTACAAAATGATGTGATTCAGCCAGGAGCTGTGATCACCCAGAAGTACAAAGAAGTACAATAGAGGCTGAACATTTATACTGTTGAAAGGGCGTTACCCAAGGATGCTTACTGTGAAACGATACCTATGAAAATGAAAGTGAAACTGAAGTATCAACTCTGGTGGTTTTCCACAGAAAAACATCACCAGTAGGGGAAAAACAGCTCAAGTTATGACCTTGAACACCGGCTCTGGCTAGAACGATGATGAGCGCAGTCTGATAAGCCACAGTCGCCCATTATATTCATTCAGGGCATATTGGAAAACACAGGAACTTAGCAGTCCATATTTGGGCATATTGTGATACAGTCTACAATAGTCAAGGCTATGGGAAGGCACACTCAAACAGGTTAATATAACAATGATGACGGTCATCTTCCGGCCACCGTTCGCCAGTCTTTATAAGTTAACCCTTTAACACCGAACGTGTCGGCAGCAACGCGTTTACGCTTATCGTCTTTGAAGCTTCGTCACGCTGTAATTACGTAAGCCACTTGCCGCTGGTTGGTCTCGTTTGGAAGTGCGGAAGTTGATGTCCACACCAGTTTTTATTTGAAGTCAATCGGCCAAGAAAAACTGTAGATAATGTCATTTGAGTTTTATAGTTTTATTGCACTCATAAATATGCATTAAAAACGCTGCATGGACCATGTATCCATCTCCATATTTCCATCATTTCTTGTCCTTTTTCAAAACCGAAAGCAACACAAAAGACTACATATCCCAAGAGCCGTTGTGATGTCAAGCAAGACGAACCGAATGTGATCATTTTTAATAAATTTCCGAGTGAGGCGCTAACTATTGAAAGGGAGGCATGCGAAGCAAGCAACGGCCGGTTGGTTTGAGCGAGCGGCTTTGAAACGTGCAGAATGAATCTAAAACTATATTTAGCGCAAGCTAATGCATTATTTCATTAACTCAAGGAAGAAGATGAGCCGTATTTGTCGTTGTTTTCTTGGGATGAGACGGCGTCTAGGCGAGTAGAAGTGACAGCAGCGCGCAAAGCCGCAAACGGCGAAAGAGTAGGCTGTGTGACGTTGTGTGTGACGCAGCTCCGTGACCTGTTCAAGAAGCTTTATTGAGTGTGCAAAAAAAAAAAAAAAAAAAAAAAAAAACACTTTATTGAGTCGCATGCCTGAAAATTTTGAATTGAACTGAACTACTTGTCAATATTTCTTAAAATACTTTTTCCCAAAGTTATATATATTTTTTCCTTTACTATAATATTTTAAATTTTTATGTAGATGTGTGTTCGAGAAGCTTGATTGCATGTACGTATATACTTTTGATAAGGTGATGGGTACAACACCTAACTTCAAAAAGAGATATCCTCCAAACCCTTTTTGTGTTAGATAATATATATAATTTTTTTCTCTCACTATTTTGCACAGTATATAACCTGTTTTGACCATAGTATGTGTAAAGGCCAAAAACGCCTATGACCATACCTGCTGTTTGTGTTGAACTGTCAAACGTTAAACTATTCAATCTTATTTTTTTCTATTGAATGTTTATCCTAACAAGTTGAATAAATATTATCAAACTTCAAAATGGTTGGTCAAGCATGTTTGGTTGTCAATGGCACATCAACATTACACATTTTGAAAAAAGATTTTGGGATTATTTTGTCTTTTTGGGTCCAAAATGTGGATTATAATTGGTCAGTGAAGAAAACAACAGTTTAGACATGAAGTTCAAGGTGTCCTGAAAAAAGGGACCCAACTTGGCCATTGTAAACATGTTTTTCTTTAAAATATAAAGGCACCATCAAATGCATGCAAATTCGGCCAAAATAGGTTTAGGTGTTAAAGGGTTAAGCTGACAATTATTATTGTACTAAAATCGCCAGCTTCACCACGTTTTTATCATTTATTCCACAACTTATTCAACACAAAACGCCTACTGTCTTCCGCAATTGACGATGTTCTCAAGAAAACATTGAAAGTGAAACTCTCAAGCTCACCGCTCTGTTTCTGGCATGTCAGCCCCGCGGTGCGTTCAGGTACAGCAAAAAACGGCCGCTACATTAGAGCACAATTTGTTACATTATTACAGGAATTACCCGTATTGGCCCCAATATAAGAAGGCCCTGATTATTAGACGACCCCCTCTTTTTCAAGACTCAAGTTTGAAAAAAGACTTTTTGAACACCAAATTTTTATACAGAAAATAATTACAGTACATCCGAAACAAATGATTATAATAATACATTTGAGAGAGAAAGCATGTTATTTTGCCTCATTCAAATCTTAATATCTGAACATTTAAATATGTAAACTAAAGTGCAATCACATTCGTAAATGAATGGCTTCTGGTTTTTGAAATGTAAATAAACCAGTCTATTGTGATAAAACAACAAAATTGCAATAACTGCATTAACCATCAAATTGAAGTCTAACTGTAACTGTAGTCTTGAAACAAATCTGAATTAGGAAAAACATTGCCATAAAATAACGCAAACTGGTTAAACTAAAAAGAGTAGCTGAGATCTATCATGACAGAACATCGCTTCAATAATATCTGGCACCATCTAACGTCGTGAATGGGGAGAGTAGCTGAGATCTGTCATGACAGAACATCGCTTCAATGATATCTGGCGCCATCTAGCGTCGTGAATGGGTATAATGTCTAGACCGCAAATATAACACGAACCCCTCTTTTTCAGGGTTATTTCAATGCAAAAAACACCGCCTTATATTCGGGCCAATACGGTATTGTTATTATTATTCAGTGTTGTTAATAACGGCGTTAGAATATAACGGCGTTATTTTTTTCAGTAATGAGTAATCTAATTAATTACTTTTCTTATCTTGGCAACGCCGTTACCGTTACTGAGGCGGGAAAGGCGTGCGTTATTATGCGTTACTAAGTTGGTTGTATAAAAAAAGCCTGAGAGAAACGGACTCACGGAGACGAGAGAGCAGAGCAGGAGTAGGGATGACGCCGTTGCAACCGCGATGCTAGGTGGCTCCAATAATACCTGACTGTAGCCATTGCCGACAAACTACGCCCACATGACACGGTAGATATCATATTATAGAACTAGATGGAATTGACAGACACAGCTGCATTGGCAACATGTTTTAAGGACAACATGCGTTAGTAAACAGCCGCCATCTTAAAGCAGTAGAACTCTCAGGAAGGTTCTGATGTTGAGATCCTTCCTAGCGAACCTAAGTAACTTTTTTTTTTTTTTTAATCTAAAATGCTCCGAAATCGGCAAAATCTTAACTTAAATCTATTTTTAAATGATGAAACAGTTTTAAAACTTACACATGTTTAAAGTAGACAGAAGGGAACTAATGAAATAACGGGAGCAATTTTAACAACTTTAACGGTTGATTCACAACTTGAAATGACTTCCACACATAGCAAAGGTTACTATCTAGTTATCGCAATACCCTTGTGTCTAGTTAAGTGGAGGGTTCAGAATTGGGCTAGGGCCAATCGTCCCCCAAACCCTTTAAACTTCACATTGCGTGACCTGTTATTTTTTTTTTTTTTTTTTTTTTTTTTTTTTGAGGAAAAAAAAAATTACCACTAGTTACTTTTCCAAGTAACTAATTACGCTTACATTCAGGTAACTGAGTTACTAACGCAATTACTTTTTGGGAGAAGTAATTTGTAACTTTAATTAATTACTTTTTTAAAGTAAAATTAACAACACTGTTATGATTATCATATTATTCCAATTTTTATTTATAATTTATTTGTTTTACTATGTGTAATTGCCATTTGTAATAGTACCATCAGTATTTATTAAGGATTTAGTGTAGTTTTTTGGGATGTGGAACGAATTAATGGAATTATAATGTATTCCTATGGGAAAATCCTGCTCGACATACAGCCATTTTGACTTATAAACAAGGTCCTGGAACGAATTAACTTCGTATGTAGAGGTACCACTGTACTTGGTTGGAGTGAGCTTACGAGTTGACACAAGGAACAGGGGAACAAGTAGAGACAATCACCACCTCACAGCCAAGACATGAACATGCCACAGAAGAACAGTTTGCTTTCCGGACAGGCTAATCTATCAGGGGATGTTTTTTTTTTTGTGGTGTTTTCTAATACGGGTTTCTGTCTTCTTGCTATTCATCACTTAAGAAGCCATCTTCAGTTCTAATACGGTGAAGTCGCAATGCGCCGCAGGAGATGATTGACTCTCTGCACCGTTGGCTCGTGGCTGCGTTGTCGTGTTTGTAATTCCATGATAGCGCCCTATCAAATGTTCTACTAGGCCGAAGCAAACGGGAGATGTGCTACAGATCCGGTTGATTGCGTAAAGAGCGGCAATTACTTCACAGGCCAGTGCGACTCACTGCATGATTGAAGCAATTTTTGCTTCACTGTGTCGAGTCAATGTGATATTTTATCACTTATATTGATGAGATAAAAATGCTTACTTTTGACACCGTCAAAGCCGCGTCATTAACGTTTCAACATCCAAGGTTACATAACGCGGGCTGTTCGCTGCCACTGACGACGATAGACATTCACTGTATTTTTGACAAAAAAAAAAAAAAAAATGAGGCATTGTTCTAAAAAATAGATTTTAAGAGTTATTTTTCCATTGGGAATTATTTTTTTTAAAAATTATTTCGCACTATACCCAAAAACAAAAATCTAGCAACCAGTTTTTCAACGGATTTTTTTTTTTTTTTTTTTTTTTTTTAATGAAGTTTAACTTTGTATTTGGGAGTTGACAGCCTGAATACAAAGAAAGAAAAAGGTAGTTAAGACACAAGTTACCTTATTTCAACATATAACTGTTTTAAGCTTGTTTTGAGCTTTCTCTGACTTTAAAATTAGACCGAATTAGAAATTGGTAAGAGCGGAGAATGAAGCCTCGTGAGGCATTGAACCACTTGAGCCAAATGGTTCGAGAAAGGGTTCATTTCTCGAAGCTTGTGAGCACGGTACCGCCATACTGTCATTTTTTTTGGTGTGTGTGTCTGTTAGGAAGGAATTCCTTTACAAAATATTGTTTTACCAAATCATCTATGTACATAGATTATCACATATGTATATACAGTGATCCCTCACTTATTACTGTTAATGGGGACCAGAACCAACCGCATAGAGTGGAAAAACTGAAATAGGGTCACGCCCCCCACCCATTTTTAACATACATTTTTTTGGTGTACATATACTGTATGACTATGGGAGGTACCTGTTTTAGTTTTTGGTCGCTAGTGTCTTTGGTTTTGAATGTATTTGAATTTTAAGTTTTTCAAAATAGGACTAGTCTCCATGAGCAGCGACATCAAAAAATTCAAAGTCGTTCCCTAATAAGATCCTGATTATTTTTTATACAGTATAACAAAATTTTAAAGGGCAATATAAATCTCAAATTTTATGCTAGATGAACAAAAATCACCAAATGCATTGATAATTACCTATATTTTCAGGATCAATAGCAGTATTTCACATATCTTTAAGTTTTTGCCTAAAATAGCAACTTTTTTTTTTCTTTGCTCTACATTGAAAAAAACTAATAGGAGAGGCCTTTTTGAAAAATTCAAGGGGGCGCCACTGAGGCATTTTGTTACATTTTTTCGCAATGTGCAAATTTTGGAGAGTTTTTGAGCATGTTCAGGCCTCCAAATTGGCTATTTTTATTTGCCATGAAAAAAAAAAAGTAATAGTCCTTTGCAGTCTAATAGTGCTCTCGTGCTAGTTTGTGATCAGGTCCTAATAATAATAATAATAATAATAATAATAATAACAATAATTGTATTCCCTATAATAATTTCTTTGAATTATTTATCTTGGATACGTCTGTTTTTGTTCAATAAATCACTCAATTTCCACATCAGAAACCTAATACTTGAGAAAAGCATGCATAATCATCTTTAATTTTACTCAACAAGAGCAAAATTTGCATTTTTAAATATACAGTCACAACTTATTTATGTTGAATTCCACTACCGTGGAGAGGTACGAAATCCAACATGGCACAAAACAAAGAGCTTTTAAAGTTGAAAATTCTTGTAAATAAATGCTGAAATCGTGTAATTTCTATCGATATGAACGTAAAACAGTCTAGTTTCTTGGTTAAAAGCCAAAAACGGGCAGTTATCGTTCATTTTATGTAACTATTTCAAGCAAAAGTTAAGGTATTGTGTAATCCAACATGGCGGCCGTCACGAAACAAAGACCTTTTAAGTTGAAAATTCTTGCAAATAAATGCTTAAGTTGTGGAATATCTATTGATGTGAATGTAAAACCATCTGGATTATTGGTTAAAAGCAAAAAATGTGCAGTTATCATTCATTTTATGGAAATATTTTTAACATTTTACACTAATTTTATCCAATGATTTTTTTTTTTTCCCACAACGTTTCGAAGTGCATGCATGGTGCTATTTAATATAATAATTACCTTGAATCCTCGACCAAATCACTCTTGAGACACTCCTGCCTGCTTGTATGGCGTAAGACCTTTGTCTTATTTCCACCTAAATCCAGTGTTAGAACGCAGCATGTGTTTTGAGTTCATCACAGTGAAAGCCAACTCAACGTTCTGGGTCTTGAGTGGGCACCCCCAATGCAGGCTTTTTTTTACCCTCTGCATTTCTCCGGGCTTGGGACCGGCGCAAGTAGGACACATGCTTGTTTCCCGTTGAGGCTGCATTAAGTTGGGGGGGTTTATTTGTTTTTTGTTATTTATTTATTATTTTATCATTCATTTATCTACTTATTCTCGCAGTCGGCGTGATGTCACGATGACGTCATCTCGCATAGCAACGTGTCGCCATTTTGAGATGGGGGCATGCACAGGTAAACATCCGTAGACAAACGTTGTCTGAAATTCATATATTTCAGCTGTGTTTTGTGTCTTTTTTTTTTCATAAAAACGTCTTAAACATGACTTATTATTATCACAAGTCACTGCCGACAGAAGCGAGGAGGCGATACAACTTAAAATTAGCGTGCATTGGCCTTTTAATCTGCCCACACAAAGTCGCAGCTGATAGCAGGATAAACAATCCAAAGGAATTGCCTGCAGTGGAGTTCGGAAACATCTACAACTACCTCATAAAGTCACCCAGTAAATTGACCTTTATCAATTAAGTGGAATATGTACTGTGTGGAACTACAAAAACTGGTAGTATATACGCAGTGATTATTTCTGCCGTAACTGGTAATTCGCCTCCAAGCGTTATTTAGCTGTGAACACGTAACGGCAAAATAACCAATTCTCACCAGGCCAATAATATACAGATTTACCAATCAGAGCAGTTCACGGCAAAAGAAAAATAACTTTTGCGAGTTGTCGGTTACGGTAATAATAACCACTGCCTAGTCTATTGAATCCTAGCTGCTAATTGGGGCAAAAAAAAAAATCAATTAAAGTTTACTCACCAGTAATAAAATGTCGGCTGCAAACGCAAATGTGCCTGGATTTAGGTTCCCACTGGTGAGAATGGTCCACGGAACCGTCTTCTTTTACTGTTCCTCGATTGATTGCTTTCAGCTATTTTCTTGTCCTTTTCTTCTCACGAGGAAGAATGAAGAACTTCAAATGCGGCTCCGAACTCTTCCTTGTGTTACAACCCGCATCAAGGCAACTTTTAGTCATTCCGACGGAAAAATATACCGCAAATAAGACAAAAAGTTCAACGCGTTTGTACTACAATGCAAAACAGAGCAACTGTTTGTGACTCGTGTTTTACCCCCATTTCAATATGGCGACGCTTTGTTGTGGCTGGTGACGTCATTAATGCCTAGATGTCCGACTCCGAGAATGTGTCTGGAGGAGAGAGAGGAAGCTCGCAGATGACAAACAAGGTTGGAAAAACAGCTTGTTTTGGTGATTGCTTGTTTGGCGTGGTTGCGGCCAACAGTAACCGTTAAAGTGCATGTGACACGAAAAAGCATGTTTATTTCATAATACACGCGGTATTTTATGCTCCTGAATGATATGGACCGCTTGGATGTGTGTGGAAGCGATCGCTACATTTATTTAGTTTTTTGAATCCCCTGCCATGAAAATGAGTGACTTCCAGCTTCGGTCTTGCACTGAGGAGGAGGGCGCTGTGACGTGTACGGATGAAGGCGTCCTCTTCACTATACAGCGTACTGTTGTGTATGAAAACTAAGGATTCAGCTGATTTTGCGGATTAATACGTTTATTTTTTGCATCACGCCAGCCAAATGGCTGTGGAAAAATCTTGCTGTATGAGGGAGAGGCATGTGCGCCTTTTTGGAGGTTCAAAAGGTTTCCATTCACTGTGGATATTGGCCAAAACAAGCCCTACTACCGTGGGACCATTGGTTTTATGAGGAAGTGAGTAAACATCTTGTTTTGTGTTATGTCAAATACGAATACAGCAATTACAAAGGAAACACTGCAAACTTTCTTTAAATAAAGGACTACTTACGTTTGAATCATTGATAGGCATGTAAAAAGCTCTCCTCATGCACATTAGCTGCACGTTAGCTGCACAACAACTGCAGCCGCCCTCCTCCGGGGAACGAGCTGTAAATTGCTCTCCGCCGGGCAGTTTGCCGATCCGCAAGGACAATCGATAACCCAGTCGTCATGTCAAATAATCCGGGCTAGTTATGTGTGATTTACTGCTTC
This sequence comes from Corythoichthys intestinalis, assembly GCF_030265065.1. Taxonomy (NCBI): domain Eukaryota; kingdom Metazoa; phylum Chordata; class Actinopteri; order Syngnathiformes; family Syngnathidae; genus Corythoichthys; species Corythoichthys intestinalis. The sequence goes on from NC_080400.1 coordinate 8,763,193, forward strand.
GAAGACTTTGAAACATCACTCGGTTCGGGTTAGCATGTCGGCTAGCTGTCACGCCTCTTGGTTTGTTTACATTCTACGAAGCCGGGGAGGGGAAATGACATATGTCCGATTTAGGTGTCGTAAAATATCGTTCGGGAGGTGCGACAGTAAAGGTGAAGTCGACAGTTTTGACCGTTATGGAGTAATTTTGCCATGTCGTCTTGAATAAGTGCATTTTTATCATTTCGTATCCCATTTAGCACAAGACTGTTATTTGTCCTGACCATGCCATTTATTTAGCAATTGGAGAAAACACTTGGATAAAAAGAATATCCTGTAAAAATATTGAAGTAAAGAGACAGAAACAATGACATTTTGCAGCTCTCTTTGTCGCATTTTCCTTGTTGTGAATAGTTGCCCCTCGACGGGCTGACTGGTCCTTCTCAAGCCATTTATTTAGCTGTTGGGGAAAAATACTTGGATAAAAAGAATATCCTGTAAAAATATTGGAGTAGAGAGACTGAAACAATGACATTTTGCGGCTCTCTTCGTGGCGTTTTTTCCTCGTTCTGAATAATTCCCCCTCAATGGGCTGAATGGTAAAACCGATGAGCCCAGTCTCCCACTGACGTCATCCACCTGTTGGGGACGCTAGAGCCCTATAATGGTAGGCGTGCCTAACCGGCAGATTAAAAGACTAATTTCTCGCTATCTGCGCTTTGCTAAATTGTTGTATATAGTCGAATCATCTCAAAATATGATTCTAATTCACATAATAATGCTATTTAAGACTTTTTTTCTCCTGTCGTATGCTCTTTAATCCTGCAATAAAAAAGTAGGTGAGACCAACTCTCCGTGCGTTCTCTATATCCAGTGCGATGCTACAATAGATATTCCCGACATTTTGATTGGGTGGGCACGACTCATGTCTGGGTGGGCCGTGCCCACCCCGGCCCCCCATACATCCAGCCCCGATCTGCACATGGGTTTTTAATATGGTAATTGATGCATGTAACTGGCTTTGATAGGCATATGAGTTAATACTTCTGCAAAGCACTTTTGGGAGATATGCTGCGTTCATGTGTGTTGGGAGATCCGAGTTCCCAAGTTGGTAAATCATTCTGATGTGTAGCAACTCGTGCATCACAGCTTGTATTTTTGGAGGTGTGGGGACCCTTTAAGAAGGCGTCATGTCGGTCAAGCCATTGGCTTCTTTGTTTTCAACACGCCTTCCTGGGGAAAAAAAAAAAAAATCCTCTATCCGTATAGACACCCAAATGGCGAGGAAAATAGTATTCGGTCACATTAGTAAGATGCAATAATGTGTGTGCATGTGATGGTGCAGTGTGCAAACAATAGGGAGGCACTTTGGCTGGTTTTTGTTCTCCCGTGACCTAAGCGGGCCTGACGTGTTCACCTCGTATCCTCAGTACCTATTTGCAGATGACTGTAACGTAACTTGACATGGCTGGGGGGCACCGCTTCCTCTGCGGTACTCGCAATACGCGCTCTCGCTAATGTCTTTTGGCTGTTATTTATCTCAGGCAGAAATACACAAATGGCGTCTGGGGAGGAGAGAGTGCGCAGGTTTTCTAACGCCTGCAAAGATGATGCTCGGAATGTGCGGAAGCATTGTAGAGGCTTTCATCGGAAGGTCGCCTTCATGAGCTCGTAAAGAAAAAATATACTTTAATATCAAGTTATCCTTCCTTATTGAGGTAAATGGATTTGACACTTGAACCTTTTGGAATTTCTCACATTTCTAATTTCTATTTCTGATAAAATCACCATCAAATGTGAGCTGATCTTTGTCAAAATCACACAGATGTAAAAACTGTCTGCTTTAACTAAAACTACCCAAACATTTATAGTTTTTCATATTTTAATGAGGATAGCAGGCAAGCAATGACAGAACCCTCTGCTTAAGGAGACTTATAGAGCAATTGAAACCAATTTTTACCAAACGATTTAAGTCAGGTGTGTGCCCACTCACTGATGAGTGGTTTAAAGCTGCCCTGCCCACTATAAAGCACACGCCTGGTAAGAATTGTCTTGATGAGAAAGATTGTCTGATGTGCATCATGGCTCGTTCTAAAGAGCTGTCTGAAGACCTTTGATCAAGGATTTTTGATTTGTATAAAGTAGGGCTGTCAAATTTATCGCGTTAACGGGCGGTAATTTTTTTTTTTTTTTTTTAATCAGTCACGTTAAAATATTTAACGCAATTAACGCATGCGTTGAATGACCCACTCACACATTGCCGCAAATAGACTTCAAAGGTGCTGTTTTGCATATATACAGATCCAAAAGGCAGCGTCAAGTGAGTAGAGTGAAAACAAGCATTCATTGTGGCCGTGCTTTTAATTGGTAAAAGCTTTGACATCTCTTCCAAAACACCTACAACTATTGTAGGAAGTGAAGTGGGGAAGACTGTCAGGAGTTTCTTCTTCTTAACACAATGTATTACTCCCAACGCAGAAAAGATATACTATTTGCAGCCACCACACACAGTCATAGTTGCACCACTTCCCATCATGCATTTGGGCAGAACAGTTAAGTTGCTACAGTATCATTTACTGTAAGCTCAACAAATACACTAGATGGCAATATTTGGTCACAATACACAAACTCACATTTATCTTGTAAGAATTATAAGTCTTTCTATCCGTGGATCCAGATTCACAGAAACAATGTTAATAATATTAATGCCATTTTGTGGATTTATTGTTGTACTAAACAAATACAGTACTTATGTACAGTATGCTGAATGTATGTATCCGTCTTGTCTTATCTTTCCATTCCAACAATAATTTACAGAAAAATATGGCATATTTTGGAGATGGTTTGCATTGCGATTAACTATGATTAATTAATTTTTAAGCTGTGATTAACTCGATTAAAAATTTTAATCATGTGAAAGCCCGAGTATAAACCTGTGAAAGGATACAAAACATCTCTAAAAGTCTGGATGTTCAGCAAACGACAGTCAGAGAAGTTGTCTACAAATGGAGAGAGTTTGGCACTTTTGCTTCTCTCCCAAGGAGTGGCCGTCCACCAATGATGACGCCAAGAATTTAGCACAGAACACTTGAGAGTTAAAAAAAGAACCCTAGAAACAACTTGCAATCATTAATGAAATAATGAATTCAAAAGTTTGTCAGGATGTTTTGCAGAAAAACCTGAGGTTCAATTCGACCAAGAGTGCCAAAATCCATGGCTCTATACTCAGCCTAAGTCCCTTAAAAATATACTTCCTTTTAATGGGGAACAAAGGGTTGTCACAGCAACAGAGACATGGGACTTAAAATGTACTAAAGGTCTTGAAACTTCAATGACCAACCTCAAAAGAAATGGATATGTATAAGAAAAATGAGTGACATTCTGCTGCCACTAGTTGGCGCTGGAGAGTTGATGCAAATGACCCATACAGGACCCTTCAGGGTATGACTCTCAACGAGCACGGGAAGTTTGGCACAGATATGTTACAGTGCCTTGCAAAAGTATTCGGCCCCCTTGAATCTTGCAACCTTTCGCCAAATTTCAGGCTTCAAACATAAAGATATGAAATGTAATTTTTTTGTCAAGAATCAACAACAAGTGGGACACAATCGTGAAGTGGAACAACATTTATTGGATAATTTAAACTTTTTTAACAAATAAAAAACTGAAAAGTGGGGCGTGCAATATTATTCGGCCCCTTTACTTTCAGTGCAGCAAACTCACTCCAGAAGTTCAGTGAGGATCTCTGAATGATCCAATGTTGTCCTAAATGACCGATGATGATAAATAGAATCCACCTGTGTGTAATCAAGTCTCCGTATAAATGCACCTGCTCTGTGATAGTCTCGGGGTTCTGTTTAAAGTGCAGAGAGCATTATGAAAACCAAGGAACACACCAGGCAGGTCCGAGATACTGTTGTGGAGAAGTCTGAAGCCGGATTTGGATACAAAAAGATTTCCCAAGCTTTAAACATCTCAAGGAGCACTGTGCAAGCCATCATATTGAAATGGAAGGAGCATCAGACCACTGCAAATCTACCAAGACCCGGCCGTCCTTCCAAACTTTCTTCTCAAACAAGGAGAAAACTGATCAGAGATGCAGCCAAGAGGCCCATGATCACTCTGGATGAACTGCAGAGATCTACAGCTGAGGTGGGAGAGTCTGTCCATAGGACAACAATCAGTCGTACACTGCACAAATCTGGCCTTTATGGAAGAGTGGCAAGAAGACAGCCATTTCTCAAAGATATCCATAAAAAGTCTCGTTTAAAGTTTGCCACAAGCCACCTGGGAGACACACCAAACATGTGGAAGAAGGTGCTCTGATCAGATGAAACCAAAATTGAACTTTTTGGCCACAATGCAAAACGATATTTTTGGCGTAAAAGCAACACAGCTCATCACCCTGAACACACCATCCCCACTGATAAACATGGTGGTGGCAGCATCATGGTTTGGGCCTGCTTTTCTTCAGCAGGGACAGGGAAGATGGTTAAAACTGACGGGAAGATGGATGCAGCCAAATACAGGAACATTCTGGAAGAAAACCTTTTGGTATCTGCACAAGACCTGAGACTGGGACGGAGATTTATCTTCCAACAGGACAATGATCCAAAACATAAAGCCAAATCTACAATGGAATGGTTCAAAAATAAACGTATCCAGGTGTTAGAATGGCCAAGTCAAAGTCCAGACCTGAATCCAATCGAGAATCTGTGGAAAGAGCTGAAGACTGCTGTTCACAAACACTCTCCATCCAACCTCACTGAGCTCGAGCTGTTTTGCAAGGAAGAATGGGCAAGAATGTCAGTCTCTCGATGTGCAAAACTGATAGAAACATACCCCAAGCGACTTGCAGCTGTATTTGGAGCAAAAGGTGGCGCTACAAAGTATTAACGCAAGGGGGCCGAATAATATTACACGCCCCACTTTTCAGTTTTTTATTTGTTAAAAAAGTTTAAATTATCCAATAAATTTTGTTCCACTTCACGATTGTGTCCCACTTGTTGTTGATTCTTGACAAAAAATTAAAATTTTATATCTTTTTGTTTGAAGCCTGAAATGTGGCGAAAGGTTGCAAGGTTCAAGGGGGCCGAATACTTTTACAAGGCACTGTATATATCTGCCAAGTTTTGACTGTTCAAATTTGTGATGGGACAAAATGGCAACAGTCTTTTTCATTTTCCTGTTTGGACCCATCCGCTTCAACAAAACCTCAATATTTTTTTTATCAGGCATCAGAACACATGGCTTAAGGCTCCCCTGATGCAGGTTTGAGGTCAATTGATTTTTTTTCTCTTGGAGGAGGAGCCTGTCTCATAAAAAAGGCCATTTCCTGTTCTCAGCAGGGCGCTAGGCCTAATGGGTAATATTGCAATGCAGTCGTGTTCAGGATGGGATACCTCTCATACATGCCAGATGTGAAAAAGACTGCATCTTGTATCAGGGAGTTATTACTCAATTACTGAAATTGGCATGTTGCCCAAAAAATGACTTTGACAACCCACCCAGGTCAGGCCCGTGAATGAAAGCTCACCATTTTGATAACTTGGGGATCCTCAAATGGGGACCCTGTAAATCGATAAAAATTTCACATTCAATCCAAAATACCCAATTTCTTGTTGGGTTTGGCATATGGGTGCAAGAGACTTTTTGGAGCGGTTTTCCACAATGTGTTGACTCCACAAATTACATTGCTCTACATTGAAAAACCCTAATAGGAGAGGCCTTTTTGAAAAATTCAATGGGGGCGCCACTGAGGCATTTTATTACATTTTTTTCGCAACATTGTGCAAATTTTGGAGAATTTTCGAGCATGTTCAGGCCTCCAAATCTATTTTTATTTGCCATGAAATAAAAAATAATGATCCTCTGCATTCTAATAGTGCTCTCGTGCGAGTTTGTGCCCGGGTCCTAATAATAATAACAACAATAATTGTATTCCCTATAATAATTTATTTGAATTATTTATCTTGGATACGTCTGTTTTTGTTCATATTTGCTGAAGCCACCCCAATTTTCAGCTCGTGGAACAAAGTGAGGCGAGAAAGTAATCGACTCTTTCCTCATTTTAATCAAGCGTTTGCGGGCCGCATATAATAGGCTACATTTAGCAATCCAGTCCATCAGGGTAATCACCTTTGCTTTCCGCGGCCGCAATCAGCGCCGGATGGTATCGCCGGTCCGAATCTGGCGATGAAGCACAAAGACGCCTTTGAAAGGGGCTTGATAGCGGGGGAGCCCATTTGGATGTGTCAGAATCAAAAGACGATTAAAGAGTGGCTTGTATCGCCTGAGAAAAACAGCGGAATCGCAGCCATCAAAAGTGCTCTGGTGAATGCAATGTCCATTTCTAAATGCTTGACATTCTCTGGACAAAAAGCAACCGATGTGAAGTCATGTTAGAGACACATGAAAAAGGTGAAAGATTTTATGATAATAAATTTTAGGAGTTTAACAACTGCATCACTATCTGAATTACGGATACAACGGTTCTCGGTATCATACCGAACCGTTCAGTCCGCCTGAACCAGTACAATATGCCCTAATGGGTCGCAGGTTTAATCGATCAAATCGACAAAATATCCAAATGGTGATACAGTGGGGCAAGTAAGTATTTAGTCAACCACTAATTGTGCAAGTTATCCCACTTGAAAATGTTAAAGAGGCCTGTAATTGTCAACATGGGTAAACCTCAACCATGAGAGACAGAATTCGGAAAAAAAAAAAAAAGAAAATCACATTGTTTGATTTTTAAATAATTTATTTGCAAATCATGGTGGAAAATAAGTATTTGGTCAATACCAAAAGTCCATCTCAGTACTTTGTGATGTACCCTTTGTTGGCAATAACGGAGGCCAAATGTTGTCTGTAGCTCTTCACACACTGTTGCTGGTATTTTGGCCCATTCCTCCATGTAGAGCTCCTCTGGAGCAGTGATGTTTTGGGGCTGTCACACTCCCTCCACAGATTTTCTATTGGGTTGAGATCTGGAGACTGGCTAGGCCACTCCAGGACCTTGAAATGCTTCTTACGAAGCAATTCCTTTGTTGCCCTGGCTGAGTGTTTGGGATCATTGTCGTGCTGAAAGACCCTGCCATGTCTCATCTTCAATGCCCTTGATGATGGAAGGAGATTTTCACTCAAAATCTCTCGATACATGGCCCCATTCATTCTTTCCTTTACACAGATCAGTCGTCCTGGTCCCTTTGCAGAAAAACAGCCCAAAGCATGATGTTTCCACCCCCACGCTTCACAGTTGTTATGGTGTTCTTCGGATGCAATTTAGTATTCTTTCTCCTCCAAACACGAGAACCTGTGTTTCTACCAAAAAGTTCTATTTTGGTTTGATCTGACCATAACACATTCTCCCAGTCCTCTTCTGGATCATCCAAATGCTCTCTAGCGAACCGCAGACGGGCCTTGACGGGTAATTTCTTCAGCAGGGGGACTCGTCTGGCAGTGCAGGATTTGAGTCCCTGGTGGCGCATTGTGTTACTGATAGTAGCCTCTTTTACTGTGGTCCCAGCTCTCTTTAGGTCATTCACTAGGTCCCCCCGTGTGGTTCTGGGATTTTTGCTCACCATTCTTGTTATTATTTTGAAGCCACGGGGTGAGGAGGGAATTGAAAGTCCGTGTTGCCCAACGACAGCCCCAAAACATCACTGCTCTAGAGGAGATCTGCATGGAGGAATGGGCCAAAATACCAGCAACAGTGTGTGAAAAGCTTGTGAAGAGTTACAGAAAACGTCTGGCCTCTGTTATTGCCAACAAAGGGTACATAACAAAGTATTGAGATGAGCTTTTGGTATTGACCAAATACTTATTTTCCACAATGATTTGCAAATAAATTCTTTAAAAATCAAACAATGTGATTTTCTGGGTTTTTTTTCCACATTCTGTCTCTAATGGTTGTGGTTTACCCATGTTGACAATTACAGGCCTCGCTAATATTTTCAAGTGGGAGAACTTGCACAATAAGCGGTTGACTAAATACCTATTTGCCCCACTGTATATCGTGATACTTTGTATCTCACAAGGTTATCGATATGCTCCTGTCAAGAATCAAGATATCGTTTTAAAAAGGTGTCAATTAAAAAATTTTTTTTTTTAAAAAGGCTGCCATTGACGGTGCTCGATGCCCAATCCATTTAGACTGGTAGTAACGTTTGTTCATTCAAAACCGGAGCATTCACAGTCATTCGGTCCGATTTTCGGGGCATTTACAGGTCACTTGCTTTTCATTTTAGGGCATTTACAGGTCATTTCCTGTTGAGTTTGAGTCACTGTCTATTCATTTGGGTGATTCCCAGGTCACTTCCTGTTCTGTAACGCAAAATAACAGCAAGTGACCATAGGCAGAGTTTGACTTATGGGGCAGTGGGGCACAACATGTTGATGACCCCGAAAAAGAATGTCAGCAATAAAATTAACTTTCAAGAATATTTGTGATAATAAGTTGACAATGAGCGTTTTTTGTTCCCCACCATTCTTGAGGGGAATTCTAAATCAGGCTGCTTAGGCAATACTTTTATCCAAGATCGTCATCCATTGAATATGGTACGCCCGCCGGTGTCGTGCCAATGTAGTTACCCCAGTCAAAAATTGTATCCCCTGGGCGGAGCTATATAGAGGTAGATTTGTGTCTTTATTGTTCAATGAAAAAAGTTGCTTCAATAAAAAAAAGTTGCTTCAATCAAAATATGTATTTTCAACCCCAAAAATGTGAAAGTTATTTTTCCTTGTTTTTTTTTGTTTTGTTGTTTTTTTTTTATTTTTTATTTTTTTATTGAAGTAATGTTGATTTGTGTTTGGGCCACATTGTGGCTAGGACATTTTTGTCCTTATTATTCAATCTAAAAATAAGTTGCTTCAAAAAAAAAAAAAAAAAAAGATTCTCAAAAAGAAAACCATTTCAATCAAAAAAAGAAAAATTTCAATCATAGAAAGTTTTTGAATGCGAAAAAATATTTGAGACACAGAAATTCGCATTTGAACACCTTATTTTTCATTGAAAAAGTTTTCTTTCATTCAAGCAATCCTTTTTGTTTTTTGGGCCATATTATGATTAGGACATTTGTGTCTAAATCATTCAATCCCAAAAAAAGTTGCTTCAATCAAAAAAAAAATATATTTTCAATCAAAGAAAAAAATATTTTTTTAAATATTTTTTTTTCAAATTTTACTATGTTTATTTTTGAAAATGCAAAGCAAATGACCGTCTAAGGTGCTCAAAAAATAATTTGGACCCATTACAAAAATATATTCTTTTTGTTCATTTCATTCATTTTTGTTGCAGTTTTATTGCTTTACAACTTTTATATCTATAGGAAAGTCAATAACACGCAATGACACATTTCGGCCACAAGGGGGGGCTGCCCCCCCCCCCTTAAAATCCGCTTATGCAAGTGACCCATAAAATAAGCCAAAATCAATAGGAAATAACTGAAAATCAACAGGTAAATGACCTTAAATGGACCAAAATTACTCATTCCCTGGCATTGGCTGCCACTGACAGCCATAGACATTCAATCCGTTTGAAGTGGGAGGGATGGCAGCACCCCTCCCACTTCAAATGGATTGGACGTCTACTAGTGATAAACTCATTCCAATTCACAGCAGAAGCTTGTTTTTCTGTTTATTAGTTTTTTTGTAGAATATCCTAGAATGATTTCCTGACCAATGTATCAAAAATCGTTATATCATCAGATCATCATTATTGTGAGCTTTGTATCGCATATCGTATCGTGAGGTACCAAGAGGTTCCCACTCATAACTGTGTGTGTGCATGCCTGTCCAGCAGTGGCAGATGCTGGTTTTTCACTGAGGGGACGATCAAAGTGTGTCCAACTGTGAGTGCTTTGTGACGGTGGAGGGGCTCAGCAGCACTTGCTGCTCAGTAGGGAAAGAAACTAGAGTGCCAGAAGTCAAGTTTTCAAACACAAGTACTGTATTTTTGCGACCGTACCGTACCATGTTAAAAGGCGCAGGCTCATTTTCGAGTGATGTTTTTATATTTAACACACACACACACAAGGTGCACAGCTTATTGGGTGCATGCAAAACATTTTTTTTTTTTAAGGCAGCGGGAGCAAAACTGACTTTAATTGTACTTTATTCAATAATTGTATTATTATTTTTTTTTTTTTAATTGTTTCCTATTCTTTATTTTTGTACCGTATTGGCCCGAATATAGGAGGGTGTTTTTTGAATTGAAATAAGACTGAAAAAGAAGGGGTCGTCTTATATTCGCGGTCTAGACATTTTACTCATTCACGATGCTAGATGGCGCCAGATATCGTTGAAGTGATGTTCTGTCATGATAGATCTCAGCTACTCTCCCCATTCACGACGCTAGACGGCACGAGATATCATTGAAGCGATGTTCTGTCATGACAGATAATAATAACAATAATAATAATACATTTTATTTATAACGCACTTTACATTTGGAAAAACAAATCTCGATCTCAGCTACTCTAAAGTTTCACCAGTTTGCATTGTTTTATTGCAACGTTTTTCCTTATTCAGATTTGTTTCAAGACTACAGTTAGACTTCACTTTGATGATTTTTTTGGTTGTTGTTTTATCACAATAGACTGGTTTATTTACATTTCAAAAACCAGAAGCCGTTCATTTACGAATGTGATTGCACTTTAGTTTACATATTTAAATGTTCACATATTAAAATTTGAATGAGGCAAAATAACATGCTTTATATTTCAAATATATTGTTATAATCATTTGTTTGGGATGTACTGGAATTCTTTTCTGTACAAAAATTAATTTGGTGTTCAAAAAGTCTTTTTTTTCAAACTTGGGTCTTGAAAAAGAGGGGGTCATCTTATAATCAGGGCCGTCTTATATTCAGGCCAATACGGTACATCATATTTATTTAAAAAAAAAAAAAAAAAAAGAAAACTAGATATCAATAAAAAAATTTTTTAAACGTTTTCTTGCACTGTTAGGGAGAGTTGTTGTCAAGTTCTAACTTAATTACCTCAACATTACGACTTTATTAAAACAATCACTCCCATTGACAGCAATAGATGTTCAAACTATTTGAAATGGGAGGGTTGGCAGTGAACATTCGATTGCCTATCGCCTTTAACAGCACTGAAACATGAACATTTACTGCCAGTACCTAAACAACCCCCCCCCAATCAACTCACCGTCGAAATCGAAGAAAAACAACAAAACGGGGAGTATGCGTCAATCACAAATTTGGCCGCGGCTTATCAAATGCAGCAGTAGGCTGATGTTTCACATTAACGGTGGTGGGTGGAAGTAATCAGCAAATATGCACATCTTGCGTGGGCATAATTGTCGAGGAGAAGCTTCCATTCTGTTCGCCGAGTCGCTGGTGAAACGCGTTCCGTTCTATTTATAAAACGCGGGCCACTCGCCTGTCCTCATGAATAAACCTTACTAGGATGAATGCTTCCCACCGGGAATACAATATGGGAGGGAATGGGGGTAGAGGAGTTTAATGTCCGCACTTCCATCACATGGAAATGTGACACATAAACAGCCTCTGAAAGCAGGATATGAACACACATGAAGAAACAGCATATGATAAAGTGTCTATGCCGCAAGTGATTATATTTAATAGGAGTTTCAAAATAAAAGACGGAGGCTTTGACCCTTTCAGGGACTGTAGTCACTATAGTAGACATCTATTTAAAAGTTGTCAATAGCTTGACTTAATATCTACATGAAGTGTGCCCTCCATCAGACGCAATTTTTTTTTTTTTTTTTTTAAATGACATTAATCGTTTGTGCTACGTTTGTGCTTGTTTGTGCTGTGAAAAGCTTTGTTTGTGCTGCTATCGTTTTTGAGATACAGTAGGGCAAATAAGTATTTAGTTAACCACTAATTGTGCAAGTTCTCCCACTTGAAAATATTAGAGAGACCTCTAATTGTCAACATGGGTAAACCTCAACCATGAGAGACAGAATGTGAAAAAAAAAACAGAAAATCACATTGTTTGATTTTTAAATAATTTATTTGCAAATCATGGTGGAATATAAGTATTTTGTCGATACCAAAAGTTCATCTCACTACTTTGTTATGTACATTTTGTTGGCAATAACAGAGGCCAAACGTTTTTTGTAACTCTTCACAAGCTTTTCACACAGTGTTGCTGGTATTTTGGCCCATTCCTCCATGCAGATCTCTTCTGGAGCAGTGATGTTTTGGGGCTGTCGTTGGGAAACACGGACGTTCAACTCCCTCCACAGATTTTCTATTGGGTTGAGATCTGGAGACTAGGCCACTCCAGGACCTTGAAATGCTTCTTACGAAGCCACTCCTTTGTTACCCTGGCTGTGTGTTTGGGATCATTGTCATGCTGAAAGACCCAGCCACGTCTCATCTTCAATGCCGTTGCTGATGGAAGGAGATTTTCACTCAAAATCTCTCGATACATGGCCCCATTCATTATTTCCTTTACACAGATCAGTCGTCCTGGTCCCTTTGCAGAAAAACAGCCCCATAGCATGATGTTTCCACCCCCACGCTTCACAGTGGTTATGGTGTTCTTCGGATGCAATTTAGTATTCTTTATCCTCCAAACACGAGAACCTGTGTTTCTACCAAAAAGTTCTATTTTGGTTTCATCTGACCATAACACATTCTCCCAGTCCTCTTCTGGATCATCCAAATGCTCTCTAGCAAACCGCAGACGGGCCTGGACGGGTACTTTCTTCAGCAGGGGGACACGTCTGCAGTGCAGGATTTGAGTCCCTGGTGGCGCATTTGTTACTGTGGTCCCAGCTCTCTGTAGGTCATTCACTAGGTCCCCTCGTGTGGTTCTGGGATTTTTGCTCAACGTTCTTGTTATCATTTTGACACCATGGGGTGAGATCTTGCATGGAGCCCCAGATCAAGAGAGATTATCAGTGGTCTTGTATGTCTTCCATTTTCTAATAATTGCTCCCACAGTTGATTTCTTACACCAAGCGTTTTACCTATTGCAGATTCAGTCTTCTCAGCCTGGTGCAGGTCTACAATTGTGTCTCTGGTGTCCTTCGACAGCTCTTTGGTCTTGGCCATAGTGGAGTTTTGAGTGTGACTGACTGAGGTTGTGGACAGGTGTTTTTTTATAAGGATAATGAGTTAAAACAGGTGCCATTAATACAAGTAACGAGTGGAGCCTCGTTAGACCTCGTTAGAAGAGGTTAGACCTCTTTGACAACCAGAAATCTTGCTTGTTTGTAGGTGACCAAACACTTATTTTCCTCTCTAATTTGGAAATAAATTCTTTAAAAATCAAACAATGTGATTTTCTGTTTTTTTTTCCACATTCTGTCTCTCATGGTTGAGGTTTACCCATGTTGACAATTACAGGCCTCTGCAATATTTTCAAGTGGGAGAACTTGCACAATTAGTGGTTGACTAAATACTTATTGGCCCTACTGTATTTGCAATTCTCTTATTGGATCTGTCTGAGGTCAACCATTTTGATTAAAAATGCCAAATAAATTGTGTCAATCGTTTATGCTCCGTTTGAGCTGATTTGTGCTGTAAACATTTTTGTATGTGCTGCTATTGTTTTTGAGATATTAATTTTGAGTGATGGCATTACGTAGACCCCCATTTATTGCGAAGTGGGCCCGAAATGGTGCCATTCGTTTATGCTCTTTGTGCTTGTTTGTGCTGTGTATAATTCATTCTGCTGCTATCGTTGTTTAGATATTGAGATATTCATTTCGAGTGATGACGTCACTCGCAGCGTTTCCATATCCAAATCCGCGGCTCATGGAGCGTGTCAACTCTCTGAATAACAGAGGGGTGTCTCAAAAACTAGCGCAAACTTAGCACAAACGTATGGCACCCCTTCCGGTCTATTTTATCGTAAATGGGGGGCTTGTGATATTAATTTCGAGTTATGACATGACTCACAGAACCCCATTTAATGAAAAATGGACCCGAAAGGGTGCCATACGTTTGTGCTAAGTTTGCACTAGTTGGGACACCCCTCTGTTATTCAGAGAGTTGGCTCGCTCCATCTGCCGCGACAGAGGGGCTGCAAAATAAATATCTGAATATCTCAAAAATGATAGCAACACAAACGAAAATTTCATAACACAAACCACCACAAAATGAAGCATAAACGATTGGCACCATTTTTAGCCATTTTTTTTATCAAAATGGGGGGCTGGTTGACCTTAGATTGACCTATAAAATAATTTTAAATATCTTAAAAACTATAGCAGCACAAACATAGCACAAACGATTGATAGCATTTTTACATAAATTTGCATATGATGGGGGGGCAACTTCACGAAGGTTGACTCATTCACCACCAGCCTGGGCTGGTGCCGGGGGTGGGGGCAGGGGTAGGCAGTGCCCACCCACGGACACGCTGTGCCCACCCAAAGAAAACTAGATGTAGTCCTAACGGCAGTGTGGGCACCGCATATGGTATCTCATTCATGTACCACTGTATATATACAAGAAAAAAAATCATAATTTGTGCATGACAGGGTTGAAATAAGTTTATAAAAGAAAACAAGGGCAGTTTGGATCCCAATCTGCAGGACGTCTGGTTTTTGTAAACAACTGTCTGTAATTTATTTATTTATTTATTTTTGACGCGACCCCGAGGTGATGCCGGTGGGATTGACAAGACGCTCCCGCTGGGTGGAGGGGCCGGCGGATTTGGAATATATCACAGCGACAGGTCTTAGCCTGTCGCCGCTGCGCTGCCAGCTACTAATATATCTCCTGCGTGGTGAGGTGGGAGCCACAGAAAAAGACGCCTGCAGGGAAGAAATGACTTGTGTGCATGCCAATTGGGGAAAATACACAGCTTCTAAACATTGGTAGGTAGCTACACTAGCTGAACACTTGATGGACATTCATTTACACCAATTCAGAAGTGCACCTATAGTTCCGCAGTACTTTGGTGGCACGCTTTTATTTAATATTACGCATATTTATTTTTATATATTGTTACGTTGAGTTTGATTATATTATGGCATATATGGTAACACTTTATTTGACAGTGGGTTCATAAGACTGTCATAAGACTGCCACAATTATAACATGACACTGTTATGAGCATTAATGAACAGGGATGTCCTGATGACATATTTTTGCACCCGAGTCCGAGTCACCTGAGTTTGAGAATCTGACGATACCGAGTCCCGATTCAATATTGGGAAAAATAGTTTTGATGTCTTTTTTTTTTTTTTTTTTTTAACAAAAGTTCCAAACATATTACAGTACTGTACTTTTTCCAGTACTTCTCCTTCCGCTTATTGCACATTGGTGCGCATTTGAAACTATCTGCAGCGCACCAGAAACAAACTAGTGCACACCAAATCGTTCCCTTTTATAGGCCAAGAACTGCAGGCGTGCATCGGACATTAGCAGTTTCGGTGTGCTAAAAATGATGATAGGGCATTGAGCTTTACTTCAATCTTGAACTCAACTAAAGATATTACTGCATTACTTGCACATCGTCACCATTACATTGTCACGGAACGACCAGTAGTTTTCTCGTGCGCACCAGACTCTTTCTCTTGCGCATCACATATTATCTGGTGCACACCAGATAGTTTAGATGGTTTAAATTTCTTTTATTTCTGCCGATGTTTCTTTGGGTCCACCGTAATTTCAAGTAGTTTATTCATTCTTTATTTCATATTCCTTCAATAAAGTTTTGATGTCATAGTTGTATTTAATTTTATATCTCGGACTTGTTATTTATTTGGTTACTAGTTAGTTCTTATCTTATAGGTGTTTTCAATAGGTATTCTTCATGCTCATTCATAATTGTGTCATCAATTAGTAGTTTCTTGCTTTAAAAATATTGAATTCAATTCAATTTTATTTGTATAAAGCCCTATATCACAACAAGATTGTCTCAAAGGGCTTTGCAGAGCCAATATAATACACAGTCAGAAACAGTAAATGAATTAAAAAAAAGTTGTAGTCCAAGTCCTGGGCATCCCTCATCCTTAGACCCTCTATGTCGGCAAGGAAAAACTCCAAAAACCCTTTGGAAGAAATGAGAAACCTTGGGGAGAACCACAGTCAGGAGAGATCCACTCCAAGGACGGATAGACAAGATGCAACAGGACTGCTAATAGGAATTAGCAGACTTGAGTTACAGTTTATAGAGATGCAATAGAGGGAGGGAACAAGAGGAGGTCCATCTAGCCAGATGAGATGGGGGGGACGAGGACGTCCATCCAGCTAGGGCTCCGGATAGTCAGGAGGCTGCGCTTGAAAAATAGCCCCTCCCCAGAGGAGAGGGGGAAAGGGGACACCGGGTGACTAGTGATGAAGAGACTAGTCAACTAGATATTAAAATTAGAAAAGAGAAATAAAATAAGACAAGTGGTAGGTAGAGTGAGAAAAAGGGGAGAGGACTCAGTGGCTGTACTTCCCCCAGCATTATAGCTTCTAGTGCAGCTTAGACTGAACTGTGAATCTAGTCTGATTTCAACTAGCCTGACCATAAGCTTTGTCGAATAGGAACATTTTAAATGTACAGACTGTGTCGGCTTCTTTAATACTAGCTGGAAGTTGATTTCATAAGACAGGAGCTTGGTAGCTAAAGGCTCTAGCGCCTACTGTACTTTTAGAAACCCTGGGAACTACCAGTAGACCTGCATTCTGAGAACGGAGTGTTCTGTTGGGGCGGTATGGAACCAGAGCATCGGTGAGATAAGATGGTCCCAAGCCATTAATGGTCTTAAATGTGAGAAGGAGGATTTTAAATATAATTCTAAACTCGACTGGAAGCCAGTGAAGGGCCTGACGCACAGGGGTGATGTGCTCTCTTCTATTAGTTCCTGTTAAAAATCTTGCTGCTACGTTCTGGACTAGCTAAAGACCTTTTAGAGAACATTTAGGACAAGCTGCAAGTAGGGAGTTACAGTAATTCAATCTAGATGTAACAAACGTGTTAATTAATTTTTCTGCATCGTTTTTAGACAAAATATTTCTAATTTTGGCTACTTTGCGCAGGTGAAAAAAGGCTGTCCTGCAGGTTTGCTTAATATGAGCTTTAAATGATAAGTGTGGGTCAAATAGAACTCCTAGGTTTTCAACTGTGGTGCAGGAGGCTACACTTATATTGTCCAGAGTGACTATCTGGTCAGTTAAAGAGTCTCTCACACGTTTTGGCCTATTATAAGGACTTCTGTCTTTTCAGGGTTAAGTAGAAGATAATTAGTGCTCATCCAGGTATTTATGTCTCGGACGCAGATGCTTACTTTATCCACTTGCCTGATCTGCTCAGGTTTAATTGACAAATACAGTTGTGTGTCATCAGCGTAACAATGAAAGTTAATGCTATGTTTTCTGATGATATTGCCTAAAGGAAGCATATACAGCGTAAACAAGATGGGCCCGAGGACCGACCCTTGCGGCACACCATAACTGACTCTGGAATACGGTGATGATTGCTGTTTTACATTGACAAACTGGTACCTGTTAGATAAATAGGATTTAAACCAGCAGAGGGCTGGTCCTCTAATGCCTATGTCTCATTCTAGTCTCTGCAATACGTTATCATGGTCGATTGTGTCAAAGGCTGCACTTAGGTCTAACAGAACCAGGATCGAGACGAATCCATCGTCAGAGGCTAGTAACAAGTCAACAAAATATTGATTAATCAATCACTTATTCATCTTTATATTTTCATGTTTGATTGTTTTATTACAGCTTACAAAAGATTTTTCAATGTACATTTCCATCTCCAATTGTTTTTCCCCGCATGTGTTTGTTTTTGTTTTGATTGTATATATGTGATGAAGCCTATTTAATATGCACAGCACATATGTTCCAGTTCATGTGTGTGCTGCACTTTTGAAGTCTTCATTCCCCCTCCTCACGTCACATGACCTCGCCAAAATATCTCAGTCTTGTTCATATTTGATGCCTCTTGCCTAATTTAAAGCAAGGAATTAGAGCAGAAAATCAGTCGGGGGGTTTAATGGACACACACACACTCGCACACACACTTGACACTGGGCGCCATGTTGTTCCTCACACAAACAAAAAACAGACCCCGAAATGAAACCGACATGCAGCATGACAACAAAGACCTCGCATGAGACAAAATGGCGTGATTTGCGCCGAATATGTAATTCATACCCAAATGATGTCTTGATTCAACTGATTTGTAACCCTGACTTAAGCTACTAAAGAGAAGCCTCAATGATACAGAGGAGGCAAGCCGACTGGATATAAAGTGCACGGCGACGTCGCCTGTCGCATCAGCGGGAAGTTAGCACGCCCGGCAGCCTCGACATCTCTTATGTAACGTGGCTGCCGTTCACTCTAATAGCGCGTGGCTGTCGACTAACCCTGGCTTGACACCATGGGATGAAACCCTGCTTTGAATTCTATTAGAAGGCTTGACCCTACTTTAAAACCTACTTTGAAACCCTGATTTGAAATGTCCAACTCTAGTTGGAAACCGTAACTAATCCTTTGTTGAAACACTGACCGTCTGAAACCAGGCCCGGATCAAGGTTTACCCACCAGAGTCGGCACTAAGAAATCTTGAGGGTGCACCCCCAATGCAGCCTTTTTTTCCCCGGGGTTGGGACCGGCGCAAGTAGGACACTGGCTTGTGTCCCGTTGAGGCTGCATTAATTTTGGGGGGGTTTATTTGTTTTTATTTATTTATTTTTTCATTCATTACTTATTCTCGCAGTCGGCGTGCTGTCACGATGACGTCACCTCGCATAGCAACGTGTCGCCATTTTGAGATGGAGGCAGCACAGGTAAACTTCTGTAGGCAAACGTTGTCTGAAATTCATATAGTTCAGCTGTTTTGCGTCTTTTTTTCCATAAAAATGTCTTAAACATGAATTATTATTATCACGAGTCACTGCCAACAGACGCGAGGAGGTGATACAACTTAAAATTAGCATGTATTGGCCTGCAAATCTGCCCATACAAAGTCGATGCTGATAGTTGGATAAACAATCCAAAGGAATTGCCTGCAGTGGAGTTCGGAAACATCTACAACTACCAAAAGTTAAAAAAAAGTCTACCAAAAGTTCTATTTTGGTTTCATCTAACCATAACACATCCTCCCACTCCTCTTCTGGATCATCCAAATGCTCTCTAGCGAACCGCAGACGGGCCTGGACGTGTACTTTCTTTAGCAGGGGGACACGTCTGGCAGTGCAGGATTTGAGTCCCATTTTGTTACTGATAGTAGCCTTTGTTACTGTGGTCCCAGCTCACTGTAGGTCATTAACTAGGTCCCCCCGTGTGGTTCTGGGATTTTTGCTCACTGTTCTTGTTATTTTGACGCCACGGGGTGAGATCTTGCATGGAGCCCCAGATCGAGGGAGATTATCAGTGGTCTTCTATGTCTTCCATTTTCTAATAATTGCTCCTACAATTGATTTCTTTACACCATGCTGTTTACCTATTGCAGATTCAGTCTTCCCAGCCTGGTGCAGGTCTACAATTTTGTCTCTGGTGTCCTTCGACAGCTCTTTGGTCTCGGCCATAGTGGAGTTTGGAGTGTGACTGAATGAGGTTGTGGACAGGTGTCTTTTATACCGATAATGAATTAAAACAGGTGCCATTAATACAAGTAACGAGTGGAGCCTCGTTAGACCTCGTTAGAAAAGGTTAGACCTCTTTGACAGCCAAAAATCTTGCTTGTTTGTAGGTGACCAAATACTTAAACAATGTGATTTTCTGTTTTTTTCCCCCACATTCTGTCTCTAATGGTGGAGGTCTACCCATGTTGACAATTACAGGCCTCTCTAATCTTTTCAAATAGGAGAACTTGCACAATTGGTGGTTGACTAAATACTTATTTGCCCCACTGTAAATGTACATAACATTTCAAATGATAACAGGCTCTCAGCCAAGATTTAACATTTTATGATCACTGACATCTAGAAAGAAGTTAGCTTTGTTAGAAGGTGCTTATAAAGGGGAAAGTAGGCTATCAAACTTGGGTAGTCTCCTAGCAAACGTAATTAGCACATTTGCTAAGCTAATATACTCATGTGGTATAATGTCATTGACTGTGGCACTCATAAAGTTTGTATTGTCTTTTTCCTTTTTCACAAAGATTTTTAAGCTGTATCTGCCCAACCCATGGAGAAATTATTTTACATTCCAGTGGGTATGCAATAATTTAGGGGCAGTTTAAATGGCGACACAAAGACGCAATAATTGCGGAGTTGCCTCGCGTGCATATTGTGTCGGCGATGACGGAAGGCGAAGACGAAAAATTCTGAATCCTGCCTCCTAAGTGGAAGAATTCGATTGCGGGGGATTTAGGCCGGCTATCTCCGCATGCATATCAAAGGCTCCCGCGGCTCGACACTGCGTCGATAATGTCAGCACTCGAACAAGTCACATTGGGCGTGCGCAGCGGTGCTACTAAACATTAAAAACAGATAATATGGCGGAATGTCGGCTTTCATTTCCTGTTTTAGTAATATTTTTAAATTAAATATGTTGAATGTTTCCATTTTTGTGCCTCTTTGAACAAAAGAAAATTGCCTTTGCTTTGAGTGGGCGGGCATATTTTTTTCCGGGCTGAGGAACTTTGGTGGGGTCAAAGTGCATCATTCGCTGTTGCCTTGTAAATCTGCACTGCCCCCTTGGGCCTGGCATGAATACTACATCGTTTTCATGCAGAATTGCAACATTTTTGGAATGGAGACGGGTCAATATAAATTCAAACATTGAAAAATTCATAATTTTTCGTCTTCTTGGAGAGTCAGTATGTAAACGGCCCCTTAATTTTTAAAAAGTTACTGGAATCGTTATTGGGATTAAAGAATAGGATCAGCGCAACACTAGTTTGAACACAACTCGAGTACAGGTGCATGTGACAATGTTTATCAATGATGTCACAGGAAAGGATGGGCAATCATTGATATCAGTGATATCGGCCCTTGATTGACTAAAATAGTAAATTGTCTGCCCCCATGATAGGCAGCCATTTTCTGGAAATACTAGCTTTCATTTATAGTTTTCTCCACTATCACTCATCAGGAAAATGAAATTCTTTTCCCTTTATTTTGGAACATTAACACAATATCAGAACCCTTCCTTAAAATCCTAACCCTGGTACAACCCAAATTTTTAAACCTTAACATTGTCTCGGAATGCTATTTTACTATCCTAACCAAGTGTGGAAAACCCCAATGTGCATCTCGTTTCGCTCATTGGAAATGCAGACGAGCCATTTCTTATGCATGACTGACTGCAGGCAGCATTTGTGTGTGCCTTGACAAGAGCTGGTTGTGAAATGTTGAGTTAATACATTAATTATTTCCCACTCACAATAAAAATGGTGAAACAAAAAAATCAGGCCAGATTTTTTTGTGTAGTTTTGTGTATTTTACCAGACAGTTTTACTCTTTGGCTGCTATTGAACAGTTCAAATGGATTAAATGTCAATTGTCGTCAATGGCCAGACCCGTGACGCCCATAAGGCAATTTAAAGTGATCCTCTAGTTTTAAGACAAGTAATTCTTAAAAGATACATCTTAGTATGAGTTATAATAATTTGACATTAAATCCCTCTTAATGTTTTCGTTTTAATAAAATTTGTAAAATTATTTTAACTGATTGTTCGCCATGGTTGTTGACGTCGCAGTGCTGTGACGTCACAAATCCCGCTGCCGGACTTCGGCGTGTCATTCATTAGCAACATCTCGTCAGTTCGTCCCTTCCAATTTGAACCACAGCGGAAAAGTGAAGAGCAGGACAGCACTGTCGGTCGTTCACAAGACGAGCAGCAAAGGCGAAATGCAGAGCAAGAAATACCTGATGAGGCAAGAGTTGGGCTAAACTTCTGGTGTACTTGCGGCAAGTGCATCTCGATGACAACGGAGCGAGAGAGCGTATGTTGTCGAGAACTCAGGTTTTTGTCAGCAGATCTTCAAGGTGAGTTATTGCGTCATCAAACTCATTCCAATATAATTGTGTAGATTGTTAGCATCCAGAGCTGTCGTATGCTTTACATACAGTACAGGCCAAAACACATTGGCATTCGTGCCTTTTTATTTTCTTGACCATTGACATTATAAACTCTCACTGAAGGCAATAAAACTATGAATGTGTGGCGAGCTAGGGAAGGATGCGGAGTATCAAACCACGGAGCTAATCCGCGTTGTTTTATTGACATTTAGGCTGCAAGAAATAGCAATGTCTGTCTGGCATGCGACCCGCGGAAGGTAACAGTTATTTCCAGCTGTTCCCTTCACAAAGTACCCCCCCCCCCCCACCACCACACAACGTGCCAACATAATTTCCGCCGGTGAATTCTGTTATAACTTGCTACAAATGCACACGTGTGTATTGTGTACTTAGAAAAAAGGTGAAATAACTAAAAACGTGTGATATTCTAGTATCTTCAAAGTAGCCACCCTTTTCTCTGATTACTGTTTGGCACTCTTGCCATTCTCGCGATGAGCTTTCAGAGGGAGTCCCCTAAAATGGATTTTGACTTCACATGTATGCCATTCCGGCGATGAGAATTTATTGCTTTATCAATGGGGTTGGGACATTTGTGTTGCATTGAATGAATTGCATTGGACGTGCTTTGATCAGTTTGAGTGGCAGCATCACTCATATTAGCTGAATACTGAACACACACTGCCTGATGAACTGACAGTAGAGGTGAATTATTAGCTTCCTCTGTGACTAGCGGTACGCCCGAAGGTTCGCCTCCCGCTGTAGCGACAGGAGCGGCTTGGGTGCTTAAGAGGGCGGCCAGAGTGTCTCGTCCGTCTCGCTTCATTGCGCGCATTTCACTCGATATCCGAGCAGGCTGAGGCTTCTTGTGCGGGAAAATAGTTGCAACAGCATTTGGTTTTAGTCTGCGCTTATATCTAGCCGCTCCGGTGAGATCTTTCATTAGTTGTCATCTACTAAAATCCTCAAACGCGGTAGGAGAAAAATGGCGACAACAAAGCCTTGGTTGTTTGGGAAGATTTGCTTGTCTACAGGCATTTTCCCAAACCTTTCTCCTCTTCTTGTCAACAGGAAATTTGTGGAGACTCGCATCACTCTCCTTGTTTCCATTTGACTCGAAATTGCATCCATAAGCAGCACATCGTGGCATTTTACTTCGCGAGTTAAGCCAGTAATACACAGTTGTTGTACACACGCTACACGATTGGAAAAATATCATCTACGTCATCACTCCGCGCCCGCAGAACATGGCGCCAACTATCGGTCAAAATATGCACTAAATATTATAAAATATTTCCATTGATTTAACATTTTATGTGTTTCTAACGACATATTTTAATACAAGAGAACAATTGTGATTTATTAGAGCCTACATGTCTTTAAAATCAAGGATCACTTTAAGCAACCGCCTAAGGGCGCACCAGCGTCCAAAAAGGCGTCAAGAAAAATATTCAAATAATATTTGATGAAAGCAGTATTCAAAAAATTATACAAAACAATAAAACAAAAGAACAACAAAACCGTTCGTATTGTCTTTAAATAATAATGACATCATTTTTCTAGTGTGCCTTCTGCCCGTTTCACTTTTTCCTGTGATGCGATCATTTCACCACGGTCCCTAGTCTCACCACCCAGCAGACCAGCGAGCTACCTGAAGGTGCTATTTTTAGCCTCCGACGTTACGGTGACAAGTCATCTTCATGAAGAGACAAAAGCCCTTTGGGTCAGAAGAAAAAGAAAGAAGACAGCAAAGACGTGAAGAAGAACAGAGGTTTTTTGTGATGATTTGTTTAACAGCGTAAGCACGTAGACTTAGCGCAACTGCAAGCTAGCGGTTATTTACATAGAGCTTATATGACTTGGTGCTAAAGCAAAATTATACTGTATCATTAGCCAGGCTGTTGTTTTAGAAATATTTTCAGTATTCAGCCAGCTGTGGATTAGTTTCAGTTAAATTTACTCCATCTGCAATTTTAGAGAAATTTGGACAAAGTGTATGGGAGACTGAAATTGTCTTGCTTATTTTCATGTGATGTGAACCACTTTTACCTTGTGTTAAATTGTGCTTTTCAAATAAATTTGCCTTGCCTAAAGGTGCCAAGGTTAATTAAATAAATACACCATTAAATATGGAATTAATAATTTCAAAGTTCTGTGGTATGGGGGAAAAAAGAGCCACGGATTTAAATGCAAACATTTGTTATTAAATGTGTCATTAATTCATTAAAATGCCGATCACATTCATGTAAAAACATATTCAATTTATTAATTTTTTTTTTTTGCTATCATATATTATTTAATTCATTATTATTGGATAGTCCTGTGTAGTTGACGTGCTTCAAGAATTTATTATCTTTTAACTACACCCATCAAAGATAGTGGCCGGATCCAATAGACAGGTACAGTAGGCTGCAAGAATTTAGGAACTATTATGGTTATGTCATGCTGGTTTCACAATCAACAGCTATTTGACTAATATAATGTAACATTCCACTTTCTTCTCTTTGTAGATGCTCCTCTGAAATATTTTCTTTCTACCTCTGTACATCCTGGGCCATCTTTTACAGCGAACTTATCCACATCAGCACCAAGTCCAAGCCCACCAAGTCCAGGAAAGAAGTGCACCTTCCAAAAAAAACTGTTATATGAAAGCGCAATAGATGCTTTTGCATCAGTGAAGACAAGGTGAGTAAGGTTATAAGCAGGGATGAAAGTGGGCCAGAACGGTCAGGAACGCAGTTCCGGTATAAGATTCAGGGCTGGAACGCAGTTCCAGGATAAGATTCAGGGCCGGAATGCTGTTCCGGTATAAGATTCAGGGCCGGAATTTTGTTCCGGTACACGGTGCTTTGATTCCGAAAATATGACAGCAACTACGGGGCGCCATTTGAAAAGCAGCACATGCTCAAAATTACGACAACATTTTCTCACATTTAGCGCCACACAGTGTGGCGCCATTTATAAAGCAGCACATGCTCAAAATTAAAACGTGGTGTGAAATTTTTAGAGTCACTTTTTTTTTGCACATTTACAACATTATTTAGCAACTTAAATATGTATTTTTAAATAAGAAGTTTTGGACCTGGTTGTTTAAATCCAGAACTAAATATTTAATTTAAATCTTAAATTTATATCCTAAATGCTAAATCTGGAAACGGTTGGAACTAAATATTTAGCTTAATATGCAAATTCACATGACTGGAGACCGGAAGTAACAAAATAAAAGCTGGAGCACACAAAATACTCTTTAAATAGTTTCTCCTAAATATGTATTTTACCTATATATTGTTATTATCACAATGACTCATGTCCAAGAGCAGACTGCCAACGTTGAGTAGGTTTTGTTCATTTTCAACCAGCGTAAACAGACAGTCTGAGCTGCTCCACCAGCTTTTATTTTGTGACTTCCGGTCACCAGTCATCGAATTTGCATATTAAGCTAAATATTTAGTTCCGACTATTTCCTGATTTAACATTTAGGATATAGGATATAAGTTTAAGATTTAAATTAAATATTTACCTCTGGATTTAAACAATGAGGTCCAAAACTTCTTATTTAAAAATACATATTTGGGTTGCTAAATAATGTTGTAAATGTGCAAAAAAAAAAGAGTGACTCTAAAGATTTCACATAATTTTAAACACTGTGTGAGAAAATGTTGTCGTAATTTTGAGCATGTGCTGCTTTAAAAACGGCGCCCCATAAGCAACTGCCAAAACGCTATGTAAAAAAAAAAAAAAAAAAATGCTAAGCTGCCAGACATGCATTTCATCTCCAAGAAGAAAACAATCTACCAACATCAGATTTACATACAAAAATGTTAACAACAAGCATAATAAAGTGCTTGTGTAGCGTAATCCGTTTCCACCGATATTTATTATTTATTTTATTCCACGGATGGCACGGAGGTTTCCCCAGCTGCTGCAGTTATCTGAGTCTGACGATGATGAGTCACATCAATGTGCGAATGCACGCGGCAAAGCAAAACGCCTGGACTCATTTATCTGTTCAATTGGCTGACATACTGACATGTGATCAGCAGAGATAGTTAGCTCTGACTGGTTCAAATGTGCATGTTTTCTGGAACAGCAAAAAAAAAAAGGTTTCTTGAATTGATGCGACAAAAAAACGGCAATGCAACAGAAAATGGATCAAATCTTTAAGAGCAAGGAAAGAGTTGAGGAGGCTTATTTATCATATTTAGTTAAATTTGCTCTGATGGGAAGGTGCAGAACATCTTAGATGTCAATGTGCACTTTGGACTTTTGTTCATTTATGTTAGGCTACTTATTCATTTCCTTATGATTTAAAAAAGTCAATGTTTGCGCGATCTTCAAAATATATTCCATTTCACTCTGCATAATATAAGTCATTTGAACTTATTTTTCTGAAGGTATGTTACTAAACCCTATCTTTTTTTCGTAAAAAAGTAAAAGTAAATGTTTACATTAACTTCTATTTTAATATACATCCTATGTTCTTAAGTACCGTAGTTAAAACTGAGATTTGGCATTTAGTAGGCTATGTGAGGAAATGAGGGAAAATTAAATTGTTTTTGTGAACTTTTATTTAGCAAATCATTAAAAAAATACAGTTTTGAATGAAAATCAGTTTTTGTATGTGCTATTATTTGCATTTAGGAGGTTTGGACCCCCCCCCCCCCAAAAAAAAAAATAAAAATAAAAATAAATAAATAAATAAATGAATGAACACATTTCTGGCTCAGTGCCGACCTTCACGTCGGGGAGTTCCGGCAAGAAATTCGAGCCACTTTCATCCCTGGTTATAAGTCAATGTCAAAAAAAAAAGTTGTATTTTAAAGTGTTCTGTGTGTCTTTATATAAGTTTGTGTAGCTGGGTGTGAATCATATTGTAATAACAATTGTAATTTATTTAATGCATTTGTTTTTGAAGTGTTTTCATTGGTGCTTTTGAATAGTTATTACAGCATTTTTCTTTTAATTTCTGCACTTGTTCTTTTTTTATATAATAAATTACAAAGCGATAGCGTGCTTTTTCAGTGTGTTTAAATATATGTGGTGAAAATAGGGGGGGCGCCAATAAATATGTTGCCAAGGGCACCAAATTGGTCAGGAACAGCCCTGTCAATGGCAGTAAAACATTAACATTCAATGCCAGTCCTTTCAGTTTATTGAAGATAATGTAAATGTTACAGAAAAGAGAAGACATCCTTGCTCAAAGTGAGTTTAATTTGTTTTTTAAAGAGTCTTATTTTAATTTCAAAGTCAAATGCAGCCTCCTGAAAAGAGTGACAGGTGATGTCGCATTTTGCTTGGGCTTCGTTGTCAAGAGAGAAAGAGAGAGAAAAATGTCAGCCTGTGGGCGACGTGCAGCATGTACTTTATAATTAACCTCTCATCACACGCGCCCGCCTTTTCGAAAATATTCAGAGCAATCAAAATGCTTCGATCACAAGTTTTTTTTCTTGTCACAGTTTCTCCAGTAGGTGGTCAGGGCATCATTCTGAACTAATGCAAATAACATCAGCAAGGTCAGTGTCTGTTTCTCTGTATGATGAATCTGTTAATGCATCGCTAACCGAACAGACCCGGTTATTAATTAATGAAAAGACGAGAGTCCAACGGCGGCAAAGTAATTTTCATTATTGTTATGGTGAAGCTCAGGGGGGAGTGAAAATTATATGAATGATCTTGTTAATTAGGCAGACACAACTGACCCTTCATTTTGCTATTTTTGAATATGTATGAACAACAAATTGAGTTTCAAATCAGAAGTTATGATTAACTGTGGCAACCCATCATTTAGGTAGGATATTAGAGATGTCCCGATCACGTGATCGAAAATCGGGCCGAATGCGGCATTTTTCAGAGGATCGAAATCAACTGAAAAGGATCAGGTTTTTAATTAAAGAGCCTATGACACAAAAAAGCATGTTTATTTCATATTACACGCTGTATTTTATGCTCCTGAATGAAATGGACTGCTTGGATGTGTGTGGAAGCGATCGATATATTTATTCAATTTTTTTAATCCCGCGTTATGAAAACGAGTGACTTCCGGCTCGAGTCTGTGGTTGAGGAAGAAGGCGAATGTGACGTCAGCCGAGTAACCATCTCACAATACAGCCATCACTATAGCATGCAGAAGGACAGCGGATTCTACTACATATCAGCTGATTTTGCGGATTAGTTTGATTATTTTTTTAAATACACGATAGCACACCCTGTGGCGAAACAATGCAGTACAGTTCCAATCAGTAATACAATAACACTCAACAGCTGGTTAACAGCATTTGCTAACAAAAAAAAAAAAAATTAAATCTATTAGTGACAACACAAGCAATGACGAAGAATGTTTTTTTCACGGAGTGTAAAGCTTACCTCCGGTGAACATTTAAAATAAAATTTTTAAAAAGCACATCATGTTCGTCATATAAATGGTAAATGGTAAATGGACTGTACTTATATAGCGCATTTATCTGCATGGTTACCATGCCCAAAGCGCTTTACATTATAACAATTTCTGGAGTTAATCCCACATACTTCAGAATTAATATGATAATATGTTGAGTAAATACTACAGAATACTGATTCTACACTAAGAATAGCTTTCAAATGACACTCTTTATGACAAATATGATTGGCAATGAATAATTATTATAAATATTATACTACTATTATGTATAGTAGTATACTATAATAATAGTGCTAGAATTTTTTTTAAAGAATTGTTTTGAATAATGTTGGAAAGGCAAAGTCAGTGTTCTGAATCTGTTTACTTTCCATTCTTTCGCACTAGTAAATGCTATCAGCATTTAACTTCATTGTTTATTTGTGATTAATTATTGTTATTTACATGATTATTTGTACTTTAATAAAGAATTTAAGTGTTCCAAAATGGTTTTGTGAATTGACAAGCGTCAACAAAAATTTCATTGCTAAATTAGTAAAAAAAAGAAAATTATTAGATTAGTCGACTAATCGTAAAACTAGTCAGCTGACTAATCAGGAGAAAATTTGTCGTTTAGGACAGCCCTAGTGTACCGGAACATATTTTCTCCACACCCTTCTCACCTTTTTAACCCCTGACCCATGAAGAGGGCCCCTGGGTATGTTCGCCTTAGGCCCCAATATTGCCAAGTCCGCCACTGCTTATATAGCAAAAGTTTGTGAGCTTAAATGCTATAAAACGCTAATGCTTTTTTTTTTTTTTTTAAACAATGCTCTTAAATGGTTCAGCCACATATTCCCACATAAAAAAAACAAACAAACAAAAAAACGGCTAATTATACCATTAAACTAAATTACCGTAATTTCACGAATATAACGCACACTTTTTTCCCCAAAATCAACTTGTAAAATCATGGTGTGCATTATAAACGGGTACAGGGATCGAGACAAAAATATAAATACATTATATATATATATATATATATATATATATATATATATATATATATATATATATATATATATATATATATATATATATATATATATACATATATATATATATATATATATATTTTTTTTTTAATCAACACGGCCATGTTGTGTTGAAGAAATGTATGCGGCAATTGGTTGCCGACCATTACGGTACGTGACGTCACCAGACGTCACCAAAACTATCTTTCCGGCTGTTCCCTCAACAAAATACCTCCCCCCGGGAACTATACAACGTGCCAACATAAGTTCCGCCGGTGAATTCTGTTATAACTCGTTACAGGGTAATTATTCACTCTGATTGGTCAATGATTTCGTCTGTGTTAAATTCTGCTTTTTTCACTCTTCATAAAGCACAGAATTTAGTTTGTTGAACTCATTTGAGTCAACGTTTATTGCAGCTCCGCAACTCGGACCGTAACAAATGTAACACAACACAGACTTTCTGTGTCCGTCAACTATATCTGTCCCTCGGGAAACTCAAACCCAAATAACAATAGTTCCTATTGTTACTGTCGTGTTGACAGCGATGAGCTCTCTCGGATTTCCGACTTACGTTCTCACTTTCATTTTACCATATCAATCCATGGAAGAAACATTTATTCATCATGATGAAACTTCTCTCCTTGATTCTGGTAAGTTGGAGAAGTTGTCAAATCATATTATTACCGTAAATATTGTCAGTTTACCGTAAAGTTTTGCACTACCAATGTGCTACGCTTGTGCTGTGTTTCACCAGTCAGTAAAATGACATTTCTGTATCTGTACATGAGCTCTGTTTTCTTGTATTCTTCTATTTATTGGTGCTAAAATTAGGGTGCGCGTTATACACAGGTACAATAATTTTCCCTAGATTTTACAAGTAAATTTGGGGTGCGCGTTAAACACGGGTGCGCCTTATATTCGGGAAATTACGGTACGTATGCATTAAAAAAAACAGCTCAAAAAAAAAAAAAAACTAGGCTTATGTTGGTCTTATCATGGAGCAGCTGGATTCAGCCATGTGATTTGAGGCAGACTAGAGGGCAATGTATCCACCCAAATTAATAAAATTAAATGCAAACACTTTCAAAATAAACCATTACAAAGCCACTTTAATCAAACAAATACTCGAAGCAGCAAAATTTAATTTGAATCTTTTTTTTTCTAATCGAATACTCGGGTTAATCGATTAATTGTTGCAGCACTAGTAAATTATGTAATTTGGTAATTTTCATATTTGAACGGTGACGGTCGTTTAAACGGTTTGGGCTATGCGGCGCGCCGAAGAAACGCCATTAAAAAAAAAAAAAAAAAAAAAAGGAACTCTACTATCTGCATTAAATTATGGCCATTTCATGAATAATTGAAGTGCAAATTTTCCATTGTGCATCTTTAAATGTTTTTGACCCCTGGATTAGACTGACTAAATGTTTGACGGGCTGACAGATGAACTGATGAAAAACAGAATTTTCTTTCTTGCATTCTAATATGAGAAAGGCAACAATGACCCAAATAGCTAAGAAATTGTCCTCGGAACCATTTGCCATTTCTACACGACATGCATCACCTTCATGGATTGCCAAAACATTACAGTCAACAAATAGCCATTTCATTTGATTTAATCTGTTGCTTCAGAAAATATTAGCGGGGAAAAAAAAAAAAAAAAATCCAGCCAAAGGGGGGAGTGGGGCAGTGGTGGTGGGGGGGATAGCTGGCGCCAGTCACGATTATCATCCATCTGTTCAATTAACTGTCAGCTTTTTCACGAAATGAATGAAAAGGCAGCAAAAAAATAAAGCGCGTCGATAACGGCGAGGCCACAAATTGAAACTGTGGCCTCATGCATTTCTGAGTGCCGAGCCCGAAAACGGACACTGACGGTGCTTAGCGCTGGAAAAAGAAGAATTAAACTAATTTCCGAAAACGTGCATAATATCGATATCTGGCCTCTCTGACAAGCGATAAGCATAATGAGCTTTTCTTCCTCCTCGGCTGGATCCGAGGAAATCGTATTGTGCTTGTTACAGATGTAAGCCTCATTATCTGACCCCAACTTTCTTCAATTCAATTCCCGCGTTCGCTGCTCACTCAGCGCGTCAGCCTGATTAAAGAAGTTTTTTTTTTTTTTTTTTTTTTTTTTCTTCTTGTAGGACTCTAAAGCCATTTTATCGCTCCTCTCACGGCCAAACAGATAGTGGGACTCTTGTCCTGGCGTGAGACCTTGACAGCTGTTGCTCACCTTCCTCTTCTTTGCACACAAAGGGTGAGCCTTGAATAAAGGGAGTCATGAGATTAGGTACAATACAAGCTCTGTATGGAAAACTGTCTGTACGCCAAGTCACACTTGAGAAATAAAGGGAAATTGGTCAATTATAGTAGGAAAGAACAACTATTTTTAAGGGTAAATTTGTAGAATGAGCAATGACATACGTAAATCTTATAATGTGTGTTTTTTTTTATGTGAAGCAGTTTGTGTTTTTTTTGTGTGTGTGTGCATTAAATCTATATATACAGTGGGGCAAATAAGTATTTAGTCAACCACTAATTGTGCAAGTTCTCCCACTTGAAAATATTAGAGAGGCCAGTAATTGTCAACATGGGTAAACCTCAACCATGAGAGACAGAATGTGGGAAAAAAACAGAAAATCACATTGTTTGATTTTGAAAGAATTTATTTGCAAATCATGGTGGAAAGTAAGTATTTGGTCAATACCAAAAGTTCATATCAATACTTTATGTACCCTTTGTTGACAATAACGGAGGCCGAATGTTTTCTGTAACTCTTCACAAGCTTTTCACACACTGTTGCTGGTATTTTGGCCGATTACTCCATACAGATCTCCTCTAGAGCAGTGATGTTTTGGGGCTGTCGTTGGGCAACATGGACTTTCAACTCCTTCGACAGATTTTCTATGGTGTTGAGATCTGGAGACTGGCTAGGCCACTAAAGGACCTTGAATTGCTTCTTACGAAGCCACTCCTTTGTTGCCGTGGCTGTGTGTTTGGGATCATTTTCATGCTGAAAGACCCAGCCAGGTCTCATCTTCAATGCCCTTGCTGATGGAAGGAGATTTTCACTTAAAATCTCTCAATACATGGCCCAATTCATTCTTTCCTTTACACAGATCAGTCGTCCTGGTCCCTTAGCAAAAAAAACAGCCCCAAAGCATAATGTTTCCACCCCCATGCTTCACAGTGGGTATGGTGTTCTTCGGATGCAATTCAGTATTCTTTCTCCTCCAAGCACGAGAACCTGTGTTTCTACCAAAAAGTTCTATTTTGGTTTAATCTGACCATAACACATTGTCCCAGACCTCCTCTGGATCATCCAAATGCTCTCTGGCGAACCGCAGGCGGGCCTGAACGTGTACTTCCTTCAGCAGGGGGACACGTCTGGCAGTGCAGGATTTGAGTCCCTGGCGGTGCATTGTGTTACTGATAGTAGCCTTTGTTACTGTGGTGTCTGTAGGTCATTCACTAGGTCCCCTCGTGTGGTTCTGGGATTTTTGCTCACCATTCTTGTTATCATTTTGACGCCACGGTGTGAGATCTTGCATGGAGCTCCAGATCGAGGGAGATTATCACTGGTCTTGTATGTCTTCCATTTTCTAATAATTGCTCCCATAGGTGATTTCTTTACACCAAGCGTTTAACCTAATGCAGAATCAGTCTTCCCAGCCTGGTGAAGGTTTACAATTTTGTCTCTGGTGTCCTTCGACAGCTTTTTGGTCTTGGCCATAGTGGAATTTAGAGTGTGACTGACTGACATTGTGGACAGGTGTCTTTTATATTGCTGTGGCACCTCATTGTGTGTAAGTGAGCAGCTTGAGCGGATTTGAGTGGACTCACTCAATGAAGCATTGAATAAAGACAAGCATTTTTCTACTTTTTAAAAAATGGATTGGGTGTCTACTTTTTTCTTGTTTAAAAATAATTTGGTGGGACAGTAACATGTTTGAAACTTATCATAATTATCACTTCACTTCAACACGTCTTCTCCAAAGTTAATCCTCAAATGTCCCACAAGTTCTGGCACTGACATTTGGGAATTATGCTATTTAGTCATGTACGCCGTAATCTTCACCTGGTTATACAAACTTCTTCAACTTTATTCCATTTATAATGCAACAATTTCCCACTTTCTTCCCGGCCCCATTCATGTGTCCACTGACTTTTAATTGCCTTCCAAACTATATTCATTTCCGCTGTTCCTGACAACTTCATGTGTGTCTATGTGCTTAATTAAAAAAAAAATATATATATATATACTGTATATACTGGTATATGCTATATATTAGAGCTGTCAAAATTATCGCGTTAACGGGCGGTAATAATTTTTTTAAAAAATTAATCACGTTAAAAGATTTGATGCAGTTAAAGCACATGCCCCACTCAAACAGATTAAAATGACAGCACAGTGTCATGTCCACTTGTTTTTTGTGTTTTTTGTCACCCCCTGCTGGCGCTTTGGTGCAACTGATTTTATGGGTTTAAGCACCATGAGCTTTTTGTAATTATTGACATCAACAATGGCGACCTACTACTTTATTTTTTGATTGAAAATTTTACACATTAAAACGAAAAGTTTAAAAGGGGTTTTAATATAAAATTTCTATAACTTGTACTAACATTTATCTTTTATGAACTAAAAGTCTTTATATCCATGGATCGCTTTATCAGAATGTTAATGTTAATGCCATCTTGTTGATTTATTGTTATAATAAACAAATACAGTACTTATGTACAGTATGTTGAATGTATATATCCGTCCTGTGTCTTATCTTTCCATTCTAACAATAATTTAGAGAAAAATATGGCATATTTTATAAATTGTTTGAATTGCAATTAATTACGATTAATTTTTAAGCTGTGATTAACTCGATAAAAAAAATTAGTCGTTTGACAGCCCTAATATATTTATATACATAAAAGTTTTTTAAATTATACTTTCAGAAAAAAGTGTATAAAAAACATGTTTTATGCAGTATGTCATTCCAATGATAAATCTGAATAAACACACTGCACACAAACACACACACAAAAAAAAAAAGAAAAATGGGGGGGGGCTGCTACTTCGGAGTTTTTTCACTTATCACGGCAGGTTCTGGTCCACATTAACCACGAAAAAGGAGGTGTCACTATAATTTCATATCACGAGCTACCACTGTATTTACTCACTTGATGCCATTGACGGTGACAAACGGCAGCCAGTGAGTTAAATAAGTCCTTTAATTATTAAAAAAAAAAACTCCTAATTTGTGCATGGAAGGGTTAATAACTTAAAATTGAAAAAAACTATTCTATGTAACATCATTTTATCAACTCATTGGCTGCAACAGTTGATAGAGAATTGCCAAATATAACCGCTTCTTCCTCTTTGACTCTATTCCAGCATGTCACATGTTGCCTTCCTTTGTACCTCTTTGCCGTTTACGCTCCTTCACTTCAACACGTCTTCTCCAAAGTTAATCCTCAAATGTCCCACAAGTTCTGGCACTGACATTTGGGAATTATGCTATTTAGTCATGTACGCCGTAATCTTCACCTGGTTATACAAACTTCTTCAACTTTATTCCATTTATAATGCAACAATTTCCCACTTTCTTCCCGGCCCCATTCATGTGTCCACTGACTTTTAATTGCCTTCCAAACTATATTCATTTCCGCTGTTCCTGACAACTTCATGTGTGTCTATGTGCTTTTCGTGAGCCTGCTTGGCCAATTTGGTCACCCTCTCGTGCCCCTCCATGCCTACTTGAGCAAGGATCCACATTAAAACAATTTTATTGCCTTGCCTCGCTGCATGTACTGACATTATTTCCAGAACTAAACCATGCGTGTTCTTATACATCTAGGAGTAAAATAGACATTGTGTCCTAGATGAATAGTGGCTTGCTGGTCCTATGTTGTTTTGGCTTATGATACCTTAGATCAGGGGTCTGAAACCTGTGGCTTCAGGATCAGATGTAGCTCTTTTATCCTTCTGCCGTGTAGGAGTGGTTATTGGCCATTTCATGATAATCGGTAGGATATTTGCCAAAATTTGATTTTAATTCAATTCAAGGACCTTTGATCGATTTCACCTGAAGCAATAAAAATGCAGAGCAATTTTGATGTTGCTTCTGAAACATTCCAGATATTTTGACCGTTAGTTGGCGCCATGGTTTGCGGGCTCGCACTGATGACATACAGTAATTGGTATCTTTCCAAATGTGTAGCATGTTCAAAAATTGCTTATTGCTGCCTAAACTCGCGAAGTAAAATGCCACGATGTGCTGCTTTTGGATGCAATTTCCAGTCAAATGGAAAAAAAGGGAGTGAAGTGAGTGGTCAAGGTGGAATTATTATTTTTAGTGAATAAATGTGCATAAGTGGAAGCTTCTCCCCCTTTTTGGTCCCTGAATGAATGTATCCTCCCCACCACGCGTTACAACTGGCGCCCGAACATTTTTCCTGGATCCTCAGTCAAGTAAGGGTCCCATCGCGTCTGCAATATTGGTTTTGGATCTGTCCTTTTATTTTTATCCGTCTGTCCCACAGCGGCTTTTCGGATCAGTCTATTTTATGGAATGGATGGCCTAATCGCGGCTGCGATATTGCCATGGGATCGGTCTAATTCCTGGATCTTTGCGTGAGTAAAAAACACGGATTTGGATTAGTATTGCCATCTGTTTTGTTGACGATTCTTCGTGGGAGTTTTCCCCAAATCATATTAAATAATTAAAGCACTATGGCACGCTACAGTGACGACAGTGACTCTGACGTGGACCTTACAACAATTTTGGAGTTCGTCAGGGAATGCGTGTTGCGTACTGCTGAGCTCCCGAGTGAAGAGTGGTCAAGGTGGAAATATGATTTTTTGTGAATAAATGTGCATAAGTGGAAGCTTCTCCCCTTTCTGGTACTTTTATACACGTATCCTAGCTACCACGCGTTACAATGTACAAGACCTGGATTACACAAGGTGTAATCTTTGGCCTGTACTGTATGTAAAGCACACGACAGCTCTGGATGCTAATAATCTACATAATTATATTGGGAAAACGTTTGAAAATGCAATATGTTTACCTTGAATATCTGCTAATAAAACCAGAGTTCCCGAATCCCAACAGCATGCACTCTCGCTCCCAACCGGACTCCCAACAGGACTCTCTCGCATCACCAGTTTTGCCCAACTTTTGTCTTATCAGGTATTTGCTGCACGCATTTTTCCCTGAAGCTCGTCTTGTGAACGACCGACAGTGCTGTCCTGCTCTTCACTTTTCAGATCTGGTTCAAATAGGAAGGGTAGAACTGACGGCATGTTGGAAAAGCTAACGAGTGACAAGCTGGAATTTCGGCATTCGGGGCCAGTGACGTCACGCACTGCGACGTAATAAGAATGGCGACCTATCTCTTTAAATAATTTTACAAACTTTATTAAAACAAAAACATTAAGAGGGGTTTTAATATCAAATTTTTATAACTCAAACTAACATTTATCTTTTTAAGAATTACTTGTCTTAAAAATAGAGGATCCCTTTAAGTCTGTGTGCGGGCCAGGCATTATTGATTTTATGACGGAGGCTGAGGGCTGGGTGAAATTTGACCAAGGGCTGTGTTTGGTCCCCGGGCCGGACTTTGGACATGTCTGATGTAGATAAATGCGCTGTATAAGTACTGTCCATTTACCATTTAAATGTCAAGTCAGTGGGAAATTGCAGCTTGCAGATTGTGTTAAATCTGGCTGAATCCACCTCTATAATTGTATTCAATTACTCAAAGCTGGAGACTTTGAGAACAAGTTAAATGCTCATTATGTTCACCGAAAAGAACAGTTAAGTGTCTATAGGTGTCTATAAAACACGTGGCTCCATAATCACACGCCATCTCTGAGTTCTGTAGAATGAGAATTTTTAAGGATTTAAATAATTTTACAAACTTTTTTAAAACAAAAACATTAAGTTATAATATCAAATTATTATAACTCATACTAACATTTATCTTTTAAGAATTACTTGTCTTAAAAATAGAGGATCCCTTTAAATTACTGAAATGCAAAGAAAACTGTTTTAGCACAGTAATTTCTATAACACATACAAAAACTGCTTTTTATATAAAAAGTTTTTTTTTCAATGATTTGCAAAATAAAAGTTAACAAAAAACAGCAATAACCCCAACCTCCATCTCCTAATTTTTATTTTCCCTCATTTCCTCACATACTAAATGCCAAATCTCAATTTTAACTACTAACAGGAGAGTTGGGGGGGGGGGGGGGGGCACACGGGCACCACCCCCTCTCTAATTTGAATGGTCCCTGAAGTGCCCCAGTTCCCATTTTATTAATAATCGAAAAATAATTAAATAGAATAAAATAATTATATGCATGTGTATGTTTTGGCCTTTCGGTTTTTCTTTCGGTACATCCCAAATATCTATATGGCGGAAAACACTAAGGTGACTTAAAGTTCCGCTCTGAGAACCCCAATTTGGCCAAATTAAAAATTGGCCTATATGCATGTGTGATACATCATTGGAAAGCTTAAAATCTCAATTTTGGGGGGGAAGAAAAATTTTGAACTGGAGGGCAGTTTTTTTTTGTTTGTTTTTTTTTTATGTTTTTTAAACAGCAAAACCCTATACGGAGGTGAGAGCACGCAAGACAGAATTACAGACGCCATGACTTTAACCAGATATTATCGCGTACTTACCTTGTTTCGATTCAAAAACTCCATGTAGCATGTATCACCGAGTGTCAAAACACAGCTGTGAATGGCTCCAGCTGGATTTTTGGGGGATTTCATGGGTGAAACATGGTAATATAACAAGGGTCGCGATGCAGACATCGCAGACATAAAGGAGTGGTCGAGATGTTTTTTCATATATTTACCCGTTTAAACTTTTTTTTCCCCAATTTTTCTTTGTTTGGATCGATTATTTATCATCTAACATATTGGGGAAAATGCGACAGTAAAGAAAAAAATACAATGAAGCAATAGT
The DNA here is from genome assembly GCF_030265065.1 of Corythoichthys intestinalis. Classification (NCBI taxonomy): domain Eukaryota; kingdom Metazoa; phylum Chordata; class Actinopteri; order Syngnathiformes; family Syngnathidae; genus Corythoichthys; species Corythoichthys intestinalis. Next base: position 8,801,483 of record NC_080400.1, read on the forward strand.
TATGAGGTAGATCTCCGTGACTTATTTACAGACACCATTTTTTTCATTGTGACGTAATTTGTTTAAAAGTTTAAAATATGCGAGTGAATAATTTAAAAATTTTTAAAGTCTTTTTTTTTTTAAACAAAATATTAAGCATCAAGTAATGATTCTAAGCTAAAAATGACATTTTCATTAATAAATAATTAATTACCTTCGTTTTATGGCTGGGTTGAAACAAAAGCAGGTGCCCGACGTCTGTAAACAGGGGTCTGCAGGGTAAAACGGACTAATTAAGAATCGTTCGGGGCATAATGTGCGATGAATCTGCATCTGCTATGGCAGCATATACTGGACTGTCTCAGAAAATTAGAATACACAATATTCTAATTTTCTGAGACAGTCCTGTATATTGTTCTATGTAAAGGACGTCAGCCAAGGTCGGCCCCCCACATTTTTACCACGCCAAATCTGGTCCCCTTTGCAAAAAGTTTGGACACCCCTGCTTTAAATGGTGGATTAATGTACAGGACTGTCTCAGAAAATTAGAATATTGTGTATTCTAATTTTCTGAGACAGTCCAGTAGACATATTGTTTTATCAAACACAACAGTTGTTTTGGCTTAAGATTCAGCAGTTTTTAAAGAGGAGTGCAATAGCAGAAACTGCTTTATCAGTCTTTTCTGTGTTTTCCGCAGGGGTGAAAGTGGGCCAGAACGGTCAGGAACGCAGTTCCGGTATAAAATTCAGGTCCGGAATGCTGTTTCGGAACACGGTGCTTTGATTCCGAAAATATGACAGCAACTGTCAAAACGCTATGTAGAAAAAAAAATTTAAAAAATGCTAAGCTGCCACACATGCATTTCAGCTCCAAGAAGAAAACAATCTACCAACATCAGATTTACCTACACAAGTGTTAACACCAAGCATAATAAAGTGCTTGTGTAGCGTAATCCATTTCCACCAATATTAATTATTTAATTCCACGGACGGCATGGAGGTTTCCCCAGCTGCTGCAGTTATCAGAGTCTGACGATGATGAGTCACGTTTTCTTTGCTGTGTGCATTCGCCTGGACTCATTTATCCATTCAATTTGCTGACATACTGACATCTGATCAGCAGAGAAAGTTAGCTCTGATTGGTTCAAATGTGCATGTTTTCTGGAACAGCAAAACAAAAAAAAGTGTTGAATTGATGCAACGCAACATAAAATGGATCAAATCTATAAGAGCAACGAAAAAGTCGAGGAGGCTTATTTATTTAGTTTTATTTGCTCTAATGGAGAGGTTCAGAACATCTTAGCTGTCAATGAACACTTTAGACTTATATTAGTTCATTTATGTCAGGCTACTTATTCATTTCCTTATGATTTAAATAAGTCAATATTTGCGCGATATTCAAAATATATTAATTTCTGCATAATATAAGTCATTTGTGCTTATTTTTTTGAATGTATGTTACTTATATCTTTATTATTTAAAATTTAAAAAAAAATGTTTACATTAACGTCAATTTTGATATACATCCTATGTTCTTAAGTAGTTAAAATTGAAATTTGGCATTAAGTAAGTGAGGAAATGAGGGAAAATAAAAATTAGGAGATGGAGGTTGGGGTTATTGCTGTTTTTTTGTTAACTTTTATTTTGCAAATCATTGAAAAATACAATTTGAATGAAAATCAGTTTTTGTATGTGTTACCGTAATTTCCCGAATATAAGGCGCACCCTAAATTTAATTGTAAAATCTAGGGGAAATTATTGTACCCGTTTATAACGCGCACCCAAATTTTAGCACCAATAAATAGAAGAATACAAGAAAACAGAGCTCGTGCACAGATTACTGACTGGTGAAACACAGCACAAGCATAGCACATTGGTAGTTCAAAACATTACCATAAGCTGACAATATTTATGGTAATAATATGATTTGACAACTTCTCCAACTTACCAGAATCTAGGAGAAAACAAAACAGATGTGACTTTTCTTTTAAAGGCTGCTGTATAACTAGCTCGTTTCATCATAACGGATAAATGTTTCTTCCATGGATTGATACGTTAAAATGAAAGTGAGAACGTAAGTCGGAAATCCGTGAGAGCTCATCGCTGTCAACATGACAGTAACAATACGAACAATTGTTATTTGGGTTTGAGTTTCCCGAGGGACAGATTTAGTTGACAGACACACACAGGAAGTCTGTGTTGTTACGTTTGTTATGGTCCGAGTTGCGGAGCTGCAATAAACGTTGACTCAAATGAGTTCAAGAAACTAAATTCTGTGCTTAATGAAGAGTGAAAAAAGCAGAATTTTACACAGACGAAATCATTCGGCCGATTAGAGTGAAGTATTACTGAAACAAAATCGTGACGTCACGTAACGTAATGGTCGGCAACCGGTCGCCGCATACGTTTCTTCAACAGAGCGTGACCGTGTCAATTAAAAAAAATCGGTACATATTAGGGGTGTCAAACGATTAAATTTTTTAATCGAGTTAATTACAGCTTAAAATTAATTAATCGGAATTAATCGCAATCAATCGCAATTCAAACCATCTATAAAGTATGCCATATTTTTCTGTAAATTACAGGTATTGTTGGAATGGAAAGATGGATATATACATTCAACATACGGTACATAAGTACTGTATTTCGTTATTTTAACAATAAATCAACAAGATGGCATTACCATTATTAATATTCTGTTAAAGCGATCCATGGATAGAAAGACTTGTAGTTCTTAAAAGATAAATGTTAGTACAAGTTATAGAAATTGTATTTTAAAAACCCTCTTAATGTTTTCGTTTTAATAAAATTTGTAAAAATTTCAATCAAAAAATAAACTAGTAGCCCGCCATTGTTGATGTCAATAATTACTTACACAATGCTCATGGGTGCTGAAGCCTATAAAATCAGTCGCACCCAAGCGCCAGCAGAGGTTGGTAAAACTCCGAAAAACACAACAAGTACACCTTTCACTGTGCTGTCATTTTAATCTGTTTGAGTGGGGCATTTACCGCTCGTTAACGCGATAATTTTGACAGCCCTAGTTTATATATACAGTATATGTAATATATATAGTATATTTCTGTCTCCATCCATGTATACCCGTTTATAACGCGCACCATGATTTTACAAGTCGATTTTGGGGGGAAAAAAGTGCGTTATATTCGGGAAAATACGGTATGGAAATAACTGTGCTAAAACAGTTTTCTTAGCATTTCAGTAGTTTAATAGGTTTGACCCCCCGCAAAAAATAAAAACACCAAAGAAAAAAAATAAACAAATAACATTTCTGGCTCCGTGGCGACTTTCACACCGGGGAGCTCCGGCAAGAAATTCTAGCCACTTTCACCCCTGGTTTTCCATATATAATTTCCTGCTATTGACAAATAAACGTTCTATGCATTTAAACTTGGTGGACTGGCTGTGAATGCTCCTCTTCCAGCTCCATTGACGGCACTAAATGTCCAATACATTTTGACTGAGAGGGTTCTAAGCAATTATTTTCTTCTAACCTCTCCCAGTCAAAACGGATTGGAGGTCTAGCACTGTCATTGGCAGCCACTGAGTTAGTATAAACAAACCTGACTAGATATTTATCAAGTCACATGTCATCAAAAGCATGTCACAATGACTCTTGACAAGATCTCCGATGAACGCCGATTCCTTTTTTGCGATCCAAACGATCTTTTCCATTAGATGTTGAGTCAACGCTGGTGGACGTCAAATGGCACGGCGGTAATGGCGCAGCTAATGTGCGACAAGCGGATTGAGAGCTCAGCCGGCAGTGCAATATCTGGCAACGGCCTCGGTGCGGTCTGCTCCACCCGATAAGGTGCAATCTGATTCGAGGAGATCAAGCACGCCGGAGGAATATAAGTCGCCAAACAGCAAATAAATCCCAGCTGAGATGAATAAATACACTCTCAAATGGGCAGGAGGGAAGAAGAAGAAAAACCTCAGTGATGGTCCAAAGGCTGACTGATTCACTCAATGAAAGTCAGGTTATCAGCACTCACCTGGCTGGCTAACAAGCTGTCTCATCAACTTGACAAAAAAGTTATTTTCACCAGAGGAAGCAACATTTGAGAATTCAAAGATAGCGGGAGGAAATAAATAAAAAGGGAGTGGAGGGAACACTGTGAAGGTGGTGGGGGTTGGGATCTGCAATTGCAGATAAGCCACCGCTGGCTAAATTGATTACATCCTGTTTTTTTCAGCTTGTGAATTTATGCCCAACAAAGAGGATGGATTTTTGTCTGCAAGAATCACTAAAAGTTCAACGGCCACTTTGGGACAATGTCACGTGTCCAGTTGTTGGGCAAGTTTTTAATGTTAGAGTCGCACCAATAGCATTTGTGCAGTATTGGCCGATACTGTACCGATACTACACTTTTTGAAAAAAATAAGTATTAAAAGAAAACAAAACGCTTAATTACTGCTGTCATGCCTTGAGTTGAGTTGTGTTAGGTTTGTGTTCTAGTCATGTGTTTTGTCATGTAATTATTAGGGCTGCCAAACGATTAAAATTTTTAATCGAGTTAATTACAGCTTAAAAATTAATCATAATGAATCGCAATTCAAACCATCTATAAAATATGCCATATTTTTCTGTAAATTAATGTTGGAATGGAAAGATAAGACACAAGATGGATATATACATTCAACATACGGTACATAGGGACTGTATTTGTTTATTATAACAATAAATCAACAAGATGGCATTAACATTATTAACATTCTGTTAAAGCGATCCATGGATAGAAAGACTTGTAGTTCTTAAAAGATAAATGTTAGTACAAGTTATAGAAATTGTATTTTAAAAACCCTCTTAATGTTTTCGTTTTAATAAAATTTGTAAAAATTTCAATCAAAAAATAAACTAGTAGTCCGCCATTGTTGATGTCAATAATTACTTACACAATGCTCATGGGTGCTGAAGCGTATAAAATCAGTCGCACCCAAGCACCAACAGAGGGCGGCAAAACTCCGAAAAACACAACAAGTACACGTTTCACTGTGCTGTCATTTTAATGTTTGAGCGGGGCATGTGCGTTAATTGCGTCAAATATTTTAACGTGCTTGATTAAAAAGAGTAATTACCGCCCGTTAACGCGATCATTTTGACAGCCCTAGTAATTATACATTGATTTCGCCTGTTGTGGCCTGCTCCTTGTGTGTTGACCAATCCACTACCTCTTGTGTCACCCACCTGTGCCTCATTGTCTCGTTACCCCATGTCTGTATTTCAGTTCCCCATGTGCTGTCTGTTCTTTTTACGTCATTGTCTTTCCAGTTTGCCGTTTCCATGTCAATCCCAGTGTATTTCTCCGTCCAAGCCCTTGATCCTGTTTAGTTAAGTTTTGATACCTTTATTAACAGTGTTGTTAATAACGGCGATAGAATATAACGGCGTCACTAACGGCATTATTTTCTTCAGTAGTGAGTAATCTAATTAATTACTTTTCTCGTCTTGGCAACGCTGTTACCGTTACTGAGGCGGGAAAGGCGTGAGTTGCTATGCGTTGCGATGTTGGTTGACTGACGCGAGAAAAGTCTGAAAAAGACGGACTCACTGAGACGACAGAGCACAGCAGGAGTGGGGAGGAGGCAAGGGAGTGTGACGCCGTTGAGAACATGATGCTACTATGCTAGGTGGCTCCAATAATACGTGACTGTAGCCAATAGCGTACAAACTACGCCCACATGATGCTTCGGTAGATATCACATACATACAGAACTAGATGTAAATGACAGACACGGCGGCATGAGCAACAAGTATTATAAAGAACTAGATGCGTTAGTAAACAGCCGCCATCTTAAAGCAGGAGGCTTCTCAAGAAGGCTCTGTTGTAGAGAACCTTCCTAGCGAACCTAAGTAACTTTTTATCTAAAATACTCCTAAATCGGCAAAACTTAACTTAAATCTATCTTGAAATGATGCAACAGTTTTAAAAGTTACACATGTTGAAAATAGACAGAAGGGAACTCATGCAATAACGGGAGCAATTTTAACAACTTTAACGGTTGATTCACAACATTAAATGACTTCCACACATAGCAAAGGTTACTATCTAGTTATCGCAATATCCGCAATACCCCTGTGTAGGCATGTGCCGGTATGAGATTTTGACGGTACGATAACCGTGAGCAAAAATACCGCGGTTTCACGGTATCACGGTATTGCAATTATAGCTCCAAAATGTGTTATTTTGAGATGTATGGGTTTAAAAAAAAAAACAACTTCTTTCCATTGAACAGGATTTTTTTTTTTTTAGAACATAGTTGCAAATTGGAATATGAATGTATTGTTAAAATATATAAATTATCAATAAAAAAAATTAAATAAAATTAAAATATAACGTAGACTATACCCACAGCCACAGCTCAAGTTGCTCAAGTTTAGAGCAAGAACAAAATTATTTCTATAAAAAAAGTAAAAACTCTTTTGAATAAAATTTTTAAAAATTTATACTGCATAATTTTTTTTGAGGATTGAAAAGCTCAAGTGAAGTTTCGCCATTTTCAGCCACTGTGTCAACTCTAGTCTACATGATGTCATGCCTTTGTGTTAGAAAGAACAAATAATTCAAAAGTTAATAAGTTAGTTAAAAATGTATAAGTTAGTTAAAATGTAAATATTGTTGTGGAAAGGTTTCATCTTAAAAAAAAATAATAATAATGATAATTGGGAGTGAGACCTCTCCTTGATCCAGCGAACGTGGATTTGTGCTTAGGGCAAGATCATCTTTCCTCAATTAACGATCTTTGATGCAATGCCTTTTTTTCCCCTTCATTCAAGAGAATCATGCTTGTTTTCTCACTCTGCGGCTGTAACACTCGACGAAGTTGCTCTCCCAGCTAAGCCTAGGCTAACATTCGTCTTTTATAAGCTTTTAGTTAGTTTGTATATCGAATTTCAAAGGAAAATATGTGTTTTGTTTTTGGCGAACTCATAGTGCTAATCTGTTTAGCTACTCACACATGGAAAAATACAATTGTACAACGTTTTAAATGTATTCATTCTGTATATTTCACTTACCACGATTTGAGAGCTCAATAAATTGAAGAAAAGAACGCCTTATGTTTGGAGTATTTGTTTAGGGTTCGCTGGCTGTTTAGCCGATAATCACTTTCACACGCAGCAACAAACGGGAGGGGGTGAGCGCTGCCGCGCCACGCCACTTCTGGCTGGATTTTTGACACATGAAAAATGGCGAATACCGTACTACGGTCTGACGGAAAATTTTAGTGGTTTTGAAACCGCGACGTTTTCACACCACGGTAAACCGTGAAACCGGTAACCGGCACATGTCTACCCCTGTGTCTAGTTAAGTTTAGGGTAAAGGATTGGGCTAGGGCCAATTGTCCCAAAAACCCTTTAAACTTCACATTGTGTGACCTTTTTTTTTTTATGTTTGTTTGTTTTTGAGAAAAAAAAAACATGAAAATTATCACCAATTACTTTGCCAAGTAATTACTCTTACATTCAGGTAACTGAGTTACTAACGCAATTACTTTTTGGGAGAAGTAATTTGTAACTGTAATTAATTACTTTTTTAAAGTAAGATTAACAACACTGTTTATTAGTACCCTGAGTTTTCTTTGCCTTGCTGTTTTGGATCCCCTGGACTTTTGTTTGAACTTTGTGTTTTTGTTACTATTATTAAAACATTTTTGAGTTAGTCACCACCTTACCTCGCCTTCTACTTCCCCTGCATTTGATTCCACCTTGTCCACACTACCTGACAACTGCATATTCACTTGACTGTAGAGTATATGCTTTCATGGCTTAGGCCAGAGGTCACGGAACCGCAGACCTCGGTCCGGTTCAGGACCCCCAAGCCGTCTGGACCGGATCTCAAGCTGTCCGGACTAATACACGTTGCATCAACAAAAATCATTTTTTTCTGCGGGTTTGAAGAGTGGAGGCGGGCAACAAACAAAAACCTTAGCGGTGACGCGCGTGAGCCAGCCAATGGGAGTGAAGCATTTGAAAGTCTTTTTAGAACAGCATGTCTCACACTCGCTTTCCAGACTCCGCGGAGTGATAGCCAAAAACTGAGCCAAATGAAGTTGGAGGAAGAGGCGAAAAGGTATCGCAAATGGCGTGCTCAAAACTACGCAAGATTGATGCAGAAAACAGAGTGTTTAAGGAGTAGTGGACCAAGACATTTTTGTTCATTTTACCTGGCTGCAACACAAGACCGCTATGCCTCATCTGAGACTCATTCAGAGACGGTAGCGCTTGTTAAAAGCGGCAATTTGAAAAGGCACTGTGAGACGAAGCACGCAGCTTTTTTTGCAAAATTTCCCTAAGAACTCTGCCATCCGTTCTAAAAAAATTAAGGAATTAAGGGCTCAATATGATCGCACCTCAAGGCTCATGGTTCATTTATTCACTGCACAGCAACGCGCAAATGAATTCTCCCTCAGAATAGTGTGGATATTGGGTCAAAACAAAAAGTCTTTCAGTGACGCACCGATTGTCAAACATTGTATGAGTGTAGTTGCTGAAACTTTGTTGATGGAAAGCAAAAAGAAGAGGTCTATCAAAAAATAAAGCAACTCCCCCTGTCAGCATCCACAATTTAAAAAAAAAAAAAAGTCTTGAACATGCTCTTATGTTGCTATTTAATGATTCAATTAAAGCACTTTTTTAGTTTTATGCACCTTTTATATTTTATTTAAATTTTTGAATGTTGTAATTATCAGCATGGCCACGTAAAAATACGTTTGTATTTTTCGGAAACAAAGAAGCATTGAAAATATTTCCGGACCCGAGATTGTTGTAATTTTTAAATTTTGGACCCAGAGGATTTTTAATTCATGACCCCTGGCTTAGGCCATGTCCACACGTAGCAGGATATTTGGCAAAAAGAAGACATTTTTCTATGGTTTGGCCTATCATCCACACGCACGCACACATTCAAACCAGGGTTCTTAAGAACGACGGGGAAAGTGAAGAAGTGCGAATTCTGCATTTGTGGCGCAATCATGTGGACACTAATAACCGAAGATTTGACTGGAAACGTCACTGACTGCGACAAACTTCGTCCTTACGTCACATATAAGACCAATGTTTACATTACATAAGACAGGCGATTTTTTGCTTCCATTTCTTTTTACAAACTCTTGCTGTGCCTCTTATTGATAAATGGTATTATGGATAATTATTTGATTTTCATAAATGTACGTAAATTGAATGAAAGCGGTTGGCTGTGGAAGTTTTTTTTTTTTTTTTTTTTTTTTTTTTCACACAAACTTGCAGGTGTGGACGCAATTATTTTTTTCTCAACGTATTAGGGCAGGATCCTCGGTTTAAAAGAAAAAAAAAAAAACCCTGCCTGGTGTGGACATGGCCTCAGTCAGACAGTACTTAACTCATTGTCTGCCATTGACAGCCCGAGAAGTCAGATCCATTTGAAGGGGGAGGCCTGGCAGTGAATGAATAAATAGTTATCAAGCATTTATTGGATTGGACCAGTGGCGGAATAAATGTGAACAGGGCCCGGATGCAATAAGTAAAAACGGGCCCCGAGGTGAATGTCAGGTTGGTGGGGGTCATAGGCGATGATTATTCGTTTAACGTTTAAAAGGGTAAATATATGAAAAAGAACATCTCAACCATTCCTTGATGTCTGCGATTTCTGCATCGCGACCCTTGTTATATTACCATGTTTCACCCATAAAATCCCCCCCAAATCCAGCTGTGGCCATTCACATCTGTTTCTTGACACTCGATGATACATGCTACATGGGAGTTTTTGGATCGAAACAAGGTAAGAACGCGATAATATCTCATTAAAATCATGGCGTCTTTAATTCTGCTCTCGCGTGCTCTCGCCTTAAATTAGGGTTTTACTGTTTATTTTTATTTATTTATTTTTTTTAAATGCCCTCCTGTTCAAAATGTTTCTTCCCCCGGAAAATAGAGAGTTTAAGCTTTCCAATGATGTACAGTGCCTTGCAAAAGTATTCGGCCCCCTTGAATCTTGCAACCTTTTGCCAGATTTCAGGCTTCAAACATAAAGATATGAAATTTAATTTTTTGGTCAAGAATCAACAACAAGTGGGACACAATCGTGAAGTGGAACAACATTTATTGGATCATTTATACTTTTTTAACAAATAAAAAACTGAAAAGTGGGGCGTGCAATATTATTCGGCCCCTTTACTTTCAGTGCAGCAAACTCACTCCAGAAGTTCAGTGAGGATCTCTGGATGATCCAATGTTGTCCTAAATGACCGATGATGATAAATAGAATCCACCTGTGTGTAATCAAGTCTCCATATAAATGCACCTGCTCTGTGATAGTCTCAGGGTTCTGTTTAAAGTGCAGAGAGCATTATGAAAACCAAGGAACACACCAGGCAGGTCCGAGATACTGTTGTGGAGAAGTTTAAAGCCGGATTTGGATACAAAAAGATTTCTCAAGCTTTAAACATCTCAAGGAGCACTGTGCAAGCCATCATATTGAAATGGGAGGAGCATCAGCCCACTGCAAATCTACCAAGACCCGGCCGTCCTTCCAAACTTTCTTCTCAAACAAGGAGAAAACTGATCAGAGATGCAGCCAAGAGGCCCATGATCACTCTGGATGAACTGCAGAGATCTACAGTTGAGGTGGGAGAGTCTGTCCATAGGACAACAATCAGTCGTACACTGCACAAATCTGGCCTTTATGGAAGAGTGGCAAGAAGAAAGCCATTTCTCAAAGATATCCATAAAAAGTCTTGTTTAAAGTTTGCCACAAGCCACCTGGGAGCAGGGGTCGCGTTAACCGGATATTTTCCGTCGTTGACCGGTTTTTTAAAACGGTGACGGAAAAAACTGAAATCCATCCGTCATTTTGACAGGTTGCAATTCACACCCCAGACCACAGGGTGGCGAGTCAGCATATTAGCTATTGTCTCTCTTAATGCATGACGTCGTTGGCTCTTCTGTCAGAATATTGTAGCGTCACCGGGGTCTGGCGGCGGCACCGTGATTGACACATCAACGCAAGGCTCTTATTGGTGCACCCGGTGTGCCAGCGCGTCATCCAATCACCCAATCACATGACGTCACAACTCCGCCCCCCTGACCGGAGCCGCCATATTGTGTGTCAGCTCGCCATATTTACACATTACCGCTACGTACATGCCTCCTATTAGGCTCGAGCGTTTACGTCACAGCAGCACGGGATCGTGCGAGATTTGCGACAACGCATTCATTGCGGAAGCACGTCTGCATCACGGGACATTTAAACTTAACGGCAAATACACTTCAACTACGAGTGCCAAAGATGGAAAAATGTAGGGAAAACTTGCCAGTTCGAAACAGAGACAAACTTGTTACCATGGCGAAGGACAGATATGTGAGCAATTTTAAGGATGTGAACAATGTTGACCCTCACGAGCAAGCCGAACACAAATGGAATAAAGATGTCGACAAGCTTCCACCACTACACGAAATGGACATCATGCTGTATTTAGTGTAGAAACATACCCCAAGCGACTTGCAGCCGTAATAGGAGCAAAAGGTGGCGCTACAAAGTATTAACGTAAGGGGTCCGAATAATGCCCCACTTTTCAGTTTTTTATTTGTTAAAAAAGTTTAAATTATCCAATAAATTTTGTTCCACTTCACGATTGTGTCCCACTTGTTGTTGATTCTTGACAAAAAATTAAAATTTTATATCTTTATGTTTGAAGCCTGAAATGTGGCGAAAGGTTGCAAGGTTCAAGGGGGCCGAATACTTTTGCAAGGCACTGTATCACACATCCATATAGGACAATTTTGAAATTTGGTCAAATTGGGGGTCTCAGAGCGGAACTTCAAGTCACCTGAGTGTTTTCAGCCATATATTTTATATGGATATCATAGTTTATATTTAACACTTTTGACTGTATACTTTTGATGCTGCTGCAATACGTGAATTTTCTCAATGAGGGATCAATAAGGGATTATCTTATTTTATGGTGTCAATGGCAATGGTTCCAATGAGTTAAATGAACCTTCACATTCATGTAAAGCAGTAAAATTATATATAACAGGACATCACGACAAATATGTTCACGTAGAGAGACGTGTTTTTCAGACTATTCGGACCCAACATTAGATAACGTTGAAGCTCACGTCATCCACAGCTGGAATGTTGGGGGTGCGCAGAGAGAGCTAAACTCCTAAATGACGACGCTGGGCGTCCGTATAATTTGCTGACTTTATTTTGGCCGTCGTTAAGACACCATCATTTGAAGAATGAAACTAAAAATAGAAATAATACAAATCAATTTCGTCCTCGATACCAAACAGGTTCGCATCAACGTAAATAATGCAATGACACAAACAGTTAGCATGTGTGCGCTAGCATTAGCACATCGTTCAGACAAGCACATAACTGGCTTAAAGTGTCCGATCGCAGGTGGAAAACACAAAAGAAACAACAGAAAAGATGATACACACAGGCGCTGCCTCTGTAGATATATTTTACAAGCATAATCAATGAACGTAGGTTCACAGCCATGTTTCTCTCTCTCGCCCACTCGCTCAGACGCTGCGTAGCTGTCGGTCTTCTTCTGGCATGTGAGCGCTCTTCTTCGCGTAAACAAGTGCGAGTGTGCCCCCACTTGGGCGTGAGTGGGCCAAAACTAAAAGCATGCATTTCAGTATAAAAAAAATAATACAATTGAGCACACATTGCCAAAGGCAGAACGCGAACGTGGCCATAGCTATTAAGAGTTATTCAGATAACTATAGCATAAAGAACATGCTAACAAGTTTACCAAACCATCAGTGTCACTCCAAAACACCAAAATAACATGTAAAATTATATCATAATGTGTTAATAATTTCACACATAAGTAGCTCCTGAGTATAAGCCGCACCCCCAGCCAAACTATGAAAAAAAAACTGCGACTTATAGTCTGAAAAATACGGTAAATGTAAGTCTGAACATGATGAAAATAATTCACTTAATAATGGTCGATTCAATTCCATCATTACAACATATGGGAAGACAATCTATATTTCCTATGTAACTCATTATACAATATAATGCAAATAAGGTTGCTTAAAAGTTGGTGAGGACAATTTGAGCATCCTGAAAAGTTGCTAGTGGTATGTCGTACCAGTGTTGTCACAGATTACTTGAAAAAGTAATTTAATTACTGATTACTGATTACTCCTCAAAAAAGTAATCTAGATACTTTACTGATTACTTTGTTATCAAAGTAACTAAGTTACTTTAAAAGTAATTTGTAAGTTACTTTTACCAATTTTTCTCCCTTTCCTGCCTCAACAGAAAAATTTCATCGCATGTAATTGAATTTTTCAGATAAGGCTTTATCTTCGAGTTAGCAGGGGTTTAGTTAGTCGATGGAGTTGATTTCAACCGCCATTGACTTGCGCTAGCTCAGCCACTCCGGAGCCCTGAAACTAACAAATAACTGATAAACTGCACGGAATTTGTTCAAAACAACTCCAACGACTAATTAAACCCCCGCTAACTCGAAAATTAGGCCTAATGTCAAAAATTCTGAACTCCCCCTTTAAAATAAAGACCTAGCCGTTAAAATGCTGTCTATAAAAGTTGTAAAGCAATAAAACAAACAACAAAAACAAATGAAATGAACAAGAAACCTACAAAGTATTTCATAATGCATGCAGTATAGGCCAAAAGTTTGGAGACACCTCAAGGGTGGATACTTTGAAGAATGTAGAATATAAAACCTGTTTTCAAGTGCATAATTCCTCATGTTCATTCATAGTTTTGATATTTTCAGTGAGAATTTACATTAATAGTTTAAAGTAAAGATGTCCCGAGCATCGATCGGGTCCGATCACATCATTTTCAAAGTATCGGAATCGGCAAAAAAATATCGGCCATGCCTTTTTTTAATATATATATATTTTTTAATTAAATCGTTTTCAAATGTATTTAACGTTACAGACATAATATGTTACACTCATCCAGAGTCTTTAGTTTAAGCTGAAGGTAGGATTATCAAATTTATCCCGATAACGGCGGTAATTAATTTTTTTAAAAATGTATCACGTCTAAATATTTAACGCAATTAATGCATGCACTGCACGACCCACTCACGCATTGTCGCGCTCAATCTGTAATGACGCCGTTTTACCTATATAGAGAGATAAAAGGCAGCGTAAAATGAGTAGAGTGAATTTTGGCAGCCTTTGGAGCCTTTTAATTGGCTAAAGCCTTACAATCCCTCTCCCTACGATTAGAAATATCATGGGAAGCAATGTGGGGAAGCAAGGTAGCAATTGATCTTTTTCTTCACACTTCATGTTATTTCCCAACGCAGAGAAGATATATCAATTGGTAGCACTACGCACAGTCATGGTTACACTTCCCATCATGCATTTGGGCATGGCTACAGTATCATTTACTGAAAGCTCAACAAATACACTATATGGCAATATTTAGTCACAATATACAAAGTCACAAGTGTTTCTATCTGTGGATCCCTCTCACAGAAAGAATGTTAATAATGTAAATGCCATCTTGAGGATTTATTGTCATAATAAACAAATACAGTACTTATGTACTGTATGTTGAATGTATATATTCGTCCGAGTTTTATTCATTTTTTTCTTAATGCATTGCCAAAATGTACAGGGTGACCCCAAAAAAAGTTTACACTGCCATAATACAACTTAAATGCCATGTTTATTCATCTTAGAATTAGAATTTAATCACAAATTATACATTATCGTAAAGAACATGTACAGTACACTCTATTTTTCAATATGTCCTCCCTTAAGTGTCACAACAGCCTCCAGGCGCCTGCGGAATGCTTGACAGGTCTTCTTTCTGTCATCTTTTCCCAAGATCTAACAATGGACCTCTCCAAGGCTGCCACAGAAGTTTGTGGCTTCTTACAGGCACTGTCCTCCACAGTTGCCCATATGCTATAATCCAGGGGATTGAGATTTGGACTCTGGGGTGGCCACATATCACCTTGTCAATCCTTTTTGGTCCGCACAGATCGGGTTTTCCAGACCCAGGTTTTCGTGAGGCTGTTCCAGTATCTTTCAGCTTCTTTTTAACTTTGTAGACTGCACATCTGAATATTCTCAGATTTGCTGCAATCTCAGTAGGTGTCAGACCGGCACGCAGCAATTCAGGTACAGCTAAAGTTTTCTTCATTTTCAGCAGAAGCACAGGAATTGTAGAGACGAGAGATTACCAGCTGCATTGAGTGACCCTCATGAATCACTTAAGCATGACAACGTATTTAGATATGTTTCAATGGCTTTTAAACAAGCAGTCAACTGAGTGTAAACTTTTTTTTGGGTCACCCTGTATATGATCGGGAAAAATTATCGGAAATGATTGGAATTGAATCGGGAGCAAAAAAAAGCAATCGGATCGGGAAATATCAGGATCGGCAGATACTCAAACTAAAACGATCGGGATCGGATCGGGAGCAAAAAAACATGATCGGAGAAATCCTGGTGAAAATATATAAAAAGCACAAATGATGAGGTGTGTCCAAACTTTTGACTCGCTCTTTTGTCCCCCCCCCAACCACCCGCACACATACACACACACACACACACAAAGTCACACTCCGCCTATGGTTACAAACTATAACTATAAAATGTACGTAAAGGCTGGTTACAATCTGTAAAAGTGCTGGCTGTCTCGTTACCTGATGGCTTTGTTTCGATTTTTGTCGCGTTGTGCTGTAATTCCAAGTGGTTCCTTGAATTAGATGTAGAGTTATTAGCGGTCGACTGCCCTTTTGAGCCAGTGCAAAGTTTGCGACGCACGGAGATATTTTTGGTCATCTTTACTGGAGAGAAATGTGAAGTCATGGCTATATGTCCAATAAGCAAATGCAGCCGTTTGTGGTTCTTCTCCTACGTCTTCCACTGTTAGCATCCTATAACTACAGTATTCTTTATTTTACATACATCATGAGGAAAAAACAAAATCGTAACGCACAGGCACTAAGGAAACCAACTTTAATCAGATTACTGGCTTCGAAAAATGAACGCGTTAGATTACTCGTTACTGAACGAAAGTAGTCAGATTACAGTAAGTAACGCGTTACTGATAACACTGGTCCCTACCGTCCCTATGCAAACCTACACCCTTGGCTGATTGTTATTGCCCACACCTGTGGCTGCTCATCCAGTCCTGACCTGTAATCAGATAAAAACATGCACACCTGCCCAAGGTGGGTCAGGTCTCTGGAGGGAGGGGCAGAGGCCCTAAAATAGAATGGTTTAGGCAGAATCATTCTGGCTTTTGGACTGTTCTGCTGCTGAGCCCAGTGTCACTGCCCACCCATTTGCTGATAGCCTACCGGTCACTCGGCAGCGCTCTCATTTTCCCTCGGCGGGGCTTTGAAGCCTGAGACAGAAATTAAAGATCTTCAGATATCACCCACCCATTGCTGGCTGCGCTCGGCACCCCCGCCCGTATCGCTCCACCTTGCACGACTGATATGTGGTAGTTGCTATTGTATTATATTCGTTTTGGGTGAATGAATATATATTTAAAATAGTATCGGAGACAAAATGCCATTTTTTATGAATGAGGAACAGATATCAAGATTCGATGCAAAATCATTTTCTTTCTGCCTTTGTATCGCTTAATAATTTGTAAAAGAGATAAAGCTAATAATCTTCTTCCTTTCATGTCACACATTTGTGTTGTTAGGCAGGAGTCATCACCGCAGCCCTAAACAATAAAAACAGAGGTACGTAAATGACAGTGTACTGTATTTTTCGGACTATAAGTCTTTTTTTTTTTTTTCCTCAGTTTTGCCGGAGGTGCAACTTATACTCTTGAGCGACTTATGTGTGAAATTATTAACACATTAATACGTCATTTCACATGTTATTTTCGTGTTTTGGAGTGACACTGATGGTTTGGTAAACTTGTTCGCATGTTCTTTATGCTATAGTTATCTGAATAACCCTTTATAACTATGTTACGTTAACATACCGGCCACGTTCGCATTTCGTTGTTCATGCATCATGTAACATTATCATACTGTACACTTAATTAGCATGTTGTTCCCTATTGTATTTTTGTTTTAAATTGCCTTTCAAAATGACATCTGTTCAGTGTGTTGGATTTTATCAAGTCAATTTTCTCCAAAAATGCGACTTAGGCTAGGTTTATACTATAGGTTTTAATGCACGAATCCGATTTTTTCGTGTTTTTCCGACTTGAATCAGGCATTAACTTGACGGTCTGAACGGGACAAGTCGCATAGAAGTGGACCATTTCAAATCCGATCTGAGTCACTTCCGTATGTGGTTCAAATCCGATCTGGGCCACATTTTTTCAGAACGTGACTGGCGGTCTGAACTGTCAAGAGTCCCAAATCGGAACGGAGGACGGCACCCATGTAGGCATTAGCGCCTAGCTTGAACTCTGCTTTTAGCACGAAGCGGGCTTGAGCACAGACATAAAAAAATAAAATTAGGAAAAGAATAAGCCTTACAATTTTCAATTTTCATTCTGTGCGCCGAATGAGCAATATTTCATTATTGCACAAATGGCCGAGTCGGGGAAAACCCACGTCATTTCACGCACACACGTCTACATGTGTGTGCGTGTATGCGTTCTATCATTCCATATAAACTTTGAATATAAGGCTAAACGGGGATTATTAATGTCTGTTATTTGTGTCCTCTTTTTGGAAATCAAAATATGATCACTCTGGAATGACATAAAGCTAGCATGTGTAATTTGTTTTGATGCTTCTGCGCATGCGGGTCTCTTTTCAGAGCGCATCTAGGACTGCGAATTAGTCCGCATGCGTGATACTTGAACGATCTCAATGGACAAAGGCAGTCTGAACGTGCACGCCAAAAGAAGGCATATGGCAAAAAATCGGATTTGTGCATTAAGACCTGTAGTGTGAACCTAGCCTTATGCTCCGGTGCGACTTATATGTTTTTTTCCTCTCCGTTGGGCATTTTATGGCTGGTGCGACTTATACTCAGGTGCGACTTATAGTCCGAAAAATGCTGTACTCAATTTTTTTTCCCCTTGGTGCGAGTAAGCTTAAGTTTTTTTCTTTAATTCAGGTCATTCCTGGTCCTCCGTTGCCAGGTAGGATTCAGATTACACGGCAATAATACTTGAGTGAAATTTGTAACAGTACATTTGCAAGATTTTTCAGTCATTTTGGGGCACTTGTCGCTGGGCAGAATTCATTAGACTAAGGTGATCCAGCAGCATCAGGCAAACTGGGTCCGAACACTTTGTAAAAAGGAAAAGTATGAATATAAATCGCCACAATACGAACACTAATTCCAAACATTTTGCAAAAGAAAACGGCACATGCAAATTGGCCAAAGCACGACTGCAAATCGCGTGTCACAAACAATTTGTGGTTTGTGTTGCGGGCTATGGGGTACCACACGTCACTTTTGCTCATTAATATTCATGACGTTAGCAACTGTTGCTAGGGGGGGGTCAAACTCGCGTTTGTCTCTCATGCTAGATGCATGTAAATAGTGTACAAACAAGATGTTTACTGAGTTAAGCCTACCAATTCTGTCCGAAAATGATGTGCCTGGTGCCAAATTCACTGGTAAAGATGTGGAAGAACATACAAATGTTCAGTTAAAGAGATGGCTTGAGTGTCGAGGGCTGGAAAAAGACGGGAAAAAGAGCCGACCTGTTCCTGAGCTTTTTTATCGACACCTTTTTCTTGTGTGCTTTGCCTTAAGCCACTGGCAATGACATTTTCCTGTTTCAACAATCTATCCTTTACCATCATATGCCCTGTCTTTCTTATATATTATATCCTCTGGTTGTCTTACGTCTCTGACCGTTCTTGGGGGTAATTTATATTGCTATTTTTGTGTAGCGATCGCAAATGCTACACAGTGACATCCAACGAACACTTTCAATTTTTTCATTAATAACAAATCTTAATTCTATTAATTTATTTACACTTCCCCCTTACTTAAGTTGTTCTTTACAACAGAAAAGGTAACAACAGTGGCAGTTGGATACGATTTTAATTTTTTTCAGGTCACTCATTGCCAGAAAGAAGCTGCACGGCAAAACGCCATGCTAAAAAATAAGTAAAAATATCAAAATGGCTTACATCTTTGTCCTCTGTTGGACCATGGCCCCCAACAAAATGTTTACTGCATATGAAGGTGAATGGCTTCACCTTGCTGGCATTAAACTGGTCTTTTGGACGTCCACGCAAGTTTTGGCTTCTCCACATGTCATAATATCTAGAGTCGTTTTCTGCAAGTTCCATAGCAGCAGTGTTTACTCGACATGTTCTTTTTTGAAGGAATACCGGCAGAAAACAAGCAGCGGTCTAAAAATAGCATTCGTGCGGTACGCTATTGGGGTTTGTGTCGTGAGAGTTGACGTTTGTGCTTTGTCCAATTTGCATTTGTGTTTTGGCATTCGGGAATCGTGTTGCAGTTTGCATTTGTGTTTTATTGTTTTTTGAAAGTGTTTAAAATTGTGTTTGCGTTGTGGCAATTTGCAGTTGTGCTTTATTCTTTTTGCAAAGCGTTTGGACTTTGCATTTCCCCTGACACGTCTCGGCCACTGTATGAGGAACATTCACTGCTGTTCTGAACAATAATACCAAAGACAACAATTCTGGTCATGTGATCTATTTGATCCAACTTCTCCACTAGGCCGAATATATGAGACATCATCACTTGCCATATTAGAAATGCAGAAAGACAGACAACAAATACCCAACCCAATGCATCATAAAACACTGAGTTTGAATTTTGGTGATTTTTGATGCTACCTGTTGCTTGACAAAGCTCACAATCATTTGTACCCCAAGGCTTTGATTGTCGACCAACAGTAATGTATTGAACAAGAATGATTGCAAAACTCACTATGATTCTTCTTTTGCAGTCCAGTAAGCTCAATCGACATAAAAGCTGAAACGAATACTCAAGTAACTCGAGTTTTAAAAATTGTAATTTTATACACCTCAAGGAATCCTTTACCGTATTGGCCCGAATATAAGACAGTGTTTTTTGCATTGAAATAACACTGAAAAAGAGGGGGTCGTCTTACATTCGTGGTCTAGACATTATACCCATTCACGACGCTAGATGGC
Source organism: Corythoichthys intestinalis (assembly GCF_030265065.1). Classification (NCBI taxonomy): domain Eukaryota; kingdom Metazoa; phylum Chordata; class Actinopteri; order Syngnathiformes; family Syngnathidae; genus Corythoichthys; species Corythoichthys intestinalis. The sequence continues at coordinate 8,821,544 of NC_080400.1, forward strand.
GCCAGATATCATTGATGATATGTTCTGTCATGACATATCTCAGCTACTCTCCCCATTCACGACGCTAGATAGCGCCAGATATCAGTGAATCGATGTTATGTCATGACAGATCTCAGCTACTCTTTTTAGTTTAACCAGTTTGCATTACTTTATTGCAATGTTTTTCCTTATTCAGATTTTTTTCAAGGCTACAGTTACAGTTAGACTTCACTTTGATGGTTAATGCAGTTATTGCAATTTTGTACTTTTATCACAATAGAATGGTTTATTTACATTTCAAAAACCAGCAGCCATTCATTTACGAATGTGATTGCACTTTAGTTTACATATGTTCAGATATTAAGATTTGAATGAGGCAAAAATAACAATCTTTTTCTCTCAAATATATTGTTAGAATCATTTGTTTCAGATGTACTGTAATTATTTTCGGCATAAAAATTTGGTGTTCAAAAAGTCTTTTTTCAAACTTGAGTTTAAAAAAAAGGGGGTCGTCTTATAATCAGGGCCGTCTTATATTCGGGCCAATACGGTAATTTTGCCAGCTCTAAGCATCACGTGCAACGCGCTGACGTCACGTCTGTAGAGGAAGAAGAAATAATACCTGATTGCAGCCGACAGCCGCTACAAACTATACCGACGTTGCTACAAACTACGCACGCATGATGTTACGGTGGTTGCAGATAGCGTCTGATGCGTCTCATAGATATCACATTTACGTATATGGAACTAGATACGGTATGACAGACTCGCCGGCGTTAGTAAACAGCCGCCATTTTAAAGCAGTAGATTTTTCAGCGCTAATAAATAAGATTAACGTTACTGTACTTTGCTAACCTAACGTTAGCCCTGCGGAGGGCTAGGTTTCTATTAATTATGACTACTGTCGATGCGTGGCTAACGTGTCTTACATACAGGCTTTATTTAATCTGTAAAAATACTGAGCTGCAGGGTGTTGAGGGTGTAAAATAAAAACATAATAAATCTAACTGTCAATTTTAGCTCAGTAGTCATTGCTGGATAAAACACCAAGTAGCACTGGTGCCTAATGTGCTCCAAGACAGCAGGTATCATACATTTATTTTGAACACCACAAAAACTTACAATTTAGACTAACTTAAAACTTAACTAGAACTTAAAAATAGCTTGACTCAAATGGAAATTTAATTGAAACACGTGGCAAAAACACTTGAGTTTTAAGTGATGTGTGTAAGTTTAATGACATTTTTAGGTACGAATTTATTTATTTTTTTATAAGATCGAGAAGTTTTTTGAGTGAAAGCAGTTAATTGTTTTTCTAGTCACATCTGAGATGTAATTGTTGGCTGTTTTGAACAATGTACATCGAAAATAAAGACATTGATTGTCTGAAAATGGTTCAATATTAGGGGAAATGTCTTGTTTTCTCATGTATATTTATAATTGATCTTTACCCCCCCCCCAAAAAAAAAAAAACGTTTTATCCGATTACTCAATTAGTCATTTCGTTTTGAATCTAATACTCAATTGCTAAAATATTTGATACCTGCAACCCTAAAAAAGTACTTCACCGAAAAGAAATTACACAGTTAAGTCAGAACAAGGCAAGCAGTTAAAGACAACATCTTTAACGGATTACACTGAGATTAATTAGCATACAGACCAATTTATCCCACAGAACTTGAACGGAAACTAATTACAAAGACACAAGTCGAACACAAGGGCAGGAATTGACCGATACAGAAGGACACGGTAACGGTTAATTAAACACCACATAAAACAAACAGCATGAAAAACAGGAATCGAAATACAGTTGACCAAACCTCTGGATATTCCCGCTCACTATTTATAAATTCAATTCAGCATTTTTTTTTCCTGTGGAATTTACAAGACAATACATCACTACATTTTTTAATGTGATGCTGTTTATTAAAATGTAATTTGAACAAACAGACTCTGATATTTCACTAGTGCTTCACATTAAAGAAATGATTGACACTCTTAAAAGTGTCAACTTACACCCGTCCTTGAGCTATGCGCTAATGGCTAATCCGGATTTCGAGTGTGACAGCCAACCTCGGCTAATTAATCCACTTTGATACATGCTTCGATACGGACTAAATGAGCCCAGCGAGCGAGGCGACGTGTCGGCTCTTGACGGAGGGAGGAGTCCGACAGGCGGCTTATCTCTGTGACACAACCCCGCGGAAAATTTGCATGACGCCAGCGGATGGACTCACACGGCAGTTTCTTTTAAACAAAATTGGTATTTATATATGAAGGGCAGCGTTACTATAGACCCCAATCACCAACGTCACACAATCACGTGATCGCTGTATTGTGCCGCCATATTGTCCGTCATTGTGTGTCCGTATTGTCAATGATCGTAGTTTCTAAAGGTGGATTCACTTGCAAATTATGGAAACACCGGTGCTTTCAGACGCTGTAAACTCATTGGATGAATTGCATAAAAGCTGTTATTTGGAAAAGCTTCGGTCGATCCAGTCGGCAGATCCATATTTGATGCCCAAGCCAATGTTTTCTCCTGTCCGGTCCCATCCCGTGCGTCAGAGCTCGTCGTGAGACCACAAAATTTCCAATCATACTCCAGTTTATGTCACGATGAGGAGTCGAGTAACCAAAATCGGCACCGGCCCGAATATAAACCGACATTTGGTCAGCTGAGCGTCACCGTTGTCACGATTGTAAAATGAAACTTGATCGACAACGGGCCGGTGTGTGCCGAAAAATAGCTGCCCCGCGTGAAATGTCCCCTCTGACGGGAGCGCTTATTTATAACGCTTTATTGACATGAAAACATCAAATGTTTTCATGGACGCATTACAGTAATGGATTTACGACTGTAAGATCAGTTTTAAATAATTAAACAAAATATTAGTACTGTATTTTAGTAAAAAATCGTGACAGGGCCACATAACCATCTTTGAACAGAAATGTATTAGTCTACAGGTTTTCACGACCATATCCCAATGACAATCACACAGGTATGACATTTATTAGTTCAAGCAGAGTAAAATAATACATATTCACGGTACAAGAAAGTCAGGGGGGACGTCACACAGCGCGGCTATTTTTTGGCACAACGCCTGTTGTTGCGCTCACCTTCTTACTGCGCGACCGTGGCGACGAGCTTCGTAGTCTCCGTCTGATGATGTCTGCGATTGTGTTGGCATCATATTGATGTTTTCACCGCTGTCTAACGGCTGTCGACACAAACGCATCATGGACTGAGATAAACAAACCATGCTGCTTTCGAGATTTGCCCTTTTAACAATGGGCACACAGCAACTACTAAAATGACCGTTTATCTTCTCTGTTACTGCAACCAACCGCCACACATGCCTTCACCATTTTGATTTATCAATGTTAACGATTGTCAGGAAGGTTTTTGGGTTTGTTTACTAGGCGGTGATTCCTTGGACAATCAGAAAAACACGCAGTAATAGGAAGAATGTGCATAGCGGTAATATGTAAACACGATGAGCTGACGGACAATATGGCGGCACCAGTCAGGGGGGCGGAGTTGTGACGTCACGTGATTGGTGTCTATTTGCTGGTAGCTCATTTGGTTTAGGCCAGGGGTGTACAAACGTTTTGCAAAGGGGGCCAGATTTGGTGTGGTAAAAATGTGGGGGGCCAACCTTGGCTGACGTCCTTTACGTAGAACAATATATTTCAGCAAATTTGCAATTCTGTGTATCACATTTGCTTTATTATTTTTTTTTTAATTAATAATTTCAACAATCTCGCAACTAGCCTTTGTAGCGTTCTCTTTTGACTCTCGGGCTCTTGCGAAATACTGCTGCTGGGAAATTAAACTAGCTTCAAGTTGCTTCAATTTCTCTCTGTGTATCTTCCCTATAATCCTGTCGTACATGTCAGCGTGTCTTGTTTGGTATTATCGCCTCACATTGAACTTTTTAAAAACAGCTACTGTCTTTCCAAATGAGGCAGACCGAGTTGTTGCGTATTTTAGAGAAGAAATAGTCCATTTTCCACCTATCCTTGAAGCGTCGGCTGTCGCAGTCAACTTTCTTTTTTTTTTTTTTGTTGATTGTCACCATTTTAGAAAATTGGAAGTAAAGGGTCACACGGGGTAATGTTGCTTAGAGTGCTGCTGCCTTTTAGTGGGTAAATCAGGCATGAAAATCTCTCACCTTTCGGCGAAATTCGCCGTTTTGAAGTCAAAAAGGGCGACCTACGTGAATTGCGTAGATCCGAGGAGAAATTCTTTTTGGGAGGAGGGGGGGGCTCGGGAGGTTTTATTTGATTATTATTATTATTATCATCATGTGATTAACTTAGTCCGTAAACTGAGCATTTAAGAACACAGTCAGCAAATCCTTCTAGATGCTTCGCTGACGAGAACCAATCATCGGCCCAAGCTGCGTTCCATTATTCCAAACGCGCGCACTCCTTACTGTACATGGAGTGCTCGGAGAGCCTTTGGTTGCATTGCAAAGCTGCGAAAACAAAAAGCAGGCCTTATCCACACCGGGGCAGACCAGAGCGCAGCATACACACTTGCCTGTATTTGCCAGCAGATTGAATTTGGTGAGTAATGGTTTCAATCGTTTTCACATTTTGCGATATAAAAAAGTTACTGCCATTCGTTGCAGCTTGCGTTGAACACTGCCAGACCTAGCCAAATCTCCCATGAAAAAAAAAAGCTCCCGTTAAATTGGCGTCAAGCTTGTGTATTTAGCGGTAATATAAACGAAGAAACACACTGTTGAGTCAAATTAAGCGGCATGCTCTCGGATGGAGGGGCGCCTCACATCGCTCCCGTCGTCCGCCGGAGACGCGTTATTTTCGGCTTGGATTTGAGCTGACGGCCGGTGTCGGCACAACACCGGCCCGACGAGTGGTGGGAATGAGTCCTGCTTCTTAAAGCTTTTCAGAAATACAGGGATCCCTCGTTTTTCGCGGTTAATGGGGACCAGAACCCGCCGCAATAAGTGAAAATCGCGAAGTAGCGCCCCCCCCCCCCCCCCCATTTTTTTGTGCGTGTTCAATGCATTTATTCAGATTTTACATTGGAAAAAAGATACATATATATAAGACATGTTTTTTCACTTTATTCACCAAAGTTTCATTTATAAATGGTTTTCAAGCACTTCAAAATGTAAGAATTATGATAAGTTTTAAACATGTTACTGCCCCACCGAATTATTGTTAAACAAGAATAAAGTAGTAAGAAAATGCTTGGCTTTATTAAATGCTTCATAGTGAGTCTACTCAAACCCTCTCAGGCTTTGGTAAACGGTGATTGACACATGTGCAAAGTTTTTCTTTTTATATATATTTTTTTGTTTGAAGCAACTTATTTGATTGAATAATACACAAATGTCCTAGCCAAAATGTGGCCCAAACGCAAAACAACATTACTTCAATGGAAAAATTTGTTTCAATCAAGAAATATAGTTTTCAAATGCTTTTTTTGTCTCAAATTTATTTTTGCAATCAAAAACAATTTTTTTTATTGAAGTGACTTTTTGGGGATTAAAAGTATATGCTGTATTTTGATTGAAGCAACTTTGTTTTAGATAGAAGTAACTTTGTTTTTTGATTGAATAATAAAAAACACAAATCTACCTCCATCGTTATTGAGAGAGAAAGAAATTAAGAAAGCTTTAAAACTAAAAGCCACCGGGGAGTCTGTTTTTTTAAATATTTATATTTCATTACATAGACATGCGTCGTAGGGAAGGGAGATTGAGGGATAAAAAAAGGAGTTAGATGAGGCTGCTAAGGGCAGTGGATACCTCATCAGCTGGGTGAATAGCAGACCTGGCAAGAGCAAGTTTGCAAGAATAGTCGGGTATTAAATACAATTATAAACACAATTACAAAGTTATTTTTCTATAAGATTTTTATGTCATCGCTTTATAATCATTAGGTGCTAGAGTTGTTAAGTATGGATAATAATGAAATAATAGTTTTAAGAAAACTGTGCTGTTGGTGGCTCAGTGACCATCTGATGTGGTTTGTTCTCAGATGAACAAGTTGAGGAAGGAAGTTTTGATGCAGAGGTTGAAGGAAGAAAAGAGGCAGACTGATTGAGTCACAGCCAGAAAGTGTTGATGACAGTTTTGATTTCTATTCACTGTTGCCCCCTCCCAATTAAAGTATGTCACAGTCGCAGCCATTTATTATCTAAAGCTGGTTAAAATTGAAGTTATGTTGTTTTAAGGTGTATTAAATACTTGTTCATGTGCCCCTTTTGATCTACGAGCACCCGCCCCTCCACCGGTCTCTGCACGGCCCTGCTGAAACACAGTGTGGGTCGACAGAGCTCAATATTTTGTTGGGGTGTACAGTGTACTGGAACATATTTCCTCCACACCCTTCTCACCTTTTCAACCCCTGACCCATTTTCATGCCTGGTAAAGGAGCAGCAGCATTTAGTGTGTAAGCTACTTCATATGCTGGTAGCAGCACTGCTGACAAATTTATTTAGTCTGTGCGGGCCAGACGTAATTGATTTTATGGCGGAGGCTGGGGGCCGGACGAAGTTTGACCGCGGGCCGCATTTGGCCCCCGGGCCGGACATGTCTGGTTTAGGCAATAACATGCTCTCTGTAAAATGTTGTCGCAAGGTAGAATTTCTATCAACAGATAATCTAAATCAAAACTTTTAACTTTTAAAAACTTAAAAAAAAAAACATGAAAATTATCACCAGTTACTTTTCCAAGTAACTAATTACTCTGACATTCATGTACAGTCGGGCAAATAAGTATTTAGTCAACCACTAATTGTGTAAGTTGTCTCACTTTAAAATATTAGACAGGCCTGTAATTGTCAACATGGGTAAACCTCAACCATGAGAGACAGCATGTGGAAAAAAAAAACAGAAAATCACATCGTTTGATCTTTTTCATGTTGGAAAATAAGTATTTGGTCAATACCAAAAGTTCATCTCAATACTTTGTTATGTACCCATTGTTGGCAATGACGGAGGCTAAACGTTTTCTGTAACTCATCACAAGCTTTTCACACACTGTTGCTGGTATTTTGGCCCATTCTTCCATGCAGATCTCCTCTAGAGCAGTGATGTTTTGGGGTTGTCGTTGGGCAGCATGGAATTTCAACTCTCTCCACAGATTTTCTATGGGGTTGAGATCTGGAGACTGGCTAGGCCACTCCTGGACCTTGAAATGCTTCATACAAAGCCACTCCTTTGTTGCCCTGGCTGTGTGTTTGGGATCATTGTCACGCTGAAAGACCCAGCCATGTCTCATCTTCAATGCCCTTGCTGATGGAAGGAGATTTTTACTTAAAATCTCTCGATACATGGCCCCATTCATTCTTTCCTTTACACAGATCAGTCGTCCTGGTCCCTTTGCAGAAAAACAGCCCCCAAAGCATGATGTTTCCACCCCCATGCTTAACCGTGGGTATGCGCACTGGGTATTCTTTCTCCTCCAAACGCGAGAACCTGTGTTTTTACCAAAAAGTTGTCTTTTGGTTTCATCTGACCATAACACATTCTCCCAGTCCTCTTCTGGATCATCCAAATGCTCTCTAGCGAACCGCAGATGGCCCTGGACGTGTACTTTCTTCAGCAGGGGGACACGTCTGGCAGTGCAGGTTTTGAGTCCCTGGCGGCGCATTGTGTTACTGATAGTAGCCTTTGTTACTGTGGTCCCAGCCCTCTGTAGGTCATTCACTAAGTCCCCCCGTGTGGTTCTGGGATTTTTGCTCACCGTTCTTGTTATCATTTTGACGCCACGGGGTGAGATCTGGCATGGAGCCCCAGATCGAGGGAGATTATCAGTGGTCTTGTATGTCTTCCTTTTTCTAATAATTGCTCCCACAGTTGATTTCTTTACACCAAGCGTTTTACCTATTGCAGATTCAGTCTTCCCAGCCTGGTGCAGGTCTACAATTTTATCTCTGGTGTGCTTCGACAGCTCTCTGGTCTTGGTCATAGTGGAGTTTGGAGTGTGACTGACTGAGAATGTGGACAGGTGTCTTTTATACCGATAATGAGTTAAAACAGGTACCATTAATAGAGGTAATAGGTGGAGCCTCGTTAGAAGAAGTTCGAGCTCTTTGATAGCCGGACATCTTGCTTGTTTGTAGGTGACCAAATACTTATTTTTCACTCTAATTTGGAGATAAATTCCTTAAAAATCAAACAATGTGATTTTCTGTTTTTTTTTTTCCCACACTCATGGTTGAGGTTTACCCATGTTGACAATTATAGGCCTCTCTAATATTTTCAAGTAGGAGAACTTGCACAATTGGTGGTTGACTAAATACTTATTTGCCCCACTGTAACTGAGTTACTAATGCAATTACTTTTTGGGAGAAGTAATTTGTAACTGTTATTAATTACTTTTTTAAAATAAGATTAACAACACTGTTAAAATCATGCAAACATTTTCAGTTTTGCAACTAGTTGTTGCTGGGAAGAATTAATGGTCTGCAAAATTGAATTTTGACATTGAGGACACTAGGATTAAGGCACGATCAGTCCTGAAAACATGTTTGGAATTAAATATTTTGACAATTTAAACCTTGATTTTTCTCTTTCTGGCAATGTGGCCACTTGTTCCTGAGAAGAATTTATTCAGCGCATCATTTACTCCTATCTGAAAAGTAAGTTAAACATAACAACATTGAATTAAAATGAGTATTCATTTTGCTCTCAGAATAAATTTCGTCTTTCTGGTCGTGACCTCTTGTTGCTAGACATAATTTTAAGGGCCACACACATTGCTGTCTCCAAGATATTAAAACAAACAAAAAATGATGAAAGCAACAATTACAGAAACGTTCAATCAAATCCGTAACTATAAAAGCTGAGTTTATTTTCTTTTGTACCCGCCGATGCTGCTTTAGTTCAAAAGATTTGTTTTGAAATATTATTTTTCTCTAAACTGCAGGGGGCATTTTGAACACAACAGCCACAGAAATGTTCTCAATGAAAGTCGTTTGAATCGACACTTCAGTATTTTTTTAATGCTTTTAAAATGAAGTGCTCTATTCAGTGTAAGGCTGACTATATATTCAGATTGCACTTAAATGATACAAGTACATTAAAAGCTGCCGCCTGCGGTGCTTTCACTGACATTTTCATGGGAGAACTATTGATTGGATTTGGATGCTTAACTTGACAACTCACAATGAAGAAGAGAGGCGAAGAAGTGATTGCTAAAAGCATTACATGTGCTTTTAGATATTACCCCTCTGAAAATATGCACGCTAACAACTGTAAAACCATATAAAAGGATACTTTGAGGGTCATTTTAATTTTGCAGGCAATATCGGCCCAACATTAGTTCATTAGATACACGTGGTATAAACCAGTAAGTGTCCTTATGAATCAGGATTTGTGATAAATGTATGCTGCGATGAAATAAATCACTGGACGTAAATGGAAGCCATACAGTACAGAGTGTCTCCATGCAAATTTATATTTTTTATTGATGTGCCGCTTTTGGATAATCGAAGTAAAATGACTTCCCTCAGGCAGGAGTCAAAAATAGCTGCAGCATCCCTCCTATTGCATCTCAACAGTCATTTGAGCTTAGGTGTTGTTTTTTTTCATTATTGTTTTTGGTATATGAAGCAGTTTAGCTCGTCTGTCATGTGGTTCCTGTATTTTGCTGGTTGATGATTTTTTTTTCCTTTGCTCTAATTTTCCAGTTATTTAATAAACATGGATTAATGGGGAAAAATCCTTCATGAGCTAAAAGTTGATTGTTTTTAATAGTGATGCACGATAATGCATTTTTCAACCGATACCGATAACCGATAATTTCCTCCTCATTCCAACCGATAACCGATAATGTCAAGCCGATAATTCTATTAAAAGATTTATGTAAAATTTTAAAGTATACACAAAAGAAAATATTACTGTGCAAAAATATAATTTATTGCTCTTTTTTTCAACATAAAGTATGAACAAGTCGTCAATTCAAACATCTAAATAATGACAGATTGTCTGACATTGTGTAATGGTAAACCTTTGGCAACAATTACAGAGTAAATACCTAAGTTACACAAAAATGCGTTTAAAAGTAAGCCATTCCTAACATATATAACATTAATCCGCTGCAAAACACACCTCCTTAAAACTAGTCAGTTTTAAGTGTAAATCTATTGGCAATAAGTGAAATTATCTGCGATCGCTTCAAGTGTATTTCTCTCAGATTTCTTGGAAGAAAAAAAGCCAGCTGAAAATAATCTTAACAGCCTTGTTTTAAGCAATACATTATTATACTTAATCCTAAAAAAAAAAAAAACTTGAAGAAGGAAAGATTTTGAATAATATTTGTGGCTACAGAATATTGATTTAAGAATTTGATTATCTACTGTGACTGTAATTGAGCAGACAAATAAGTTAAATAATTTGAAAAGTGATTGCTAATGTTATATGCTTTGTTGCACACTGTGAAAATGATTACCTCAAAAGAGCGAGATGTCATGTACCCATTCTGCAGCGCTTTGTTTACATTTGCGGCTTTCACGACATTTGCGTTACAGCAGCTAAACTGCTACACGGCAGTACTATTTGGACGGAGTTGGAGCTCGCATCCGCGTGCGTGTTGTTTTGTGCCTGAGTTTTATTAAGCCGAAAATAAAGGCAGCGTTACAAAGTCATCTGACCGCTCGTCATTTCACATTCTGAATGCATTATTGACTGGCTGACTTCGTTTTCTCCATGTTTAAATGATCTTATAACCACTGTGCCGTCATGATAAGCTTGCTTACCGGACATCACTTTTTCATGAAGAATGGTGGTCGTATAAACTGCATTATTTCTTTTATCCAGGGCTTTGGTTCTCGGGTCATTAAGGTAAAAAAAAAAAAAACACGTGTCTCGTCTCGGCGGCGGCGGCAGCTACATTCGTACCGGATAATCCGCCCGCCCTGGCCGGTTCGCCGCGGCGTATTCGGGTCCTGGCTCTGCTCGCACGCCGTGGGGGAACGCTCGAGAAACCGGGGTGTTCGCCGGAGGTCCAGAGGCCGGGGAACCGGGCTCGGCCCGCCCCGCCTATGGCGAGGCTGCGGCGGCCTGCCGGACTGGCCAGAGCGGCGGGCTCCGTCGGAAGACGGCTACTTGCCGACTATCGGTCTCCAGTAGTGCCGGTATTTAGCCTTAGATGCGAATTTACCACCCGCCTTGGGCTGCATTCCCAAACAGCCCAACTCTGTATCGTCACAAGCCCTGTAGTTTAACTTAGTGTTTACAATAGCTTTAGCATTCCTGCTAGCAGCAGCCTCGTATTTTTTCCAAAATTCTTTATGATGCATTTTTAAATGGCTGCTGGGTTAGTGGTTTTGAATGAGGACGCGTTCTTTCTGCCTCGTGGAACTTATACGGTACATGTTTCGCAGATGGCGAGAGCGTCGTTTTTTTAGTCACAGCCGCCATAATATTCAACTACTTCTTGTCTTGTAACTCCGCCTCCTCAACCCCTCCTCCCTCAGGGGCTTCAGAGAGGGGAGGGGTTGAGGAGGCGGTGTGCTGAATTCTTTGGTTGCGCACATTTGGAGGCAAAATCAAGTATATAATTATCGGATTGCATTATCGGTTGAATTTTTTTATTATCTGGATTATCTGTGTGACGTCATAATTGCCATTATCGGCCGATAATTATCGGTGATCGATATTATCGTGTATCTTTAGTTTTTAAGATAGGAAGGTACCGTACATGGAAAAGTATACTATTTTAAGTGGATACTTGTTGCTAGGCAGAATCCATGGGACATGACAGCTGCTGCCCCTCAATAGCAAAAAATCAATGAATTTGAATCAGAAAACAGATCGATGAAATGATATGTAAGTAAACTTTGTACATGAAATGTTAGGTTGCTACCAGGCTAAAATTCTTTTTTTTTTTTTTTTTTTTTTTTTTTAAATCTGTCCTGTTCGGCTGTTTGACACGGAGAATGGCAGTCTCAGTGTCCGGTTGGTTTGAACAGTGTTAATGTTTCACATTGAGAGTATGACATACACCCATTGTGATCATTCAACATACCTCGTTTATTATGACAAGCAGCGAACAGCAAAGGGTTATGGGGGAACAGAAGAAAAGAAAAACCCAAGAAAAGAAATAAAAGAAACACAACAAGAAATACATTGAACGCCTCCACTAACTATGAACAGCTAGATGTATTTCTGGTTGACCACATGTGGGGGGCCTGTTGACCAAGGAAAGAAGGGGGGGGGGGGGTCTATAAGATATGTGAATGGGAGGGGTGGAGAGTACACAAATCAGCTCTGTGATCTAGAAGCCAGTAATCGTGTGAATCCCTTGTGAGCGTAAGCCTGTCTTCAACCAACCCTATGCTGCCCCATTGCCAATCCTGGCACCGGGGCCCCCCACCCGAGCGCGCTTAATCACATCCAGCCACGCGTGAGCCCCACCAACACGCGACAGCCACGCAGATGAGCGGAGACGCCGCGCAGGCGCCACCCCAGGCCAGCCAGCTCTGGGAGGGAGGGCGGTGGGGGGAGGGGGGTTGGAAGCTAGCGCAGCTCATCCCCTCTCCCGCAGCCCAGCAAAGGGCCCATCGTCACCCACTCGGGATCCAGGGTGGTCTCCCGGGCCACCTGCGCCCCCATCAAATGGCCTTCTCCTTAGACCAGGTACCGGGGAGGTTCTCCGTGGTCTCATACCGTGTACCCCTGCTGGCCCGGGCGTGGGTTGGGGGCGTCGCGCCTCCATCCCCTTGGTCTGTCTCCAGACCGCAGCGGCTGCCGCTGCCCTTCTGTCAGCGGGGTCGTCGGCGGGAAGGCCCATGGGGCCTTGGGTCGGGCTTGTTGTCCCTTGGCGGTAGGGTGGATATACCCTGGTCTCCGGCGCTTGGCGTAGCACCTGTTCGGGGTGCGGGGTAGGTGCTTGGGAGGCGGGGGGAAGGGTGGGCAGATGCGGGTGCGGCGGGGGTTGTCTTGGGCGGGGGTTGATCGGGGCCCTGGTGCTTCTCCAGCCCGGCGGCCTGTGGTTCTGGCTGATGGGGCCACGCCTGCAGAAGCCTGCCTCTTAATTCAAATACATTTTAGCTGACAGATTTGTGAAGTCACTTGTTGCTAGGCAGAATTAATGGAGCAGAACTATTGCTGTACTCAAGAAAAAAAAAATCTCTGACAAAAAATTGTTAGCACAATTCATAATGAATACCTTAAATTTTCTCTCTGCTCACCCACGCACATTCATTTCCAGTTGAGATTTAGAATGCTAATAGTCATGGTAAAAGCAAAAGTAAGCCAATTTTTATGATCTTTCTAACATCGAAAAACCCTCCTTGCTTCCACGGTGTCACCTTCTCCATCTGCTCTTATCGTCCTCCACATAGTTTGTTTTTCTTTCTTCGACCTTGCCGACGTTCCCCCACTCTTGCTGCGTGCTGAGCCGAGTGGGGCTGGAATTGTGGGTGTGGCTGACTTTAAATCGTCCCTTAAACAGCCCGGGAATTTCTCAGAAGTAATCAGACCTTTGGCGACCCAACGCTTTATCAATTCAGCATGGATGCAGACCTTTTGTTGTCCTGATAATGATGCGGCAAAAAATGATTGTTGAATAATGGGGATGTGATAGAGCAATTAAATACAGTCAATGATGACATTTGAGGACTTCATTTGCGATAGGTATAAGTATTGCATCCTAATTGGAGTCAGTCGTATTGTAAATACAGTGAATCATTTTGTAATTGGAGTGAATGATACTTTGATTGGAGTGAATAATAATATTAACTAGGCCTGCAAGCAGGACTGAACGGGCCCTCGCGATCTAGCGCAACTCGGACGTCACGCAACTCGGACTGTGTACAGGTCAGGGCGGTGGCAGATCCTCCTCTCTAATCATCTCATTAGAACCTAACATGCTCGAAAGTCGCCTATTTACATTCCCACACCCAAGAGATAAAAACCCCTATTGGAGAGAGTACTACAAAAAAGGAGCCACTACTGAGCTGTGCAGCCAAGCCCTTATTCAAAACTAAAATTAATCTTCTAACTGGGCCAATTCGACCAAGTGTGCCAACTATTGTGGCTCTATAAGCTGCCTGAGTCTCTGAAAAAAAATATTTCCTTTAAATGGCGAACAAAGGGTCGTCACGGCAACAGACAGAGACACGTGGACATGGGCCGTAAATAAGTATTTTAATAGGTCTTGAAACTACAATGACCAACCTGAAAAGAACTGGACATGTATTGGAAAAACGAGTGACTTTCTATTGCCACTAGTTGGCGCTGTAGGGTTGATGCAAATGACCCCTACAACGCCCTTCAGGGTATGACTCTCAACAAGCACGGGAAGTTTGGCGCAGATATGTTGTATATCTGCCGAGTTATGACTGTTCAAAGTTTTTGGAGAGAAAAATTGTTGACAGTCATTTTCACTTTCCTGTTTGGACCCCTCCGCTTCAACGAAACTTCAATATTTTTCATCAGGCACCTGAAGACAGGTCTTAAGGCTTCCCTTTTGCAGGTTTGAGGTAGATTGATTTTTCCCTTTAGAGGAGGAGTGTGTCCCGTAAAAAAGGGCATTTCCTGTTCCCACTAGGAGGCGCCAGGCACAAATGGTAAATTTTCAATCCAGTCCTGCTCAGGCTAGTATACCTCACACACATGCCAGATTTAAAATAGATTGAACGTTGTATGAGGGAGTTATCAGTCATTTTCCGAATTCGGTGTTTTGGCGAAAAAATGGCCGACTTTGGCACCCCGCCCAGGTCAGGCCCGTGAATGAAAACACACCATTTTGATAAATTAAGATTTCATATGCCTCATGAACAGGCTCGCCAATTTTGAGAATGATCAAACTAATTCCCTAGGTGCCAAGGTGTAAAATGTGCACACTGTAAATCGATAAAAATTTCACATTCAATCAAAAATACCCGATTTCCTGTTGGGTTTGGAATATGCATGCAAGAGACTTTTTGGAGCAGTTTTGTACAAGGTATTGACTCTCCGAATTTCATTCCTCTACGTTGAAAAAACCTAAATGGAGAGGCCTTTTTGAAAATTTCAAGGGGGCGCCAGTGAGCCATTTTGTTACATTTTTTTGTAACATTGCAAGATTATCGAACGTTATCCAAAGCCGCATGTATGTGCAAATTTTGGTGAGTTTTTATGCATATTCAAGCCTCCAAATGTAAACTCTTACTGTGAACCCATGAAAATTTCACATTCGATCCAAAATACCCGATTTCCTGTTGGATTTGGAATATGGGTGCAAGAGACTTTTTGGAGCAGTTTTGCATAAGGTATCTACTCCCCAAATTTCCTTGCTCTATGTTGAAAAAACCCAATAGGAAAGGCCTTTTTTAAAACTTCTTTCTGTCGCCACTAGTTGGCACTGTAGAGTTGATGCAAATGACCCCTACAAGAACCTTCAGGGTATGACTCTCAACAAACACGGAAAGTTTGGCGCAGATATGTTGCATATCTGCCGAGTTATGACTGTTCAAAATTTTTGGCGAGACAAATTGTTGACGGTCATTTTCACTTCCAGTTTGGACCTCTCCGCTTCAACGAAACCTCAATATTTTTCATCAGGGACCTGAACACATGTCTTGAGGCTCCCCTGAAACAGGTTTGAGGTCAATAGATTTTTTTCCCTTGGAGGAGGAGCCTGTCTCGTAAAGAAGGCCATTTCCTGTTTCCACTAGGGGGCGCCAGGCCTAATGGGTAATATTTCAATGCAGTCGTGTTCAGGCTGGGATATCTCATATACATGCTAGAAATGAAAAAGATTGAACGTTGTATCACGGAGTTTTTAATCATATTCTGAATTTGGTATTTTGCCCAAAAATGGCCGACTTTGGGACCACGCCCAGGTCAGACCCTTGAGTGAAAACTCACCATTTTGAAAACTTAAGATCTCATATGTCTCCTGAATAGTCTGACCAATTTTGAAGACGATCCAACTATTTTCTTCAGCGACAAGGTCTCAAATGTAAATCGATAAAATTTCACATTTGATCCAAAATTTCCGGCTTCCTGTTGGGTTTGGAATATTGGTGCAAGAGACTTTTTGGAGCAGTTTTACACAATGTATCGACTCACCAAATTTCATCATTCTACGTTGAAAAAACCTAATAGGACAGGCCTTTTTGAAAATTTCAAGGGGGCGCCACTGAGCGATTTTGTTAAATTTTTTTGTAGATTATCAAAATTTACGCAAAGTTGCATGTATGTGCAAATTTTGGTGAGTTTTCGTGCATGTTCAGGCCTCCAAACGTAAACTCCAACTGTGAACCGAAAAAATTTCACATTTGATCCAAAATATCCGATTTCCTGTCAGATTTGGAATATGGGTGCAAGAGGCTTTTTTGAACAGTTAGGCATAAGGTATCTACTCCCCAAATTTCATCGCTCTACGTTGAAAACCTGAGAGGAAAGGCCTTTTTGAAAATTTTAAGGGTCAAGGGGGCGCCACTGAGCCATTTTTTGAAATTTTTTCAAAACGACGCTAGATTATCAAATTTTACGCGAATCTGCACGTATGTGCAAATTTTGGTGACTTTTCGTGCATGTTCAGGCCTCCAAATTGGCCATTTTCATTTGCCATGAAGAAAGAAGAATAATAACTAGGCCTGCAAGCAGGACTGAACGGGCCCTCGCAATCTAGCGCAACTCGGACGTCACGCAACTCGGACTGTGTGCAGGTCAGGGTGGTGGCAGATCCTCCTCTCTAATCATCTCATTAGAACCTAACATGCTCGAAAGTCGCCTATTTACATTCACACACCCAAGAGATAAAAACCCATATTGGAGAGAGTACTACAAAAAAGGAGCCACTACTGAGCTGTGCAGCCAAGCCCTTATTCAAAACCAAAATTAATCTTCTAACTGGGCCAATTCGACCAAGCGTGCCAAATATTGTGGCTCTATAAACTGCCTGAGTCTCTGAAAAAAAATATTTCCTATAAATGGCGAACAAAGGGTCGTCACGGCAACAGACAGAGACACGTGGACATGGGCCGTAAATAAGTATTTTAATAGGTCTTGAAACTACAATGACCAACCTGAAGAGAACTGGACATGTATTGGAAAAACGAGTGACTTTCTATTGCCACTAGTTGGCGCTGTAGGGTTGATGCAAATGACACCTACAAGGCCCTTCAGGGTATGACTCTCAACAAGCACGGGAAGTTTGGCGCAGATATGTTGTATATCTGCCGTGTTATGACTGTTCAAAGTTTTTGGAGAGAAAAATTGTTGACAGTCATTTTCACTTTCCTGTTTGGACCCCTCCGCTTCAACGAAACTTCAATATTTTTCATCAGGCACCTGAAGACAGGTCTTAAGGCTTCCCTTATGCAGGTTTGAGGTAGATTGATTTTTTCCCTTTAGAGGAGGAGTGTGTCCCGTAAAAAAGGGCATTTCCTGTTCCCACTAGGAGGCGCCAGGCACAAATGGTACATTTTCAATCCAGTCCTGCTCAGGCTGGTATACCTCACACACATGCCAGATTTAAAATAGATTTAACATTGTATGAGGGAGTTATCAGTCATTTTCCGAATTTGGTGTTTTGGCGAAAAAATGGCCGACTTTGGCACCCCGCCCAGGTCAGGCCCGTGAATGAAAACACACCATTTTGATAACTTAAGATTTCATATGCCTCATGAACAGTCTCGCCAATTTTGAGAATGATCAAACTAATTCCCTAGGTGCCAAGGTGTAAAATGTGCACACTGTAAATCGATAAAAAGTTCACATTCAATCCAAAATACCCGATTTCCTGTAGGATTTGGAATGTGTGTGCAAGAGACTTTTTGGAGCAGTTTTGCACAAAGTTTTGACTCTCCAAATTTCATCACTCTATGTTAGAAAAACCTAAATGGAGAGGCCTTTTTGAAAATTTCAAGGGGGCGCCACTGAGCCATTTTCTTAAATTGTTTCGTAACGTTGCAAGATTATCGAACGTTATCCAAAGCCGCATGTATGTGCAAATTTTGGTGAGTTTTTATGCATATTCAAGCCTCCAAATGTAAACTCTTACTGTGAACCCATGAAAATTTCACATTCGATCCAAAATACCCGATTTCCTGTTGGATTTGGAATATGGGTGCAAGAGACTTTTTGGAGCAGTTTTGCATAAGGTATCTACTCCCCAAATTTCCTTGCTCTATGTTGAAAAAACCCAATAGGAAAGGCCTTTTTTAAAACTTCTTTCTGTCGCCACTAGTTGGCACTGTAGAGTTGATGCAAATGACCCCTACAAGAACCTTCAGGGTATGACTCTCAACAAACACGGAAAGTTTGGCGCAGATATGTTGCATATCTGCCGAGTTATGACTGTTCAAAATTTTTGGCGAGACAAATTGTTGACGGTCATTTTCACTTCCAGTTTGGACCTCTCCGCTTCAACGAAACCTCAATATTTTTCATCAGGGACCTGAACACATGTCTTGAGGCTCCCCTGAAACAGGTTTGAGGTCAATAGATTTTTTTCCCTTGGAGGAGGAGCCTGTCTCGTAAAGAAGGCCATTTCCTGTTCCCACTAGGGGGCGCCAGGCCTAATGGGTAATATTTCAATGCAGTCGTGTTCAGGCTGGGATATCTCATATACATGCTAGAAATGAAAAAGATTGAACGTTGTATCACGGAGTTTTTAATCATTTTCTGAATTTGGTATTTTGCCCAAAAATGGCCGACTTTGGGACCACGCCCAGGTCAGACCCTTGAGTGAAAACTCCCCATTTTGAAAACTTAAGATCTCATATGTCTCCTGAATAGTCTGACCAATTTTGAAGACTATCCAACTATTTTCTTCAGCG
This sequence comes from Corythoichthys intestinalis, assembly GCF_030265065.1. Lineage (NCBI taxonomy): Eukaryota > Metazoa > Chordata > Actinopteri > Syngnathiformes > Syngnathidae > Corythoichthys > Corythoichthys intestinalis. Next base: position 8,840,283 of record NC_080400.1, read on the forward strand.
ACAAGGTCTCAAATGTAAATCGATAAAATTTCACATTTGATCCAAAATTTCCGGCTTCCTGTTGGGTTTGGAATATGGGTGCAAGAGACTTTTTGGAGCAGTTTTGCACAATGTATCGACTTGCCAAATTTCATCGTTCTACGTTGAAAAAACCTAATAGGAAAGGCCTTTTTGAAAATTTCAAGGGGGCGCCACTGAGCCATTTTGTTAAATTTTTTTGTAGATTATCAAAATTTACGCAAAGTTGCATGTATGTGCAAATTTTGGTGAGTTTTCGTGCATGTTCAGGCCTCCAAATGTAAACTCAAACTGTGAACCGATAAAAATTTCACATTTGATCCAAAATATCCGATTTCCTGTTGGATTTGGAATATGGGTGCAAGAGGCTTTTTTGAACAGTTAGGCATAAGGTATCTACTCCCCAAATTTCATTGCTCTACGTTGAAAACCTGAGAGGAGAGGCCTTTTTGAAAATTTTAAGGGTCAAGGGGGCGCCACTGAGCCATTTTTTGACATTTTTTCAAAACGACACAAGATTATCGAAATTTACGCAAAGCCGCACGTTTGTGCAAATTTTGGTGACTTTTCGTGCATGTTCAGGCCTCCAAATTGGCCATTTTCATTTGCCCTGAAAAAAGAATAATAATAACTAGGCCTGCAAGCAGGACTGAACGGGCCCTCGCAATCTAGCGCAACTCGGACGTCACGCAACTCGGACTGTGTGCAGGTCAGGGTGGTGGGAGATCCTCCTCTCTAATCATCTCATTAGAACCTAACATGCTCGAAAGTCGCCAATTTACATTCCCACACCCAAGAGATAAAAACCCCTATTGGAGAGAGTACTACAAAAAAGGAGCCACTACTGAGCTGTGCAGCCAAGCCCTTATTCAAAACCAAATTAATCTTCTAACTGGGCCAATTCGACCAAGTGTGCCAACTATTGTGGCTCTATAAGCTCCCTGAGTCTCTGAAAAAAAATATTTCCTTTAAATGGCGAACAAAGGGTCGTCACGGCAACAGACAGAGACACGTGGACATGGGCCGTAAAAAAGTATTTTAATAGGTCTTGAAACTACAATGACCAACATGAAAAGAACTGGACATGTTTTGGAAAAACGAGTGACTTTCTATCGCCACTAGTTGGCGCTGTAGGGTTGATGCAAATGACCCCTACAAGGCCCTTCAGGGTATGACTCTCAACAAGCACGGGAAGTTTGGCGCAGATATCTTGTATATCTGCCGAGTTATGACTGTTCAAAGTTTTTGGAGAGAAAAATTGTTGACAGTCATTTTCACTTTCCTGTTTGGACCCCTCCGCTTCAACGAAACTTCAATATTTTTCATCAGGCACCTGAAGACAGGTCTTAAGGTTTCCCTTATGCAGGTTTGAGGTAGATTGATTTTTTCCCTTTAGAGGAGGAGTGTGTCCCGTAAAAAAGGGCATTTCCTGTTCCCACTAGGAGGCGCCAGGCACAAATGGTAAATTTTCAATCCAGTCCTGCTCAGGCTGGTATACCTCACACACATGCCAGATTTAAAATAGATTGAACGTTGTATGAGGGAGTTATCAGTCATTTTCCGAATTCGGTGTTTTGGCGAAAAAATGGAAGAATTTGGCGCCCCGCCCAGGTCAGGCCCGTGAATGAAAACACACCATTTTTATAACTTAAGATTTCATATGCCTCATGAACAGTCTCACCAATTTTGAGAATGATCAAACTAATTCCCTAGGTGCCAAGGTGTAAAATGTGCACACTGTAAATCGATAAAAAGTTCACATTCAATCCAAAATACCCGATTTCCTGTAGGATTTGGAATGTGTGTGCAAGAGACTTTTTGGAGCAGTTTTGCACAAAGTTTTGACTCTCCAAATTTCATCACTCTATGTTAGAAAAACCTAAATGGAGAGGCCTTTTTGAAAATTTCAAGGGGGCGCCACTGAGCCATTTTCTTAAATTGTTTCGTAACGTTGCAAGATTATCGAACGTTATCCAAAGCCGCATGTATGTGCAAATTTTGGTGAGTTTTTATGCATATTCAAGCCTCCAAATGTAAACTCTTACTGTGAACCCATGAAAATTTCACATTCGATCCAAAATACCCGATTTCCTGTTGGATTTGGAATATGGGTGCAAGAGACTTTTTGGAGCAGTTTTGCATAATGTATCTACTCCCCAAATTTCCTTGCTCTATGTTGAAAAAACCCAATAGGAAAGGCCTTTTTTAAAACTTCTTTCTGTCGCCACTAGTTGGCACTGTAGAGTTGATGCAAATGACCCCTACAAGAACCTTCAGGGTATGACTCTCAACAAACACGGAAAGTTTGGCGCAGATATGTTGCATATCTGCCGAGTTATGACTGTTCAAAATTTTTGGCGAGACAAATTGTTGACGGTCATTTTCACTTCCAGTTTGGACCTCTCCGCTTCAACGAAACCTCAATATTTTTCATCAGGGACCTGAACACATGTCTTGAGGCTCCCCTGAAACAGGTTTGAGGTCAATAGATTTTTTTCCCTTGGAGGAGGAGCCTGTCTCGTAAAGAAGGCCATTTCCTGTTCCCACTAGGGGGCGCCAGGCCTAATGGGTAATATTTCAATGCAGTCGTGTTCAGGCTGGGATATCTCATATACATGCTAGAAATGAAAAAGATTGAACGTTGTATCACGGAGTTTTTAATCATTTTCTGAATTTGGTATTTTGCCCAAAAATGGCCGACTTTGGGACCACGCCCAGGTCAGACCCTTGAGTGAAAACTCACCATTTTCAAAACTTAAGATCTCATATGTCTCCTGAATAGTCTGACCAATTTTGAAGACGATCCAACTATTTTCTTCAGCGACAAGGTCTCAAATGTAAATCGATAAAATTTCACATTTGATCCAAAATTTCCGGCTTCCTGTTGGGTTTGGAATATGGGTGCAAGAGACTTTTTGGAGCAGTTTTGCACAATGTATCGACTCGCCAAATTTCATCGTTCTACGTTGAAAAAACCTAATAGGAAAGGCCTTTTTGAAAATTTCAAGGGGGCGCCACTGAGCCATTTTGTTAAATTTTTTTGTAGATTATCAAAATTTACGTAAAGTTGCATGTATGTGCAAATTTTGGTGAGTTTTCGTGCATGTTCAGGCCTCCAAATGTAAACTCCAACTGTGAACCGATAAAAATTTCACATTTGATCCAAAATATCCGATTTCCTGTTGGATTTGGAATATGGGTGCAAGAGGCTTTTTTGAACAGTTAGGCATAAGGTATCTACTCCCCAAATTTCATTGCTCTACGTTGAAAACCTGAGAGGAGAGGCCTTTTTGAAAATTTTAAGGGTAAAGGGGGCGCCACTGAGCCATTTTTTGACATTTTTTCAAAACGACACAAGATTATCGAAATTTACGCAAAGCCGCACGTATGTGCAAATTTTGGTGACTTTTCGTGCATGTTCAGGCCTCCAAATTGGCCATTTTCATTTGCCCTGAAAAAAGAATAATAATAATAATAATAATAATAATAATAATAATAATAATAATAATAATAATAATAATAATAATCCTTTGCAAAACAATAGGGCCTTCGCACGCTGAGTGCTCGGGCCCTAATAATAATAATAATAATAATAATAATAATAATAATCCTTTGCAAAACAATAGGGCCTTCGCACGCTTAGTGCTCGGGCCCTAACTAGCCCTGCAAGCAGGACTGACGGGCCCTCGCGTATGGCGCAACTCGGACGTCAAACAAAGTCGGAGGGCAGGCAGGTCGGGGCGGTGGCAGTCGACAACAGACAGATATCCAGGCAGATATATTGCATGTCTGAATGTTCAGAATTAGTGGGGAGAGAAAATGGCGACGGTCATGATGACTTTCTTATCGGACCCCTCTGCTTTAACAAAACAAAAGTGTTTATTAGGCACCTGAACACGGTCATTATGACTTTCCTATTGGACCCCTCTGCTTTAAGGAAACAAAAGTCTTACCGGAGTATAAGTCGCATTTGTGGGTGAAATTTGCTTGATAAAATCCAACACATAGAACAGATATGTCATCTTGAAAGGCAATTTAATATAAAAATACAATAGAGAACAACATGCTGAATAAATGTACAGTGTACAGTGCATAAACAACGAAATGCGAATATACTGTCCTCACCAGGACGCTACCGCTTGGTCCTGGCTATAGACAGCGAACTCCAAAAAGACAATTCTGGATGTCCGCATAATTTGTTGAATCAATTTGGTCCTCGATAGCAAACAGGTTCACATCACCGTAAATAAATGATAATTACGTACTATTACAGCAATAATGTAACAGATTAGCATGCGTTCGCTAGCATTAGCACACCATTCAAACAACCACACAACTGGCTGTAAGTGTCCGCTCGCGGGTGGAAAACACACAACAACAGAAAAGATGATACACGCAGGCGTTGCCTCTGTAGAGATATTTTAAAGGCATAAACAATGAACGTAGGTTCGCAGCCGTCTTTCTCTCTCGCTAACTAGTCCACTCACTCACTCACTCACTCACTCACTCACTCACTCACTCACTCACTCACTCACTCACTCACTCACTCACTCACTCACTCACTCACTCACTCACTCACTCACTCACTCACTCACTCACTCACTCACTCAGAGCTACGTAGCTGTCTGTCTTCTTCTGGTGTGCGAGCGCTTATTCACGTAAACAAGTGCGAGTGCGCTCCCAGGTGGGCGTGAAAGCGCCACAAACTAAATGCATCCATTTCAATATAAAAAAGTCAATTATACAATTGAACATACATTGCCAAAGGCAGAACGCGAACGTGGCCATAGCTATTAACAGTTATTCAGATAACTATAGCATGCTAACAAGTTTACAAAACCATCAGTCCAAAACACCATAATAACACGGGAAATTATATCATAATGTGTTAATAATTTCACTCACCAGGGGGCACCAGGCCTAATGGTTTTGTAAACCTGTTAGCATGCTATAGTAATCTGAATAACTGTTAATAGCTATGGTCACGTTCGCGTTCTGCCTTTGGCAATGTATGTTCAATTGTATAATTGACTTTTTTATATTGAAATGCATGCATTTAGTTTGTGGCGCTTTCACGCCCAACTGGGAGCGCACTCGTTATTATTATTTTTTCATGGCAAATGAAAATGGCCATAGCTATTAAGAGTTATTCAGATAACTATAGCATGCTAACAAGTTTACAAAACCATTAGTCCAAAACACCTAAATAACATGGGAAATGTTATCATAATGTGTTAATAATTTCACACATAAGTCACTGCTGAGTATAAGTCGCACCCCAAACCAAAATATGAAGAAAAAAAAACACGACTTATAGTCGGAAAAATACAGTAGTCTTTTACTGAATTGTATTGTCAAAAATAAGACACATTTGCTGCCCTGCCCAGGAAAGGGCCGTGAATGAAATGTCACCATTTTGATAACCTAACATCTCATATGTGTCATGAACATTCATTCATTCGTTCATTTTCCATGCCGCTTTTCCTCACGAGGGTCGCGGAGGTGCTGAAGCCTATCCCAGCTAACTCGGGGCAGTAGGCAGGGGACACCCTGAACTGGTTGCCAGCCAATTGCAGGGCACAAGGAGACATACAACCATTCACGCGCACACTCATACCTACGGACAATTTAGAGTGCTCAATCAGCCTACCATGCATGTTTTTGGGATGTCTGACCAATTTTGAGAAGCATTCAACTTACTGCTTCGGCGTAATGGTCTCAAACGTGCATGCAGGTTTTTGACAAAAATGCAAGATTCAATCCATAATACCCGATTTCCTGTTGGGTTTGGAATAAGGGTGCAAGAGACTTTTTGGAGCAGTTTTGCACAACGTATCCACTCCCCAAATTTCATCACTCTACGTCGAAAAAAACTAATAGGACAGGCCTTTTTTAAAAATTGAAGGGGGCGCCACTGAGCCATTTTATTACATCTTTTGGCAATGTTGCTAAATTCATGAAATCTACATGAAGCCACATGTATGTGCACATTTTGGTGAGTTTTCGAGCATGTTCAGACCTTGAAATTTGCCATTTTGAGAGAAAATGCCGAGGGTCTTTTCACTTTCCTGTTTGGATACTGCAACATCAACGAAAACTCAATATTTTTCATCAGATACCTAAAGACATGTCTTAAGGCTCCCCTGATGCAGGTTTGAGATCAATTGATGTTTTTCACCAGGAGGAGGAGCCTTTTTCGTAAAAAAGGGTGTTTCCTCTTCCCACAAGGGGGCGCCAGGCCTAATGGAAAATATTTCAATGCAGTCGTGTTCAGGTTAAGACAACTTACATGCATGCCAAATATGAAAAAGATTGGACCTTGTATCAGGAAGTTATTAATCATTTACTGAAATTGGCGCGTTGCCAAAAAAACACCCGACTTTGGTACCCCGCCCAGGTCAGGCCCATGGACGAAAACTCACCATTTTCACAACTTAGTATCTCATATGTCTCATGAACACTTACACCAATTTTGAGGAAGATCCAACGTACTGGCTCGGCGCAACGGTCTGAAACGTGCATGCTGGTTTTCGCCCAAAATGCTATATTTTTCAACATTCAATCCAGAATATCCCATTTCCTGTTGGGTTTGGAATATGGGTGCTTTAGACTTTTTGAAGCGGTTCTGGACAACATATCCACTCCCCAAATTTCATCGCCCTACGTTGAAATACATCAAAGCAAAGGGCATTTTGAAAATTGCAAGGGGGCGCCACTGAGCCATTTTTTAATTTTTTTTGTAAACGTTGCCAAATTGTCGAAATTTTCGCGAAGCCGGATGTATGTGCAAATTTTGGTGAGTTTTTGAGCATGTTCAGGCCTTCAAATTGGCCATTTTCATTTGCCATGAAAAAAAAATAATAATAACTAGGCCTGCAAGCAGGACTGAACGGGCCCTCGCAATCTAGCGCAACTCGGACGTCACGCAACTCGGACTGTGTGCAGGTCAGGGTGGTGGCAGATCCTCCTCTCTAATCATCTCATTAGAACCTAACATGCTCGAAAATCGCCTATTTACATTCCCACACCCAAGAGATAAAAACTCCTATTGGAGAGAGTACTACAAAAAAGGAGCCACTACTGAGCTGTGCAGCCAAGCCCTTATTCAAAACCAAAATTAATCTTCTAACTGGGCCAATTCGACCAAGTGTGCCAAATATTGTGGCTCTATAAGCTGCCTGAGTCTCTGAAAAAAAAGATTTCCTTTAAATGGCGAACAAAGGGTCGTCACGGCAACAGACAAAGACACGTGGACATTGGCCGTAAATAAGTATTTTAATAGGTCTTGAAACTACAATGACCAACCTGAAAAGAACTGGACATGTTTTGGAAAAACGAGTGACTTTCTATCGCCACTAGTTGGCGCTGTAGGGTTGATGCAAATGACCCCTACAAGGCCCTTCAGGGTATGACTCTCAACAAGCACGGGAAGTTTGGCGCAGATATCTTGTATATCTGCCGAGTTATGACTGTTCAAAGTTTTTGGAGAGAAAAATTGTTAACAGTCATTTTCACTTTCCTGTTTGGACCCTTCCGCTTCAACGAAACTTCAATATTTTTCATCAGGCAGCTGAAGACAGGTCTTAAGGCTTCCCTTATGCAGGTTTGAGGTAGATTGATTTTTTCTTTTAGAGGAGGAGTGTGTCCCGTAAAAAAGGGCATTTCCTGTTCCCACTAGGAGGCGCCAGGCACAAATGGTAAATGTTCAATCCAGTCCTGCTCAGGCTGGTATACCTCACACACATGCCAGATTTAAAATAGATTGAACGTTGTATGAGGGAGTTATCAGTCATTTTCCGAATTTGGTGTTTTGGCGAAAAAATGGCCGACTTTGGCACCCCGCCCAGGTCAGGCCCGTGAATGAAAACACACCATTTTGATAACTTAAGATTTCATATGCCTCATGAACAGTCTCGCCAATTTTGAGAATGATCAAACTAATTCCCTAGGTGCCAAGGTGTAAAATGTGCACACTGTAAATCGATAAAAATTTCACATTCAATCCAAAATACCCGATTTCCTGTTGGGTTTGGAATATGCATGCAAGAGACTTTTTGGAGCAGTTTTGTACAAGGTATCGACTCTCCGAATTTCATCCCTCTACGTTGAAAAAACCTAAAAGGAGAGGCCTTTTTGAAAATTTCAAGGGGGCGCCACTGAGCCATTTTGTTACATGTGTTCGTAACGTTGCAAGATTATTGAACGTTATGCAAAGCCGCATGTATGTGCAAATTTTGGTGAGTTTTTATGCATATTCAAGCCTCAAAATGTAAACTCTTACTGTGAACCCATGAAAATTTCACATTCGATCCAAAATACCCGATTTCCTGTTGGATTTGGAATATGGGTGCAAGAGACTTTTTGGAGCAGTTTTGCATAAGGTATCTACTCCCCAAATTTCCTCGCTCTATGTTGAAAAAACCCAGTAGGAAAGGCCTTTTTTAAAACTTCTTTCTGTCGCCACTAGTTGGCACTGTAGAGTTGATGCAAATGACCCCTACAAGAACCTTCAGGGTATGACTCTCAACAAACACGGAAAGTTTGGCGCAGATATGTTGCATATCTGCCGAGTTATGACTGTTCAAAGTTTTTGGCGAGACAAATTGTTGACGGTCATTTTCACTTCCAGTTTGGACCTCTCCGCTTCAATGAAACCTCAATATTTTTCATCAGGCACCTGAACACATGTCTTGAGGCTCCCCTGAAACAGGTTTGAGGTCAATAGATTTTTTTCCCTTGGAGGAGGAGCCTGTCTCGTAAAGAAGGCCATTTCCTGTTTCCACTAGGGGCGCTAGGCCTAATGGGTAATATTTCAATGCAGTCATGTTCAGGCTGGGATATCTCATAAACATGGTAAAAATGAAAAAGATTGAACGTTGGATCACGGAGTTTTTAATCATTTTCTGAATTTGGTGTTTTGCCCAAAAATGGCCAACTTTGGGACTACGCCCAGGCCAGACCCTTGGATGAAAACTCACCATTTTGAAAACTTAAGATCTCATATGTCTCCTGTATAGTCTGACCAATTTTGAAGACGATCCAACTATTTTCTTCAGCGACAAGGTCTCAAATGTAAATCGATAAAATTTCACATTTGATCCAAAATTTCCGACTTCCTGTTGGATTTGGAATATAGGTGCAAGAGACTTTTTGGAGCAGTTTTACGCAATGTATCGACTCACCAAATTTCATTGTTCTACGTTGAAAAAACCTAATAGGAAAGGCCTTTTTGAAAATTTCAAGGGGGCGCCACTGAGCGATTTTGTTACATTTTTTTGTAGATTATCAAAATTTACGCAAAGTTGCATGTATGTGCAAATTTTGGTGAGTTTTCGTGCATGTTCAGGCCTCCAAACGTAAACTCCAACTGTGAACCGAAAAAATTTCACATTTGATCCAAAATATCCGATTTCCTGTCGGATTTGGAATATGGGTGCAAGAGGCTTTTTTGAACAGTTAGGCATAAGGTATCTACTCCCCAAATTTCATCGCTCTACGTTGAAAACCTGAGAGGAGAGGCCTTTTTGAAAATTTTAAGGGTCAAGGGGGCGCCACTGAGCCATTTTTTGAAATTTTTTCAAAACGACGCAAGATTATCAAATTTTACGCGAATCTGCACGTATGTGCAAATTTTGGTGACTTTTCGTGCATGTTCAGGCCTCCAAATTGGCCATTTTCATTTGCCCTGAAAAAAGAAGAATAATAATAATAATAATCCTTTGCATTACAATAGGGCCTTCGCACGCCTAGTGCTCGGGCCCTAATAATAATCCTTCGAAGAACAATAGGGCCTCGCACGCTGAGAGTGCTCGGGCCCTAATAATAACTAGGCCTGCAAGCAGGACTGAACGGGCCCTCGCAATCTAGCGCAACTCGGACGTCATGCAACTCGGACAGTGTGCAGGTCAGGGTGGTGGCAGATCGTCCTCTCTAATCATCTCATTAGAACCTAACATGCGCGAAAGTTGCCTCTTTACATTCACACACCTAAGAGATAAAAACCCCTATTGGACAGAGGACTACAAAAAAGGAGCGAATAAAGGGTCATCACAGCAACAGACAGAGACATGTGGACATGGGCCGTAAAATAAGTATTTTAAAAGGTCTTGAAACTACAATGACCAACCTGAAAAGAACTGGACATATATTTAAAAAAATGAGTGACTTTCTATTGCCACTAGTTGGCGCTGTAGGGTTGATGCAAATGACCCCTACAGGACCCTTCAGACTATGACTCAACAAGCACGATATGTTTGGCGCAGATATGTTGTAGAAGTTATGACTGTTCAAAACTTGTGGTGAGACGAAATGGCTTCAGTCATTTTTACTTCTCCTGTTGGACCCTTCTGCTTCAACCAAACCTCAGTATTTTTCATCAGGCACCTGAACACATGTCTTCAGGCTCCCCTGATGCAGGTTTGAGGTGAATAGATTTTTTTTTCCTTGGAGGAGGAGCCTGTTTCGTAAAAAAGGCATTTCCTGTTCCCACTAGGGGGCGCTAGGCCTAATGAGTAATATTTCAATGCACTCGTGTTCAGGGTGGGATCCCGCACATACATGCCAGATATGAAAAAGATTGAACGTTGTTTCAAGGAGCTATTAGTCCTTTACTGAATTTGTCATTTTGCCGAAAAAATGGCCGACTTTGGCACCACGCCCAGGTCAGACCCATGAATGAAAACACACCATTTTGAAAAGTTTAGATTTCATAGGTCTCCTGAATTGTCTAACCAATTTTGAAAATGATCCAATTGATTCCCTCTGTGACAAGGTCTCAAATGTGCACCCTGTTAATTGATAAAAATTTCACATTCGATCCAAAATACCCGATTTCCTGTTGGGTTTGGAATATGGGTGCAAGAGACTTTTTGGAGCAGTTTTGCACAAGGTATCGACTCCCCAAATTTCATTGCTCTACGTTAAAAAAACCTAATAGGAAACGCCTTTTTGAAAAATTCAAGGGGGCGCCACTGAGCCATTTTGTTACATTTTTTTGTAACGTTGCAAGATTATCGAAATCCACACAAAGCCGCATGTATGTGCAAAATTTGGTGAGTTTTTGTGCATGTCCAGGCCTCCAAATGTAAACTGTACTAGAAATGGACAGAAATTTCACATTTGATCCAAAATACCCGATTTTCTGTTGGATTTGGAATATGGGTGCAAGAGGCTTTTTTGAGCAGTTAGGCATAAGGTATCTACTCCCCAAATTTCATTGCTCTACGTTGAAAAAACCCAACAGGAAAGGCCTTTTTTAAAACTTCTTTCTGTCGCCACTAGTTGGCACTGTAGAGTTGATGCAAATGACCCCTACAAGAACCTTCAGGGTATGACTCTCAACAAACACGGAAAGTTTGGCGCAGATATGTTGCATATCTGCCGAGTTATGACTGTTCAAAGTTTTTGGCGAGACAAATTGTTGACGGTCATTTTCACTTCCAGTTTGGACCTCTCCGCTTCAACGAAACCTCAATATTTTTCATCAGGCACCTGAACACATGTCTTGAGGCTCCCCTGAAACAGGTTTGAGGTCAATAGATTTTTTTCCCTTGGAGGAGGAGCCTGTCTCGTAAAGAAGGCCATTTCCTGTTTCCACTAGGGGCGCCAGGCCTAATGGGTAATATTTCAATGCAGTCGTGTTCAGGCTGGGATATCTCATAAACATGCTAAAAATGAAAAAGATTGAACGTTGGATCACGGAGTTTTTAATCATTTTCTGAATTTGGTATTTTGCCTAAAAATGGCCGACTTTGGGACCACGCCCAGGCCAGACCCTTGAATGAAAACACACCATTTTGAAAACTTAAGATCTCATAGGTCTCCTGAATAGTCTGACCAATTTTGAAGACGATCCAACTTTATCCTTCAGCGACAAGGTCTCAAATGTAAATCGATAAAATTTCGCATTTGACCCAAAATTTCCAGCTTCCTGTTGGGTTTGGAATATGGGTGCAAGAGACTTTTTGGAGCAGTTTTGTACAATGTATCGACTCACTAAATTTCATTGTTCTACGTTGAAAAAACCTAATAGGAGAGGCCTTTTTGAAAATTTCAAGGGGGCGCCACTGAGCCATTTTGTTAATCTACAAAAAAATTTAACAAAATTTACGCAAAGTTGAATGTATGTGCAAATTTTGGTGAGTTTTCGTGCATGTTCAAGCCTCCAAACGTAAACTCCAACTGTGAACCGAAAAAATTTCACATTCGATCCAAAATACCCGATTTCCTGTTGGATTTGGAATATGGGTGCAAGAGGCTTTTTTGAACAGTTAGGCATAAGGTATCTACTCCCCAAATTTCATTGCTCTACGTTGAAAACCTGAGAGGAGAGGCCTTTTTGAAAATTTTAAGGGTCAAGGGGGCGCCACTGAGCCATTTTTTGACATTTTTTCAAAACGACGCAAGATTATCGAAATTTACGCGAATCTGCACGTATGTGCAAATTTTGGTGACTTTTCGTGCATGTTCAGGCCTCCAAATTGGCCATTTTCATTTGCCATGAAGAAAGAATAATAATAATAATAATAATAATAATAATAATAATAATAATAACTAGGCCTGCAAGCAGGACTGAACGGGCCCTCGCAATCTAGCGCAACTCGGACGTCACGCAACTCGGACTGTGTGCAGGTCAGGGTGGTGGCAGATCCTCCTCTTTAATCATCTCATTAGAACCTAACATGCTCGAAAGTCGCCTATTTACATTCCCACACCCAAGAGATAAAAACCCCTATTGGAGAGAGTACTACAAAAAAGGAGCCACTACTGAGCTGTGCAGCCAAGCCCTTATTCAAAACCAAAATTAATCTTCTAACTCGGCCAATTCGACCAAGTGTGCCAACTATTGTGGCTCTATAAGCTCCCTGAGTCTCTGAAAAAAAATATTTCCTTTAAATGGCGAACAAAGGGTCGTCACGGCAACAGACAGAGACACGTGGACATGGGCCGTAAAAAAGTATTTTAATAGGTCTTGAAACTACAATGACCAACATGAAAAGAACTGGACATGTTTTGGAAAAACGAGTGACTTTCTATCGCCACTAGTTGGCGCTGTAGGGTTGATGCAAATGACCCCTACAAGGCCCTTCAGGGTATGACTCTCAACAAGCACGGGAAGTTTGGCGCAGATATCTTGTATATCTGCCGAGTTATGACTGTTCAAAGTTTTTGGAGAGAAAAATTGTTGACAGTCATTTTCACTTTCCTGTTTGGACCCCTCCGCTTCAACGAAACTTCAATATTTTTCATCAGGCACCTGAAGACAGGTCTTAAGGTTTCCCTTATGCAGGTTTGAGGTAGATTGATTTTTTTCCCTTTAGAGGAGGAGTGTGTCCCGTAAAAAAGGGCATTTCCTGTTCCCACTAGGAGGCGCCAGGCACAAATGGTAAATTTTCAATCCAGTCCTGCTCAGGCTGGTATACCTCACACACATGCCAGATTTAAAATAGATTGAACGTTGTATGAGGGAGTTATCAGTCATTTTCCGAATTCGGTTTTTGGCGAAAAAATGGAAGAGTTTGGCGCCCCGCCCAGGTCAGGCCCATGAATGAAAACACACCATTTTTATAACTTAAGATTTCATATGCCTCATGAACAGTCTCACTAATTTTGAGAATGATCAAACTAATTCCCTAGGTGCCAAGGTGTAAAATGTGCACACTGTAAATCGATAAAAAGTTCACATTCAATCCAAAATACCCGATTTCCTGTAGGATTTGGAATGTGTGTGCAAGAGACTTTTTGGAGCAGTTTTGCACAAAGTTTTGACTCTCCAAATTTCATCACTCTATGTTAGAAAAACCTAAATGGAGAGGCCTTTTTGAAAATTTCAAGGGGGCGCCAGTGAGCCATTTTTTTACATGTTTTCGTAACGTTGCAAGATTATTGAACGTTATGCAAAGCCGCATGTATGTCGAAATTTTTGTGAGTTTTCGTGCATGTTCAAGCCTCCAAATGTAAACTCCTACTGTGAACCGATAAAAATTTCACATTTGATCCAAAATACCCGATTTCCTGTTGGATTTGGAATACGGGTGCAAGAGACTTTTTGGAGCAGTTTTGCATAAGGTATCTACTCCCCAAATTTCCTCGCTCTATGTTGAAAAAACCCAATAGGAAAGGCCTTTTTTAAAACTTCTTTCTGTCGCCACTAGTTGGCACTGTAGAGTTGATGCAAATGACCCCTACAAGAACCTTCAGGGTATGACTCTCAACAAACACGGAAAGTTTGGCGCAGATATGTTGCATATCTGCCGAGTTATGACTGTTCAAAGTTTTTGGCGAGACAAATTGTTGACGGTCATTTTCACTTCCAGTTTGGACCTCTCCGCTTCAACGAAACCTCAATATTTTTCATCAGGCACCTGAACACATGTCTTGAGGCTCCCCTGAAACAGGTTTGAAGTCAATAGATTTTTTTCCCTTGGAGGAGGAGCCTGTCTCGTAAAGAAGGCCATTTCCTGTTCCCACTAGGGGGCGCCAGGCCTAATGAGTAATATTTCAATGCAGTCGTGTTCAGGCTGGGATATCTCATATACATGCTAGAAATGAAAAAGATTGAACGTTGTATCACGGAGTTTTTAATCATTTTCTGAATTTGGTATTTTGCCCAAAAATGGCCGACTTTGGGACCACGCCCAGGTCAGACCCTTGGATGAAAACTCACCATTTTGAAAACTTAAGATCTCATATGTCTCCTGAATAGTCTGACCAATTTTGAAGACGATCCAACTATTTTCTTCAGCGACAAGGTCTCAAATGTAAATCGATAAAATTTCGCATTTGATCCAAAATTTCCGACTTCCTGTTGGATTTGGAATATAGGTGCAAGAGACTTTTTGGAGCAGTTTTACACAATGTATCGACTCACCAAATTTCATCATTCTACGTTGAAAAAACCTAATAGGACAGGCCTTTTTGAAAATTTCAAGGGGGCGCCACTGAGCCTTTTTGTTAATTTTTTTCAAAGATTATCAAAATTTACGCAAAGTTGAACATATGTGCACATTTTGGTGAGTTTTCGTGCATGTTCAAGCCTCCAAATGTGAACTCCAACTGTGAACCGAAAAAATTTCAGATTCGATCCAAAATAACCGATTTCCTGTTGGATTTGGAATATGGGTGCAAGAGGCTTTTTTGAGCAGTTAGGCATAAGGTATCTACTCCCCAAATTTCATTGCTCTACGTTGAAAACCTGAGAGGAGAGGCCTTTTTGAAAATTTTAAGGGTCAAGGGGGCGCCACTGAGCCATTTTTTGACATTTTTTCAAAACGACGCAAGATTATCGAAATTTACGCGAATCTGCACGTATGTGCAAATTTTGGTGACTTTTCGTGCATGTTCAGGCCTCCAAATTGGCCATTTTCATTTGCCATGAAGAAAGAATAATAATAATAATAATAATAATAATAATAATAATAATCCTTTGCATTACAATAGGGCCTTCGCACGCCTAGTGCTCGGGCCCTAATAATAATAATAATCCTTTGCATTACAATAGGGCCTTCGCACGTCTAGTGCTCGGGCCCTAATAATAATAATAATAACTAGGCCTGCAAGCAGGACTGAACGGGCCCTCGCGATCTAGCGCAACTCGGACGTCACGCAACTCGGACTGTGTGCAGGTCAGGGCGGTGGCAGATCCTCCTCTCTAATCAGCTCATTAGAACCTAACATGCTCGAAAGTCGCCTATTTACATTCCCACACCCAAGAGATAAAAACCCCTATTGGAGAGAGTACTACAAAAAAGGAGCCACTACTGAGCTGTGCAGCCAAGCCCTTATTCAAAACTAAAATTAATCTTCTAACTGGGCCAATTCGACCAAGTGTGCCAACTATTGTGGCTCTATAAGCTGCCTGAGTCTCTGAAAAAAAATACTTCCTTTAAATGGCGAACAAAGGGTCGTCACGGCAACAGACAGAGACACGTGGACATGGGCCGTAAAAAAGTATTTTATAGGTCTTGAAACTACAATGACCAACCTGAAAAGAACTGGACATGTATTGGAAAAACGAGTGACTTTCTATTGCCACTAGTTGGCGCTGTAGGGTTGATGCAAATGACCCCTACAAGGCCCTTCAGGGTATGACTCTCAACAAGCACGGGAAGTTTGGCGCAGATATGTTGTATATCTGCCGAGTTATGACTGTTCAAAGTTTTTGGAGAGAAAAATTGTTGACAGTCATTTTCACTTTCCTGTTTGGACCCCTCCGCTTCAACGAAACTTCAATATTTTTCATCAGGCACCTGAAGACAGGTCTTAAGGCTTCCCTTTTGCAGGTTTGAGGTAGATTGATTTTTTTCCCTTTAGAGGAGGAGTGTGTCCCGTAAAAAAGGGCATTTCCTGTTCCCACTAGGAGGCGCCAGGCACAAATGGTAAATTTTCAATCCAGTCCTGCTCAGGCTAGTATACCTCACACACATGCCAGATTTAAAATAGATTGAACGTTGTATGAGGGAGTTATCAGTCATTTTCCGAATTCGGTGTTTTGGCGAAAAAATGGCCGACTTTGGCACCCCGCCCAGGTCAGGCCCGTGAATGAAAACACACCATTTTGATAAATTAAGATTTCATATGCCTCATGAACAGGCTCGCCAATTTTGAGAATGATCAAACTAATTCCCTAGGTGCCAAGGTGTAAAATGTGCACACTGTAAATCGATAAAAATTTCACATTCAATCAAAAATACCCGATTTCCTGTTGGGTTTGGAATAAGCATGCAAGAGACTTTTTGGAGCAGTTTTGTACAAGGTATTGACTCTCCGAATTTCATCCCTCTACGTTGAAAAAACCTAAATGGAGAGGCCTTTTTGAAAATTTCAAGGGGGCGCCAGTGAGCCATTTTGTTACATTTTTTTGTAACATTGCAAGATTATCGAACGTTATCCAAAGCCGCATGTATGTGCAAATTTTGGTGAGTTTTTATGCATATTCAAGCCTCCAAATGTAAACTCTTACTGTGAACCCATGAAAATTTCACATTCGATCCAAAATACCCGATTTCCTGTTGGATTTGGAATATGGGTGCAAGAGACTTTTTGGAGCAGTTTTGCATAAGGTATCTACTCCCCAAATTTCCTTGCTCTATGTTGAAAAAACCCAATAGGAAAGGCCTTTTTTAAAACTTCTTTCTGTCGCCACTAGTTGGCACTGTAGAGTTGATGCAAATGACCCCTACAAGAACCTTCAGGGTATGACTCTCAACAAACACGGAAAGTTTGGCGCAGATATGTTGCATATCTGCCGAGTTATGACTGTTCAAAGTTTTTGGCGAGACAAATTGTTGACGGTCATTTTCACTTCCAGTTTGGACCTCTCCGCTTCAACGAAACCTCAATATTTTTCATCAGGGACCTGAACACATGTCTTGAGGCTCCCCTGAAACAGGTTTGAGGTCAATAGATTTTTTTCCCTTGGAGGAGGAGCCTGTCTCGTAAAGAAGGCCATTTCCTGTTTCCACTAGGGGGCGCCAGGCCTAATGGGTAATATTTCAATGCAGTCGTGTTCAGGCTGGGATATCTCATATACATGCTAGAAATGAAAAAGATTGAACGTTGTATCACCGAGTTTTTAATCATATTCTGAATTTGGTATTTTGCCCAAAAATGGCCGACTTTGGGACCACGCCCAGGTCAGACCCTTGAGTGAAAACTCACCATTTTGAAAACTTAAGATCTCATATGTCTCCTGAATAGTCTGACCAATTTTGAAGACGATCCAACTATTTTCTTCAGCGACAAGGTCTCAAATGTAAATCGATAAAATTTCACATTTGATCCAAAATTTCCGGCTTCCTGTTGGGTTTGGAATATTGGTGCAAGAGACTTTTTGGAGCAGTTTTACACAATGTATCGACTCACCAAATTTCATCATTCTACGTTGAAAAAACCTAATAGGACAGGCCTTTTTGAAAATTTCAAGGGGGCGCCACTGAGCGATTTTGTTAAATTTTTTTGTAGATTATCAAAATTTACGCAAAGTTGCATGTATGTGCAAATTTTGGTGAGTTTTCGTGCATTTTCAGGCCTCCAAACGTAAACTCCAACTGTGAACCGAAAAAATTTCACATTTGATCCAAAATATCCGATTTCCTGTCAGATTTGGAATATGGGTGCAAGAGGCTTTTTTGAACAGTTAGGCATAAGGTATCTACTCCCCAAATTTCATCGCTCTACGTTGAAAACCTGAGAGGAAAGGCCTTTTTGAAAATTTTAAGGGTCAAGGGGGCGCCACTGAGCCATTTTTTGAAATTTTTTCAAAACGACGCTAGATTATCAAATTTTACGCGAATCTGCACGTATGTGCAAATTTTGGTGACTTTTCGTGCATGTTCAGGCCTCCAAATTGGCCATTTTCATTTGCCATGAAGAAAGAATAATAATAATAATAATAATAATAATAATAATAATAATAATAATAATCCTTTGCATTACAATAGGGCCTTCGCACGCCTAGTGCTCGGGCCCTAATAATAATCCTTTGCATTACAATAGGGCCTTCGCACGCCTAGTGCTCGGGCCCTAATAACTAGGCCTGCAAGCAGGACTGAACGGGCCCTCGCAATCTAGCGCAACTCGGACGTCACGCAACTCGGACTGTGTGCAGGTCAGGGTGGTGGCAGATCCTCCTCTCTAATCATCTCATTAGAACCTAACATGCTCGAAAGTCGCCTAATTACATTCCCACACCCAAGAGATAAAAACCCCTATTGGAGAGAGTACTACAAAAAAGGAGCCATTACTGAGCTGTGCAGCCAAGCCCTTATTCAAAACCAAAATTAATCTTCTAACTTGGCCAATTCGACAAAGTGTGCCAAATATTGTGGCTCTATAAGCTGCCTGAGTCTCTGAAAAAAAATATTTCCTTTAAATGGCGAACAAAGGGTCGTCACGGCAACAGACAGAGACACGTGGACATGGGCCGTAAAAAAGTATTTTAATAGGTCTTGAAACTACAATGACCAACATGAAAAGAACTGGACATGTTTTGGAAAAACGAGTGACTTTCTATCGCCACTAGTTGGCGCTGTAGGGTTGATGCAAATGACCCCTACAAGTTCCTTCAGGGTATGACTCTCAACAAGCACGGGAAGTTTGGCGCAGATATGTTCTATATCTGCCGAGTTATGATTGTTCAAAGTTTTTGGAGAGAAAAATTGTTGACAGTCATTTTCACTTTCCTGTTTGGACCCCTCCGCTTCAACGAAACTTCAATATTTTTCATCAGGCACCTGAAGACAGGTCTTAAGGCTTCCCTTATGCAGGTTTGAGGTAGATTGGTTTTTTCCCTTTAGAGGAGGAGTGTGTCCCGTAAAAAAGGGCATTTCCTGTTTCCACTAGGAGGCGCCAGGCACAAATGGTAAATTTTCAATCCAGTCCTGCTCAGGCTGGTATACCTCACACACATGCCAGATTTAAAATAGATTTAACATTGTATGAGGGTGTTATCAGTCATTTTCCTAATTCGGTGTTTTGGCGAAAAAATGGAAGAATTTGGCGCCCCGCCCAGGTCAGGCCCGTGAATGTAAACACACCATTTTTATAACTTAAGATTTCATATGCCTCATGAACAGTCTCGCCAATTTTGAGAATGATCAAACTAATTCCCTAGGTGCCAAGGTGTAAAATGTGCACACTGTAAATCGATAAAAAGTTCACATTCGATCCAAAATACCCGATTTCCTGTTGGGTTTGGAATACGCATGCAAGAGACTTTTTGGAGCAGTTTTGTACAAGGTATCGACTCTCCGAATTTCATCCCTCTACGTTGAAAAAACCTAAATGGAGAGGCCTTTTTGAAAATTTCAAGGGGGCGCCACTGAGCCATTTTGTTACATGTTTTCGTAACGTTGCAAGATTATCGAACGTTATGCAAAGCCGCATGTATGTGCAAATTTTGGTGAGTTTTTATGCATATTCAAGCCTCCAAATGTTAACTCTTACTGTGAACCCATGAAAATTTCACATTCGATCCAAAATACCTGATTTCCTGTTGGATTTGGAATATGGGTGCAAGAGACTTTTTGGAGCAGTTTTGCATAAGGTATCTACTCCCCAAATTTCCTTGCTCTATGTTGAAAAAACCCAATAGGAAAGGCCTTTTTTAAAACTTCTTTCTGTCGCCACTAGTTGGCACTGTAGAGTTGATGCAAATGACCCCTACAAGAACCTTCAGGGTATGACTCTCAACAAACACGGAAAGTTTGGCGCAGATATGTTGCATATCTGCCGAGTTATGACTGTTCAAAGTTTTTGGCGAGACAAATTGTTGACGGTCATTTTCACTTCCAGTTTGGACCTCTCCGCTTCAACGAAAACTCAATATTTTTCATCAGGCACCTGAACACATGTCTTGAGGCTCCCCTGAAACAGGTTTGAGGTCAATAGATTTTTTTCCCTTGGAGAAGGAGCCTGTCTCGTAAAGAAGGCCATTTCCTGTTTCCACTAGGGGCGCCAGGCCTAATGGGTAATATTTCAATGCAGTCGTGTTCAGGCTGGGATATCTCATAAACATGCTAGAAATGAAAAAGATTGAACGTTGGATCACGGAGTTTTTAATCATTTTCTGAATTTGGTATTTTGCCTAAAAATGGCCGACTTTGGGAACACGCCCAGGCCAGACCCTTGAATGAAAACACACCATTTTGAAAACTTAAGATCTCATAGGTCTCCTGAATAGTCTGACCAATTTTGAAGACGATCCAACTTTATCCTTCAGCGACAAGGTCTCAAATGTAAATCGATAAAATTTAGCATTTGACCCAAAATTTCCGGCTTCCTGTTGGGTTTGGAATATGGGTGCAAGAGACTTTTTGGAGCAGTTTTGTACAATGTATCGACTCACTAAATTTCATTGTTCTACGTTGAAAAAACCTAATAGGAGAGGCCTTTTTGAAAATTTCAAGGGGGCGCCACTGAGCCATTTTGTTAAATTTTTTTATAGATTATCAAAATTTACGCAAAGTTGAATGTATGTGCAAATTTTGGTGAGTTTTCATGCATGTTCAAGCCTCCAAACGTAAACTCCAACTGTGAACCGAAAAAATTTCACATTCGATCCAAAATACCCGATTTCCTGTTGGATTTGGAATATGGGTGCAAGAGGCTTTTTTGAACAGTTAGGCATAAGGTATCTACTCCCCAAATTTCATTGCTCTACGTTGAAAACCTGAGAGGAGAGGCCTTTTTGAAAATTTTAAGGGTCAAGGGGGCGCCACTGAGCCATTTTTTGACATTTTTTCAAAACGACGCAAGATTATCGAAATTTACGCGAATCTGCACGTATGTGCAAATTTTGGTGACTTTTCGTGCATGTTCAGGCCTCCAAATTGGCCATTTTCATTTGCCATGAAAAAAGAATAATAATAACTAGGCCTGCAAGCAGGACTGAACGGGCCCTCGCAATCTAGCGCAACTCGGACGTCACGCAACTCGGACTGTGTGCAGGTCAGGGTGGTGGCAGATCCTCCTCTCTAATCATCTCATTAGAACCTAAGATGCTCGAAAGTAGCCTATATACATTCCCACACCCAAGAGATAAAAACCCCTATTGGAGAGAGTACTACAAAAAAGGAGCCACTACTGAGCTGTGCAGCCAAGCCCTTATTCAAAACCCAAAACTAATCTTCTAAGTGGGCCAATTCGACCAAGTGTGCCAAATATTGTGGCTCTATAAGCTGCCTGAGTCTCTGAAAAAAAATATTTCCTTTAAATGGCGAACAAAGGGTCGTCACGGCAACAGACAGAGACACGTGGACATGGGCCGTAAATAAGTATTTTAATAGGTCTTGAAACTACAATGACCAACCTGAAAAGAACTGAACATGTATTGGAAAAACGAGTGACTTTCTATTGCCACTAGTTGGCGCTGTAGGTTTGATGCAAATGACCCCTACAAGGCCCTTCAGGGTATGACTCTCAACAAGCACGGGAAGTTTGGCGCAGATATGTTGTATATCTGCCGAGTTATGACTGTTCAAAGTTTTTGGAGAGAAAAATTGTTGACAGTCATTTTCACTTTCCTGTTTGGACCCCTCCGCTTCAACGAAACTTCAATATTTTTCATCAGGCACCTGAAGACAGGTCTTAAGGCTTCCCTTATGCAGCTTTGAGGTAGATTGATTTTTTCCCTTTAGAGGAGGAGTGTGTCCCGTAAAAAAAGGACATTTCCTGTTCCCACTAGGAGGCGCCAAGCACAAATGGTAAATTTTCAATCCAGTCCTGCTCAGGCTGGTATACCTCACACACATGCCAGATTTAAAATAGATTGAACGTTGTATGAGGGAGTTATCAGTCATTTTCCGAATTCGGTGTTTTGGCAAAAAAATGGCCGACTTTGGCACCCCGCCCAGGTCAGGCCCGTGAATGAAAACACACCATTTTGATAACTTAAGATTTCATATGCCTCA
Organism: Corythoichthys intestinalis; assembly: GCF_030265065.1. NCBI lineage: Eukaryota > Metazoa > Chordata > Actinopteri > Syngnathiformes > Syngnathidae > Corythoichthys > Corythoichthys intestinalis. The sequence continues at coordinate 8,862,710 of NC_080400.1, forward strand.
TGAACAGTCTCGCCAATTTTGAGAATGATCAAACTAATTCCCTAGGTGCCAAGGTGTAAAATGTGCACACTGTAAATCGATAAAAATTTCACATTCAATCCAAAATACCCGATTTCCTGTTGGGTTTGGAATATGCATGCAAGAGACTTTTTGGAGCAGTTTTGTACAAGGTATCGACTCTCCGAATTTCATCCCTCTACGTTGAAAAAACCTAAATGGAGAGGCCTTTTTGAAAATTTCAAGGGGGCGCCACTGAGCCATTTTGTTACATGTTTTCGTAACGTTGCAAGATTATTGAACGTTATGCAAAGCCACATGTATGTCCAAATTTTTGTGAGTTTTCGTGCATGTTCAAGCCTCCAAATGTAAACCCCTACTGTGAACCGATAAAAATTTCACATTCGATCCAAAATACCCGATTTCCTGTTGGATTTGGAATACGGGTGCAAGAGACTTTTTGGAGCAGTTTTGCACAAGGTATCGACTCCCCAAATTTCATCACTCTCTGTTGAAAAAACCTAATAGGAAACGCCTTTTTGAAAAATTCAAGGGGGCGCCACTGAGGCATTTTGCTACATTTTTTCGTAACATTGCAAGATTATCGAACGTTATCTAAAGCCGCATGTATGTGCAAATTTTTACGAGTTTTTGTGCATATTCAAGCCTCCAAATGTAAACTCCAACTGTGAACCCATGAAAATTTCACATTCGATCCAAAATACCCGATTTCCTGTTGGATTTGGAATATGGGTGCAAGAGACTTTTTGGAGCAGTTTTGCATAAGGTATCTACTCCTCAAATTTCCTTGCTCTATGTTGAAAAAACCCAATAGGAAAGGCCTTTTTTAAAACTTCTTTCTGTTGCCACTAGTTGGCACTGTAGAGTTGATGCAAATGACCCCTACAAGAACCTTCAGGGTATGACTCTCAACAAACACGGGAAGTTTGGCGCAGATATGTTGTATATCTGCCGAGTTATGACTGTTCAAAGTTTTTTGCGTGACAAATTGTTGACGTTCATTTTCACTTTCCTGTTTGGACCCCTCCGCCTCAACGAAACCTCAATATTTTTCATCAGGCACCTGAACACAGGTCTTAAGGCTCCCCTGATGCAGGTTTGAGGTCAACAGATTTTTTTCCCTTGGAGGAGGAACCTGTCTCGTAAAAAAAGGCATTTCCTGTTCTCACTAGGGGGCGCTAGACCTAATGGGTAATATTTCAATGCACTCGTGTTAAGGGTGGGATACCACACATACATGCCAAATATGAAAAAGATTGAACGTTGTGTCAAGGAACTATAAGTCATTTACTGAATTTGTCATTTTGCCGAAAAAATGGTCGACTTTGGCACCACGCCCAGGTCAGACCCGTGAATGAAAACGCACCATTTTCAAAACTTAAGATTTCATATGTCTCCTGAACAGTCTCACCAATTTTGAAGATGATCCAACTAACTCCCTCGGCGAAAAGGTCTCAAATGTGCACCCTGTAAATCGATAAAAATTTCATATTTGATCCAAAATAACCGATTTCCTGTTGGGTTTGGAATATGCATGTAAATGCTTTTTTGGAGCGGTTTTGGACAAGGTATAGACCCCCCAAATTTCATTGCTCTACGCTGACAGACCCTAATGTTATAGGCCAATTTTAAAATTTCAAGGGGGCGCCACTGAGCCATTTTGTTATATTTTTTTGCAACGTTGCAAAATTATCGAAATTTACAATTTTCCGGACGTATGTGCAAATTTTGGTGACTTTTCGTGCATGCTGAGGCCTCCAAATTGGCCGTTTTCATTTGCCCTGAAAAAAAAAAAAAATAATAATAATAATAAAAAAAAAAATAATCCTTTGCAAAACAATAGGGCCTTCGCACGCTTAGTGCTCGGGCCCTAACTAGGCCTGCAAGCAGGACTGAACGGGCCCTCGCAATCTAGCGCAACTCGGACGTCACGCAACTCAGACTGTGTGCAGGTCAGGGTGGTGGCAGATCCTCCTCTCTAATCATCTCATTAGAACCTAACAAGCTCGAAAGTCGCCTCTTTACATTCCCACACCCAAGAGATAAAAACCCCTATTGGAGAGAGTACTACAAAAAAGGAGCCACTACTGAGCTGTGCAGCCAAGCCCTTATACAAAACCAAATTAATCTTCTAACTCGGCCAATTCGACCAAGTGTGCCAACTATTGTGGCTCTATAAGCTCCCTGAGTCTCTGAAAAAAATATATTTCCTTTAAATGGCGAACAAAGGGTCGTCACGGCAACAGACAGAGACACGTGGACATGGGCCGTAAAAAAGTATTTTAATAGGTCTTGAAACTACAATGACCAACAAGAAAAGAACTGGACATGTTTTGGAAAAACGAGTGACTTTCTATCGCCACTAGTTGGCGCTGTAGGGTTGATGCAAATGACCCCTACAAGGCCCTTCAGGGTATGACTCTCAACAAGCACGGGAAGTTTGGCGCAGATATCTTGTATATCTGCCGAGTTATGACTGTTCAAAGTTTTTGGAGAGAAAAATTGTTGACAGTGATTTTCACTTTCCTGTTTTGACCCCTCCGCTTCAACGAAACTTCAATATTTTTCATCAGGCACCTGAAGACAGGTCTTAAGGTTTCCCTTATGCAGGTTTGAGGTAGATTGATTTTTTCCCTTAGAGGAGGAGTGTGTCCCGTAAAAAAGGGCATTTCCTGTTCCCACTAGGAGGCGCCAGGCACAAATGGTAAATTTTCAATCCAGTCCTGCTCAGGCTGGTATACCTCACACACATGCCAGATTTAAAATAGATTGAACGTTGTATGAGGGAGTTATCAGTCATTTTCCGAATTCGGTGTTTTGGCGAAAAAATGGAAGAATTTGGCGCCCCGCCCAGGTCAGGCCCGTGAATGAAAACACACCATTTTTATAACTTAAGATTTCATATGCCTCATGAACAGTCTCACCAATTTTGAGAATGATCAAACTAATTCCCTAGGTGCCAAGGTGTAAAATGTGCACACTGTAAATCGATAAAAAGTTCACATTCAATCCAAAATACCCGATTTCCTGTAGGATTTGGAATGTGTGTGCAAGAGACTTTTTGGAGCAGTTTTGCACAAAGTTTTGACTCTCCAAATTTCATCACTCTATGTTAGAAAAACCTAAATGGAGAGGCCTTTTTGAAAATTTCAAGGGGGCGCCACTGAGCCATTTTGTTAAATTGTTTCGTAACGTTGCAAGATTATCGAACGTTATCCAAAGCCGCACGTATGTGCAAATTTTGGTGAGTTTTTATGCATATTCAAGCCTCCAAATGTAAACTCTTACTGTGAACCCATGAAAATTTCACATTCGATCCAAAATACCCGATTTCCTGTTGGATTTGGAATATGGGTGCAAGAGACTTTTTGGAGCAGTTTTGCATAATGTATCTACTCCCCAAATTTCCTTGCTCTATGTTGAAAAAACCCAATAGGAAAGGCCTTTTTTAAAACTTCTTTCTGTCGCCACTAGTTGGCACTGTAGAGTTGATGCAAATGACCCCTACAAGAACCTTCAGGGTATGACTCTCAACAAACACGGAAAGTTTGGCGCAGATATGTTGCATATCTGCCGAGTTATGACTGTTCAAAATTTTTGGCGAGACAAATTGTTGACGGTCATTTTCACTTCCAGTTTGGACCTCTCCGCTTCAACGAAACCTCAATATTTTTCATCAGGGACCTGAACACATGTCTTGAGGCTCCCCTGAAACAGGTTTGAGGTCAATAGATTTTTTTCCCTTGGAGGAGGAGCCTGTCTCGTAAAGAAGGCCATTTCCTGTTCCCACTAGGGGGCGCCAGGCCTAATGGGTAATATTTCAATGCAGTCGTGTTCAGGCTGGGATATCTCATATACATGCTAGAAATGAAAAAGATTGAACGTTGTATCACGGAGTTTTTAATCATTTTCTGAATTTGGTATTTTGCCCAAAAATGGCCGACTTTGGGACCACGCCCAGGTCACACCCTTGAGTGAAAACTCACCATTTTGAAAACTTAAGATCTCATATGTCTCCTGAATAGTCTGACCAATTTTGAAGACGATCCAACTATTTTCTTCAGCGACAAGGTCTCAAATGTAAATCGATAAAATTTCACATTTGATCCAAAATTTCCGGCTTCCTGTTGGGTTTGGAATATGGGTGCAAGAGACTTTTTGGAGCAGTTTTGCACAATGTATCGACTTGCCAAATTTCATCGTTCTACGTTGAAAAAACCTAATAGGAAAGGCCTTTTTGAAAATTTCAAGGGGGCGCCACTGAGCCATTTTGTTAATTTTTTTTGTAGATTATCAAAATTTACGTAAAGTTGCATGTATGTGCAAATTTTGGTGAGTTTTCGTGCATGTTCAGGCCTCCAAATGTAAACTCCAACTGTGAACCGATAAAAATTTCACATTTGATCCAAAATATCCGATTTCCTGTTGGATTTGGAATATGGGTGCAAGAGGCTTTTTTGAACAGTTAGGCATAAGGTATCTACTCCCCAAATTTCATTGCTCTACGTTGAAAACCTGAGAGGAGAGGCCTTTTTGAAAATTTTAAGGGTAAAGGGGGCGCCACTGAGCCATTTTTTGACATTTTTTCAAAACGACACAAGATTATCGAAATTTACGCAAAGCCGCACGTATGTGCAAATTTTGGTGACTTTTCGTGCATGTTCAGGCCTCCAAATTGGCCATTTTCATTTGCCCTGAAAAAAGAATAATAATAATAATAATAACTAGGCCTGCAAGCAGGACTGAACGGGCCCTCGCAATCTAGCGCAACTCGGACGTCACGCAACTCGGACTGTGTGCAGGTCAGGGTGTTGGCAGATGCTCCTCTCTAATCATCTCATTAGAACATAACATGCTCGAAAGTCGCCTATTTACATTCCCACACCCAAGAGATAAAAACCCCTATTGGAGAGAGTACTACAAAAAAGGAGCCACTACTGAGCTGTGCAGCCAAGCCCTTATTCAAAACCAAAATTAATCTTCTAACTGGGCCAATTCGACGAAGTGTGCCAAATATTGTGGCTATATAAGCTGCCTGAGTCTTTGAAAAAAAATATTTCCTTTAAATGGCGAATAAAGGGTCGTCACGGCAACAGACAGAGACACGTGGACATGGGCTGTAAATAAGTATTACAATAGGTCTTCAAATTACAATGACCAACCTGAAAAGAACTGGACATGTATTGGAAAAACGAGTGACTTTCTATTGCCACTAGTTGGCGCTGTAGGGTTGATGCAAATGATCTCTACAAGGCCCTTCAGGGTATGACTCTCAACAAGCACGGGAAGTTTGGCGCAGATATGTTGTATATCTGCCGAGTTATGACTGTTCAAAGTTTTTGGAGAGAAAAATTGTTGACAGTCATTTTCACTTTCCTGTTTGGACCCCTCCGCTTCAACGAAACTTCAATATTTTTCATCAGGCACCTGAAGACAGGTCTTAAGCCTTCCCTTATGCAGGTTTGAGGTCAACAGATTTTTTTTCCTTGGAGGAGGAACCTGTCTCGTAAAAAAAGGCATTTCCTGTTCTCACTAGGGGGCGCTAGGCCTAATGGGTAATATTTCAATGCACTCGTGTTAAGGGTGGGATGTCGCACATACATGCCAGATATGAAAAAGATGGAACGTTGTGTGAAGGAACTATTAGTCATTTACTGAATTTGTCATTTTGCCGAAAAAATGGCCGACTTTGGCACCCCGCCCAGGTCAGGCCCGTGAATGAAAACACACCATTTTGATAACTTAAGATTTCATATGCCTCATGAACAGTCTCGCCAATTTTGAGAATGATCAAACTAATTCCCTAGGTGCCAAGGTGTAAAATGTGCACACTGTAAATCGATAAAAATTTCACATTCAATCCAAAATACCCGATTTCCTGTTGGGTTTGGAATATGCATGCAAGAGACTTTTTGGAGCAGTTTTGTACAAGGTATCGACTCTCCGAATTTCATCCCTCTACGTTGAAAAAACCTAAATGGAGAGGCCTTTTTGAAAATTTCAAGGGGGCGCCACTGAGCCATTTTGTTACATGTTTTCGTAACGTTGCAAGATTATTGAACGTTATGCAAAGCCACATGTATGTCCAAATTTTTGTGAGTTTTCGTGCATGTTCAAGCCTCCAAATGTAAACTCCTACTGTGAACCGATAAAAATTTCACATTCGATCCAAAATACCCGATTTCCTGTTGGATTTGGAATACGGGTGCAAGAGACTTTTTGGAGCAGTTTTGCACAAGGTATCGACTCCCCAAATTTCATCACTCTCTGTTAAAAAAACCTAATAGGAAACGCCTTTTTGAAAAATTCAAGGGGGCGCCACTGAGCCATTTTGCTACATGTTTTCGTAACATTGCAAGATTATCGAACGTTATCTAAAGCCGCATGTATGTGCAAATTTGTACAAGTTTTTGTGCATATTCAAGCCTCCAAATGTAAACTCCTACTGTGAACCCATGAAAATTTCACATTCGATCCAAAATACCCGATTTCCTGTTGGATTTGGAATATGGGTGCAAGAGACTTTTTGGATCAGTTTTGCATAAGGTATCTACTCCCCAAATTTCCTTGCTCTATGTTGAAAAAACCCAATAGGAAAGGCCTTTTTTAAAACTTCTTTCTGTCGCCACTAGTTGGCACTGTAGAGTTGATGCAAATGACCCCTACAAGAACCTTCAGGGTATGACTCTCAACAAACACGGGAAGTTTGGCGCAGATATGTTGTATATCTGCCGAGTTATGACTGTTCAAAGTTTTTTGCGTGACAAATTGTTGACGTTCATTTTCACTTTCCTGTTTGGACCCCTCCGCCTCAACGAAACCTCAATATTTTTCATCAGGCACCTGAACACAGGTCTTAAGGCTCCCCTGATGCAGGTTTGAGGTCAACAGATTTTTTTCCCTTGGAGGAGGAACCTGTCTCGTAAAAAAAGGCATTTCCTGTTCTCACTAGGGGGCGCTAGACCTAATGGGTAATATTTCAATGCACTCGTGTTAAGGGTGGGATACCACACATACATGCCAAATATGAAAAAGATTGAACGTTGTGTCAAGGAACTATAAGTCATTTACTGAATTTGTCATTTTGCCGAAAAAATGGTCGACTTTGGCACCACGCCCAGGTCAGACCCGTGAATGAAAACGCACCATTTTCAAAACTTAAGATTTCATATGTCTCCTGAACAGTCTCACCAATTTTGAAGATGATCCAACTAACTCCCTCGGCGAAAAGGTCTCAAATGTGCACCCTGTAAATCGATAAAAATTTCATATTTGATCCAAAATAACCGATTTCCTGTTGGGTTTGGAATATGCGTGTAAATGCTTTTTTGGAGCGGTTTTGGACAAGGTATAGACCCCCCAAATTTCATTGCTCTACGCTGACAGACCCTAATGTTATAGGCCAATTTTAAAATTTCAAGGGGGCGCCACTGAGCCATTTTGTTATATTTTTTTGCAACGTTGCAAAATTATCGAAATTTACAATTTTCCGGACGTATGTGCAAATTTTGGTGACTTTTCGTGCATGTTCAGGCCTCCAAATTGGCCGTTTTCATTTGCCCTGAAAAAAAAAAAAAATAAAAAAAATAAAAAAAAAAATAATCCTTTGCAAAACAATAGGGCCTTCGCACGCTTAGTGCTCGGGCCCTAATAATAATAATAATCCTTTGCAAAACAATAGGGCCTTCGCACGCTGAGTGCTCGGGCCCTAATAATAATCCTTTGCAAAACAATAGGGCCTTCGCACGCTCAGTGCTCGGGCCCTAATAATAATAATCCTTTGCATTACAATAGGGCCTTCGCACGCCTAGTGCTCGGGCCCTAACTAGGCCTGCAAGCAGGACTGAACGGGCCCTCGCAATCTAGCGCAACTCGGACGTCACGCAACTCGGACTGTGTGCAGGTCAGGGTGGTGGCAGATCCTCCTCTCTAATCATCTCATTAGAACCTAACATGCTCGAAAGTCGCCTATTTACATTCCCACACCCAAGAGATAAAAACCCCTATTGGAGAGAGTACTACAAAAAAGGAGCCACTACTGAGCTGTGCAGCCAAGCCCTTATTCAAAACCTAAATTAATCTTCTAACTGGGCCAATTCGACCAAGTGTGCCAACTATTGTGGCTCTATAAGCTCCCTGAGTCTCTGAAAAAAAATATTTCCTTTAAATGGCGAACAAAGGGTCGTCACGGCAACAGACAGAGACACGTGGACATGGGCCGTAAAAAAGTATTTTAATAGGTCTTGAAACTACAATGACCAACATGAAAAGAACTGGACATGTTTTGGAAAAACGAGTGACTTTATATCGCCACTAGTTGGCGCTGTAGGGTTGATGCAAATGACCCCTACAAGGCCCTTCAGGGTATGACTCTCAACAAGCACGGGAAGTTTGGCGCAGATATCTTGTATATCTGCCGAGTTATGACTGTTCAAAGTTTTTGGAGAGAAAAATTGTTGACAGTCATTTTCACTTTCCTGTTTGGACCCCTCCGCTTCAACGAAACTTCAATATTTTTCATCAGGCACCTGAAGACAGGTCTTAAGGTTTCCCTTATGCAGGTTTGAAGTAGATTGATTTTTTCCCTTTAGAGGAGGAGTGTGTCCCGTAAAAAAGGGCATTTCCTGTTCCCACTAGGAGGCGCCAGGCACAAATGGTAAATTTTCAATCCAGTCCTGCTCAGGCTGGTATACCTCACACACATGCCAGATTTAAAATAGATTGAACGTTGTATGAGGGAGTTATCAGTCATTTTCCGAATTCGGTGTTTTGGCGAAAAAATGGAAGAATTTGGCGCCCCGCCCAGGTCAGGCCCGTGAATGAAAACACACCATTTTTATAACTTAAGATTTCATATGCCTCATGAACAGTCTCACCAATTTTGAGAATGATCAAACTAATTCCCTAGGTGCCAAGGTGTAAAATGTGCACACTGTAAATCGATAAAAAGTTCACATTCAATCCAAAATACCCGATTTCCTGTAGGATTTGGAATGTGTGTGCAAGAGACTTTTTGGAGCAGTTTTGCACAAAGTTTTGACTCTCCAAATTTCATCACTCTATGTTAGAAAAACCTAAATGGAGAGGCCTTTTTGAAAATTTCAAGGGGGCGCCACTGAGCCATTTTGTTAAATTGTTTCGTAACGTTGCAAGATTATCGAACGTTATCCAAAGCCGCATGTATGTGCAAATTTTGGTGAGTTTTTATGCATATTCAAGCCTCCAAATGTAAACTCTTACTGTGAACCCATGAAAATTTCACATTCGACCCAAAATACCCGATTTCCTGTTGGATTTGGAATATGGGTGCAAGAGACTTTTTGGAGCAGTTTTGCATAAGGTATCTACTCCCCAAATTTCCTTGCTCTATGTTGAAAAAACCCAATAGGAAAGGCCTTTTTTAAAATTTCTTTCTGTCGCCACTAGTTGGCACTGTAGAGTTGATGCAAATGACCCCTACAAGAACCTTCAGGGTATGACTCTCAACAAACACGGAAAGTTTGGCGCAGATATGTTGCATATCTGCCGAGTTATGACTGTTCAAAATTTTTGGCGAGACAAATTGTTGACGGTCATTTTCACTTCCAGTTTGGACCTCTCCGCTTCAACGAAACCTCAATATTTTTCATCAGGGACCTGAACACATGTCTTGAGGCTCCCCTGAAACAGGTTTGAGGTCAATAGATTTTTTTCCCTTGGAGGAGGAGCCTGTCTCGTAAAGAAGGCCATTTCCTGTTCCCACTAGGGGGCGCCAGGCCTAATGGGTAATATTTCAATGCAGTCGTGTTCAGGCTGGGATATCTCATATACATGCTAGAAATGAAAAAGATTGAACGTTGTATCACGGAGTTTTTAATCATTTTCTGAATTTGGTATTTTGCCCAAAAATGGCCGACTTTGGGACCACGCCCAGGTCAGACCCTTGAGTGAAAACTCACCATTTTGAAAACTTAAGATCTCATATGTCTCCTGAATAGTCTGACCAATTTTGAAGACGATCCAACTATTTTCTTCAGCGACAAGGTCTCAAATGTAAATCGATAAAATTTCACATTTGATCCAAAATTTCTGGCTTCCAGTTGGGTTTGGAATATGGGTGCAAGAGACTTTTTGGAGCAGTTTTGCACAATGTATCGACTCGCCAAATTTCATCGTTCTACGTTGAAAAAACCTAATAGGAAAGGCCTTTTTGAAAATTTCAAGGGGGCGCCACTGAGCCATTTTGTTAAATTTTTTTGTAGATTATCGAAATTTACGCAAAGCCGCACGTTTGTGCAAATTTTGGTGACTTTTCGTGCATGTTCAGGCCTCCAAATTGGCCATTTTCATTTGCCCTGAAAAAAGAATAATAATAATAATAATAACTAGGCCTGCAAGCAGGACTGAACGGGCCCTCGCAATCTAGCGCAACTCGGACGTCACGCAACTCGGACTGTGTGCAGGTCAGGGTGGTGGCAGATCCTCCTCTCTAATCATCTCATTACAACCTAACATGCTCGAAAGTCGCCTATTTACATTCCCACACCCAAGAGATAAAAACCCCTATTGGAGAGAGTACTACAAAAAAGGAGCCACTACTGAGCTGTGCAGCCAAGCCCTTATTCAAAACCAAAATTAATATTCTAAATGGGCCAATTCGACCAAGTGTGCCAAATATTGTGGCTCTATAAGCTGCCTGAGTCTCTGAAAAAAAATCTTTCCTTTAAATGGCGAACAAAGGGTCGTCACGGCAACAGACAGAGACACGTGGACATGGGCCGTAAATAAGTATTTTAATAGGTCTTGAAACTACAATGACCAACCTGAAAAGAACTGGACATGTATTGGAAAAACGAGTGACTTTCTATTGCCACTAGTTGGCGCTGTAGGGTTGATGCAAATGACCCCTACAAGGCCCTTCAGGGTATGACTCTCAACAAGCACGGGAAGTTTGGCGCAGATATGTTGTATATCTGCCGAGTTATGACTGTTCAAAGTTTTTGGAGAGAAAAATTGTTGACAGTCATTTTCACTTTCCTGTTTGGACCCCTCCGCTTCAACAAAACTTCAATATTTTTCATCAGGCACCTGAAGACAGGTCTTAAGGCTTCCCTTATGCAGGTTTGAGGTAGATTGATTTTTTCCCTTTAGAGGAGGAGTGTGTCCCGTAAAAAAGGGCACTTCCTGTTCCCACTACGAGGCGCCAGGCACAAATGGTAAGTTTTCAATCCAGTCCTGCTCAGGCTGGTATACCTCACACACATGCCAGATTTAAAATAGATTGAACGTTGTATGAGGGATTTATCAGTCATTTTCCGAATTCGGTGTTTTGACGAAAAGATGGCCGACTTTGGCACCCCGCCCAGGTCAGGCCCGTGAATGAAAACACACCATTTTGATAACTTAAGATTTCATATGCCTCATGAACAGTCTCGCCAATTTTGAGAATGATCAAACTAATTCCCTAGGTGCCAAGGTGTAAAATGTGCACACTGTAAATCGATAAAAATTTCACATTCAATCCAAAATACCCGATTTCCTGTTGGGTTTGGAATATGCATGCAAGAGACTTTTTGGAGCATTTTTGTACAAGGTATCGACTCTCCGAATTTCATCCCTCTAGGTTGAAAAAACCTAAATGGAGAGGCCTTTTTGAAAATTTCAAGGGGGCGCCACTGAGCCATCTTGTTACATGTTTTCGTAACGTTGCAAGATTATTGAACGTTATGGAAAGCCGCATTTATGTCCAAATTTTTGTGAGTTTTCGTGCATATTCAAGCCTCCAAATGTAAACTCCTACTGTGAACCGATAAAAATTTCACATTCGATCCAAAATACCCGATTTCCTGTTGGATTTGGAATACGGGTGCAGGAGACTTTTTGGAGCAGTTTTGCATAAGGTATCTACTCCCCAAATTTCCTCGCTCTATGTTGAAAAAACCCAATAGGAAAGGCCTTTTTTAAAACTTCTTTTTGTCGCCACTAGTTGGCACTGTAGAGTTGATGCAAATGACCCCTACAAGAACCTTCAAGGTATGACTCTCAACAAACACGGGAAGTTTGGCTCAGATATGTTGTATATCTGCCGAGTTATGACTGTTCAAAGTTTTTGGCGAGACAAATTGTTGATGGTCATTTTCACTTCCAGTTTGGACCTCTCCGCTTCAATGAAACCTCAATATTTTTCATCAGGCACCTGAACACATGTCTTGAGGCTCCCCTGAAACAGGTTTGAGGTCAATAGATTTTTTTCCCTTGGAGGAGGAGCCTGTCTCGTAAAGAAGGCCATTTCCTGTTCCCACTAGGGGGCGCCAGGCCTAATGGGTAATATTTCAATGCAGTCGTGTTCAGGCTGGGATATCTCATATACATGCTAGAAATGAAAAAGATTGAACGTTGTATCACGGAGTTTTTAATCATTTTCTGAATTTGGTATTTTGCCCAAAAATGGCCGACTTTGGGACCACGCCCAGGTCACACCCTTGAGTGAAAACTCACCATTTTGAAAACTTAAGATCTCATATGTCTCCTGAATAGTCTGACCAATTTTGAAGACGATCCAACTATTTTCTTCAGCGACAAGGTCTCAAATGTAAATCGATAAAATTTCACATTTGATCCAAAATTTCCGGCTTCCTGTTGGGTTTGGAATATGGGTGCAAGAGACTTTTTGGAGCAGTTTTGCACAATGTATCGTCTCGCCAAATTTCATTGTTCTACGTTGAAAAAACCTAATAGGAAAGGCCTTTTTGAAAATTTCAAGGGGGCGCCACTGAGCCATTTTGTTAATTTTTTTTGTAGATTATCAAAATTTACGCAAAGTTGCATGTATGTGCAAATTTTGGTGAGTTTTCGTGCATGTTCAGGCCTCCAAATGTAAACTCCAACTGTGAACCGATAAAAAATTCACATTTGATCCAAAATATCCGATTTCCTGTTGGATTTGGAATATGGGTGCAAGAGGCTTTTTTGAACAGTTAGGCATAAGGTATCTACTCCCCAAATTTCATTGCTCTACGTTGAAAACCTGAGAGGAGAGGCCTTTTTGAAAATTTTAAGGGTCAAGGGGGCGCCACTGAGCCATTTTTTGACATTTTTTCAAAACGACACAAGATTATCGAATTTTACGCAAAGCCGCACGTATGTGCAAATTTTGGTGACTTTTCGTGCATGTTCAGGCCTCCAAATTGGCCATTTTCATTTGCCCTGAAAAAAGAATAATAATAATAATAATAATAATAATCCTTTGCAAAACAATAGGGCCTTCGCACGCTCAGTGCTCGGGCCCTAACTAGGCCTGCAAGCAGGACTGAACGGGCCCTCGCAATCTAGCGCAACTCGGACGTCACGCAACTCGGACTGTGTGCAGGTCAGGGTGGTGGCAGATCCTCCTCTCTAATCATCTCATTAGAACCTAACATGCTCGAAAGTCGCCTAATTACATTCCCACACCCAAGAGATAAAAACCCCTATTGGAGAGAGTACTACAAAAAAGGAGCCACTACTGAGCTGTGCAGCCAAGCCCTTATTCAAAACCAAAATTAATCTTCTAACTTGGCCAATTCGACCAAGTGTGCCAAATATTGTGGCTCTATAAGCTGCCTGAGTCTCTGAAAAAAAATATTTCCTTTAAATGGCGAACAAAGGGTCGTCATGGCAACAGACAGAGACACGTGGACATGGGCCGTAAAAAAGTATTTTAATAGGTCTTGAAACTACAATGACCAACATGAAAAGAACTGGACATGTTTTGGAAAAACGAGTGACTTCCTATCGCCACTAGTTGGCGCTGTAGGGTTGATGCAAATGACCCCTACAAGTTCCTTCAGGGTATGACTCTCAACAAGCACGGGAAGTTTGGCGCAGATATGTTCTATATCTGCCGAGTTATGATTGTTCAAAGTTTTTGGAGAGAAAAATTGTTGACAGTCATTTTCACTTTCCTGTTTGGACCCCTCCGCTTCAACGAAACTTCAATATTTTTCATCAGGCACCTGAAGACAGGTCTTAAGGCTTCCCTTATGCAGGTTTGAGGTAGATTGGTTTTTTCCCTTTAGAGGAGGAGTGTGTCCCGTAAAAAAGGGCATTTCCTGTTTCCACTAGGAGGCGCCAGGCACAAATGGTAAATTTTCAATCCAGTCCTGCTCAGGCTGGTATACCTCACACACATGCCAGATTTAAAATAGATTTAACATTGTATGAGGGTGTTATCAGTCATTTTCCGAATTTGGTGTTTTGGCGAAAAAATGGAAGAATTTGGCGCCCCGCCCAGGTCAGGCCCGTGAATGAAAACACACCATTTTTATAACTTAAGATTTCATATGCCTCATGAACAGTCTCGCCAATTTTGAGAATGATCAAACTAATTCCCTAGGTGCCAAGGTGTAAAATGTGCACACTGTAAATCGATAAAAAGTTCACATTCAATCCAAAATACCCGATTTCCTGTAGGATTTGGAATGTGTGTGCAAGAGACTTTTTGGAGCAGTTTTGCACAAAGTTTTGACTCTCCAAATTTCATCACTCTATGTTAGAAAAACCTAAATGGAGAGGCCTTTTTGAAAATTTCAAGGGGGCGCCACTGAGCCATTTTCTTAAATTGTTTCGTAACGTTGCAAGATTATCGAACGTTATCCAAAGCCGCATGTATGTGCAAATTTTGGTGAGTTTTTATGCATATTCAAGCCTCCAAATGTAAACTCTTACTGTGAACCCATGAAAATTTCACATTCGATCCAAAATACCCGATTTCCTGTTGGATTTGGAATATGGGTGCAAGAGACTTTTTGGAGCAGTTTTGCATAAGGTATCTACTCCCCAAATTTCCTTGCTCTATGTTGAAAAAACCCAATAGGAAAGGCCTTTTTTAAAACTTCTTTCTGTCGCCACTAGTTGGCACTGTAGAGTTGATGCAAATGACCCCTACAAGAACCTTCAGGGTATGACTCTCAACAAACACGGAAAGTTTGGCGCAGATATGTTGCATATCTGCCGAGTTATGACTGTTCAAAATTTTTGGCGAGACAAATTGTTGACGGTCATTTTCACTTCCAGTTTGGACCTCTCCGCTTCAACGAAACCTCAATATTTTTCATCAGGGACCTGAACACATGTCTTGAGGCTCCCCTGAAACAGGTTTGAGGTCAATAGATTTTTTTCCCTTGGAGGAGGAGCCTGTCTCGTAAAGAAGGCCATTTCCTGTTCCCACTAGGGGGCGCCAGGCCTAATGGGTAATATTTCAATGCAGTCGTGTTCAGGCTGGGATATCTCATATACATGCTAGAAATGAAAAAGATTGAACGTTGTATCACGGAGTTTTTAATCATTTTCTGAATTTGGTATTTTGCCCAAAAATGGCCGACTTTGGGACCACGCCCAGGTCAGACCCTTGAGTGAAAACTCCCCATTTTGAAAACTTAAGATCTCATATGTCTCCTGAATAGTCTGACCAATTTTGAAGACTATCCAACTATTTTCTTCAGCGACAAGGTCTCAAATGTAAATCGATAAAATTTCACATTTGATCCAAAATTTCCGGCTTCCTGTTGGGTTTGGAATATGGGTGCAAGAGACTTTTTGGAGCAGTTTTGCACAATGTATCGACTTGCCAAATTTCATCGTTCTACGTTGAAAAAACCTAATAGGAAAGGCCTTTTTGAAAATTTCAAGGGGGCGCCACTGAGCCATTTTGTTAAATTTTTTTGTAGATTATCAAAATTTACGCAAAGTTGCATGTATGTGCAAATTTTGGTGAGTTTTCGTGCATGTTCAGGCCTCCAAATGTAAACTCAAACTGTGAACCGATAAAAATTTCACATTTGATCCAAAATATCCGATTTCCTGTTGGATTTGGAATATGGGTGCAAGAGGCTTTTTTGAACAGTTAGGCATAAGGTATCTACTCCCCAAATTTCATTGCTCTACGTTGAAAACCTGAGAGGAGAGGCCTTTTTGAAAATTTTAAGGGTCAAGGGGGCGCCACTGAGCCATTTTTTGACATTTTTTCAAAACGACACAAGATTATCGAAATTTACGCAAAGCCGCACGTTTGTGCAAATTTTGGTGACTTTTCGTGCATGTTCAGGCCTCCAAATTGGCCATTTTCATTTGCCCTGAAAAAAGAATAATAATAATAATAATAATAATAATAATAATCCTTTGCAAAACAATAGGGCCTTCGCACGCTTAGTGCTCGGGCCCTAACTAGGCCTGCAAGCAGGACTGAACGGGCCCTCGCAATCTAGCGCAACTCGGACGTCACGCAACTCGGACTGTGTGCAGGTCAGGGTGGTGGCAGATCCTCCTCTCTAATCATCTCATTAGAACCTAACATGCTCAAAAGTCGCCTATTTACATTCCCACACCAAAGAGATAAAAACCCTTATTGGAGAGAGTACTACAAAAAAGGAGCCACTACTGAGCTGTGCAGTCAAGCCCTTATTCAAAACCAAAATTAATCTTCTAACTGGGCCAATTCGACCAAGTGTGCCAAATATTGTGGCTCTATAAACTGCCTGAGTCTCTGAAAAAAAATATTTCCTTTAAATGGCGAACAAAGGGTCGTCATGGCAACAGACAGAGACACGTGGACATGGGCTGTAAATAAGTATTTTAATAGGTCTTGAAACTACAATGATCAAACTGAAAAGAACTGGACATGTATTGGAAAAACGAGTGACTTTCTATTGCCGCTAGTTGGCGCTGTAGGGTTGATGCAAATGACCCCTACAAGGCCCTTCAGGGTAAGACTCTCAACAAGCACGGGAAGTTTGGCGCAGATATGTTGTATATCTGCCGTGTTATGACTGTTCAAAGTTTTTGGAGAGAAAAATTGTTGACAGTCATTTTCACTTTCCTGTTTGGACCCCTCCGCTTCAACGAAACTTCAATATTTTTCATCAGGCACCTGAAGACAGGTCTTAAGGCTTCCCTTATGCAGGTTTGAGGTTGATTGATTTTTTTTTTTCCCTTAGAGGAGGAGTGTCTCCCGTAAAAAAGGGCATTTCCTGTTCCCACTAGGAGGCGCCAGGCACAAATGGTAAATTTTCAATCCAGTCCTGCTCAGGCTGGTATACCTCACACACATGGCAGATTTAAAATAGATTGAACGTTGTATGAGGGAGTTATCAGTCATTTTCCGAATTCGATGTTTTGGCGAAAAAATGGCCGACTTTGGCACCCCGCCCAGGTCAGGCCCGTGAATGAAAACACACCATTTTGATAACTTAAGATTTCATATGCCTCATGAACAGTCTCGCCAATTTTGAGAATGATCAAACTAATTCCCTAGGTGCCAAGGTGTAAAATGTGCACACTGTAAATCGATAAAAAATTCACATTCAATCCAAAATACCCGATTTCCTGTTGGGTTTGGAATACGCATGCAAGAGACTTTTTGGAGCAGTTTTGTACAAGGTATTGACTCTCCGAATTTCATCCCTCTACGTTGAAAAAACCTAAATGGAGAGGCCTTTTTGAAAATTTCAAGGGGGCGCCAGTGAGCCATTTTGTTACATGTTTTCGTAACGTTGCAAGATTATTGAACGTTATGCAAAGCCGCATGTATGTCGAAATTTTTGTGAGTTTTCGTGCATGTTCAAGCCTCCAAATGTAAACTCCTACTGTGAACCGATAAAAATTTCACATTTGATCCAAATTACCCGATTTCCTGTTGGATTTGGAATATGGGTGCAAGAGACTTTTTGGAGCAGTTTTGCATAAGGTATCTACTCCCCAAATTTCCTTGCTCTATGTTGAAAAAACCCAATAGGAAAGGCCTTTTTTAAAACTTCTTTCTGTCGCCACTAGTTGGCACTGTAGAGTTGATGCAAATGACCCCTACAAGAACCTTCAGGGTATGACTCTCAACAAACACGGAAAGTTTGGCGCAGATATGTTGCATATCTGCCGAGTTATGACTGTTCAAAGTTTTTGGCGAGACAAATTGTTGACGGTCATTTTCACTTCCAGTTTGGACCTCTCCGCTTCAACGAAAACTCAATATTTTTCATCAGGCACCTGAACACATGTCTTGAGGCTCCCCTGAAACAGGTTTGAGGTCAATAGATTTTTTTCCCTTGGAGGAGGAGCCTGTCTCGTAAAGAAGGCCATTTCCTGTTTCCACTAGGGGCGCCAGGCCTAATGGGTAATATTTCAATGCAGTCGTGTTCAGGCTGGGATATCTCATAAACATGCTAGAAATGAAAAAGATTGAACGTTGGATCACGGAGTTTTTAATCATTTTCTGAATTTGGTATTTTGCCTAAAAATGGCCGACTTTGGGACCACGCCCAGGCCAGACCCTTGAATGAAAACACACCATTTTGAAAACTTAAGATCTCATAGGTCTCCTGAATAGTCTGACCAATTTTGAAGACGATCCAACTTTATCCTTCAGCGACAAGGTCTCAAATGTAAATCGATAAAATTTCGCATTTGACCCAAAATTTCCGGCTTCCTGTTGGGTTTGGAATATGGGTGCAAGAGACTTTTTGGAGCAGTTTTGTACAATGTATCGACTCACTAAATTTCATTGTTCTACGTTGAAAAAACCTAATAGGAAAGGCCTTTTTGAAAATTTCAAGGGGGCGCCACTGAGCCATTTTGTTAATTTTTTTTATAGATTATCAAAATCTACGCAAAGTTGAATGTATGTGCAAATTTTGGTGAGTTTTCATGCATGTTCAAGCCTCCAAACGTAAACTCCAACTGTGAACCGAAAAAATTTCACATTCAATCCAAAATACCCGATTTCCTGTTGGATTTGGAATATGGGTGCAAGAGGCTTTTTTGAACAGTTAGGCATAAGGTATCTACTCCCCAAATTTCATTGCTCTACGTTGAAAACCTGAGAGGAGAGGCCTTTTTGAAAATTTTAAGGGTCAAGGGGGCGCCACTGAGCCATTTTTTGACATTTTTTCAAAACGACGCAAGATTATCAAAATTTACGCGAATCTGCACGTATGTGCAAATTTTGGTGACTTTTCGTGCATGTTCAGGCCTCCAAATTGGCCATTTTCATTTGCCATGAAAAAAGAAGAATAATAATAATAATCCTTTGCATTACAATAGGGCCTTCGCACGTCTAGTGCTCGGGCCCTAATAATAATAATAATAATAATAATAATCCTTTGCAAAACAATAGGGCCTTCGCACGCTTAGTGCTCGGGCCCTAATAATAATAATAATAATAATCCTTTGCATTACAATAGGGCCTTCGCACGTCTAGTGCTCGGGCCCTAATAATAATCCTTTGCATTACAATAGGGCCTTCGCACGCCTAGTGCTCGGGCCCTAATAATAATAATACATTTTATTTCCAGAGCGCTTTTCAAACCACACAAAGACGCTTCACAAGAGACATGGAATCACAGTATGATCAAAAAAGGTATTAAAAGGATAAAAGATTAAAAGCACAATAAAGAGAAGTAAAGATATAACAGAGCTAGGGGTTATGGTGGGTAAGAAAGAGTGAACAGGTGTGTTTTCACTCTGGATTTGAAAAGTGATAGGGTAAATATACTGCAAAGATCAGGGGGTAGGGAGTTCCAGAGCTGGGGGGCACACTGACTAAAAGCTCTGGAACCAAAAGGGGAGAGGCGGACACGGGGGACGGAAAGGGGGGGATAGTGGAAGAGCAAAGTGGACGGGGTGGATTGTTTAAATGGAGGGGCCAGGCCATGGAGTGTTTTGAAGGTGATGATGAGGATCTTGTAATTGATTCTTTGTTTGACGGGAGGCCAGTGAAGTTGACGGAGGATGTTGGTGATGTGGTGTGTTGCAGGGGTCCGAGTGATGAGGCGTACTGCTGAGTTCTGGAGAAGCTGCACTTTCTGGAGGGACTTATTAGGGAGACCAAAGAGCAGTGAGTCGCAATAATCGAGCCGGGAGGTTATTAGACCACAGACCAGGGTGGACGCGGTATGGAGGGTGAGAGAAGGGAGGAGACGAGAAATGTTGCGAAGGTGGAAATAGGCTGGTGATGCTTTTGATATGTGGCCGGAAGGAGAGCGTGCTGTCGAGGATGACACCCAGACTCTTAACCTGATTAGAAGGAGAGATCGGTACATTGGTTATGGTAATAGAGAACTTATGGACACGAGAGAGCGTTGCGGTGGTTCCAACTAGAAGGACTTCTGATTTTGAGCTGTTGAGTAGGAGGAAGTTAGAGGAGAACCAAGATTTAATGTCATTCAAGCAGAGGGTGAGGGAGGAAGGTTGGAGGGAAGCGGTTGGTTTTAAGGAGATGTAGAGCTGGGTGTCATCTGTGGGTGTCATCATGTTGTGTTTGCGGAAGATGGAACCGAGGGGGAGAATGTAAATGATAAAGAGGAGCGGCCCCAGGGCAGAACCCTGGGGCACGCCAGTGGAGACAGGGAGGGAATTGGATTTATGGGGGCCGAATTGGACGAATTGTGTGCGGTTGGACAGGTAGGAAGTAAACCAGGAAAGGGGTGTGTGGATGATACCAAGGGAGGAGAGTCGGTCGAGAAGGATTGTGTGGGAAATGGTGTCGAAGGCGGCAGTGAGATCGAGGAGGACAAGAATTGATAAGACTAGAGTCGAATGCTATGAGGAGGTCGTTTGTAATTCCATGTAAGGCTGTTTCGGTGCTATGGAGGGGGCAGAAACCGGATTGAAACTGCTCGTAAATGTCATTGGTAATTAGCTGGTTATGGAGTTAGAATTTTGGAAATGAAAGGTAGGTTGGAGATGGGGCGGAGGTTATTGAAATTGGCGGGATACAGGTTGGGTTTCTTCAGAATGGGTGTGATGAAAGCAGTTTCGAGAGATGGAGGAACCGTACCGAATATGAGTGAGGAGTGAATGATAGTAGTGATGAATAGCATGCTAATTGGAGTATTGCAATGCTATTGGAGTCAATTGCATCGCTTTGTAACTTGACGAAATCATTTTGGATTATGGTAACAACTCATGTTGCACTGTAACAGAGGCCAATTGTATCATATCTCAATGTGACTAAATTGCCAGACAGTTATATCATATTGCATGCAAATTGGGATGTATTTTGTCACATGGGAGTGAATCGCATTGCGTAACAACAATAGCATAATACAGAAGCTTTCCGCGGAAAGTATCGTTGCCAGTTTATCAAGATCCGCATCGGCTTCAGTGATGGAGATTCTTACCTCGAGTGCTTTCGGCTTAAATAGATTGTGACGAAGAGACGTTTTGCTTTTAAAGTCAAAAGCTTTTCAATTTTTCCACGCTGATGTGTGAAAGTAACACCTACGGACTGATGCGTTTTTGAAAAGGAGGGAGGTCAGGCGGCGGTGCGGTGAGGGTGGGGGTACACTTGTGCCTGACTGAAGCCACAGCGGCTTGAAGTGTTTAGAAGAAGCCCGCTGATTGACGGTTGAGAAGCATGTATCAGAGCAAGTGTCATTATCTTCCTGGCAAGCACAGATTTATCTATTGTTTATCACCACTTGGTGTCATCTCAGCGCTTTGAGTGTGGACGAGGAAATGGAATTCAAAGTGGAGGGCTTCTATTTTCACATTGAGAAACTCTGACATTTACATTCAATGAGTGAAGACAGTTTTCAGTATTCTCTTTACCTCTCTCAATATGCTATTGAACTCCTTTCAGTGTCATTGACGATGATAAATGTCCAATCATGTGGCTCTTTTCATCCTTCTGCTGTGAAGTTAAATTTGTTTGTCACTAGCTGACATTCAATCCATTTGAAGTGGGAGGGCTAGCAGCGAATGAATGAAGATTGGATTGAATTCAATAGACTTAAGCGATCACAAGGTATATAATTTTTTTTTTTTTTACCAAAATGATAGTAAAACATGTACTGTACAGAGGTTAAAGTTGCTATTACTTCAGTTAGTATTTTGGATCAGCCACTAGATGTCCCTATACCCACAAACCAAGGATGTGATAAATCACCATACAGCATAAATGTACGGTTCATAAATTATACAAACAATTCATGAATATGAATAAATCATGAAGTGGTGAACACAAATAGCCACTAACAGAGAGGATAAATATGAAATTAAAACATTTACTAAATGACACCATAAGGCATTCTGGCAATTTCTGCATCAATTCCATCTTGAACTGCGGTGTACAGCCACGCGAACACTTTCTCCCCTGTAACCCTCTCACTCCTCTAATGCCATCACAAATATTGGGAATTGTAGTTTTCAATTAAACAAATCAAACTACAGAGTATGGCTGGGAGATTCAAAGCTCTAGATCATAGAAAAAAAAAAAAGTGGAATCTCAGTGATTGACCAAACACAGCTGAGATGCAAATAAACTGTTTGGTAGATAGTTTTTGTTAGTTTAGTTAGTTTGGATTGAGAACTATCAAAAATAATCTAAAATTGGTTTTCAAGCAGTTTATTGTACACTGAATACTCATCACAAAGAAATGTACACATGCTATTTACACAAGCAATTTTTTAAACACCTACAAGCTTAATGATGATACACAATTGAAGACATTTCACACGCTAAATAAAATTAGCTTGATTTCCCTTTTTTAACACTCAAAACAATAACTTCATACAGTGGGGCAAATAAGTATTTAGTCAACCACTAATTGTGTAAGTTCTCCAACTTAAAATTATTAGAGAGGCCTGTAATTGTCAACATGGGTAAACCTCAACCACGTGAGACAGAATGTGGGAAAAAACAACAGAAAATCACATTGTTTGATTTTTAAAGAATTTATTTGCAAATCATGGTGGAAAATAAGTATTAGGTCAATACCAAAAGTTCATTTCAATACTTTGTTACGTACCCTTTGTTGGCAATAACGGAGGCCAAACGTTTTCTGTAACTCTTCACAAGCTTTTCACACACTGTTGCTGGTATTTTGGCCCATTACTCTATGCAGATCTCCTCTAGAGCAGTGATGTTTTGGGGCTGTCACACTCCCCCCACAGATTTTATATGGGGTTGAGATCTGGAGACTGGCTTGGCCACTCCAGGACCTTGAAATCCTTCTTACGAAGCCACTCCTTTGTTGCCCTGGCTGGGTATTTGAGATCATTGTAATGCTGAAAGACCCAGCCATGCCTCATCTTCAATGCCCTTGCTGATGGAAGGAGATTTTCACTCAAAATCTCTCGATACATGACCCCATTCATTCTTTCATTTACACAGATCAGTCGTCCTGGTCCCTTTGCAGAAAAACAGCCCCGAAGGATGATTTTTCCGCCCCCGTGCTTCACAGTGGGTATGGTGTTCTTCGGATGCAATTCAGTATTCTTTCTCCTCCAAACACGAAAACCTGTGTTTCTACCAAAAAGTTATATTTTTGTTTCATCTGACAATAACACATTCTCCCAGTCCTCTGCTGGATCATCCAAATACTCTCTAGCGAATCGCAGACGGGCCTGGACGTGTACTTTCTTCAGCGGAGGGGCACGTCTGGCAGTGCAGGAATTGAGTCCCTGGCAGCGCATTGTGTTACTGATAGTAGCCTTTGTTATTGTGGTCCCAGCTCTCTGTCGGTCATTCACTAGGTCCCCTCGTGTGGTTCTGGGATTTTTGCTCACCGTTCTTGTTATCATTTTGACGCCACGGGGTGAGATCTTGCATGGAGCCTCAGATCGAGGGAGATTATCAGTGGTCTTCTATGTGTTCCATTTTCTAATAATTGCTCCCACAGTTGATTTCTTTCCACCAAGCGTTTGACCTATTGCAGATTCAGTCTTCCCAGCCTGGTGCAAGTCTACAATTTTGTCTCTGGTGTCCTTCGACAGCTCTTTGGTCTTGGCCATAGTGGAGTTTGGAGTGTGACCGACTGAGATTGTGGACAGGTGTCTTTTATACCGATAATGAGTTAAAACAGGTGCCATTAATACAGGTAACGAGAGGAGCCTCGTTAGACCTCGTTAAAAGAAGTTCGACCTCTTTAACAGCCTGAAATTTTGCTTGTTTGTAGGTGACCAAATACTTATTTTCCACTCTAATTTTGAAATAAATTCTTTAAAAATCAAACTGTGATTTTCTGTTTTTTTTCCACATTCTGTCTCTCATGGTTGAGGTTTATCCATGTTGACAATTACAGGCCTCTCTAATCTTTTCAAGTAGGAGAACTTGCACATTTAGTGGTTGACTAAATACTTATTTGCCCCACTGTATATAGATACTCTCTAATTTCATGTTTTCATTGTAGATTTTTTTAACACTACAAAAAAAATCAATCGAAAAAGAAACAAACTTAAAAAAATCGTGAATAGATCAAAGCGAGTACAATATAAAAAAAGTCTTACTACAGAGAGCAGAAAAAAACCCAATCTCTTACAATACTAATCATTATAATCATTGCATAATCTACCATAATATAATACTATATTGTGGCATAATGTTGTCATGATATGGGATTTTTTTCGCTATATCATCCAGCATTACTTTGGTTGGTTGAAAGCTAATGGCTAGCATTAACTGAAACGATGATTGAAACTTGTTTTTGGAGTTGTGCTGCTAGATACTGTAAACTCCAAAAAGTTTAATATAATGCCAACACACTTGAAGAAGTACAGTAACTCCAACAGTGGATCATCCGCTGCTAGTCAGCTGTAATTTAGAAAAGAAAATTGATTTTAGCCTCTTCACTTCTGGGGACATTGGATCCCTCTAAATCATATACGGCGGCGCCACAGATAGCATCCAACGCGTGTCATTGTCTTGTCGTGACAAATGTTGCAGCTCGTAACTTTGACAATGAGTACAAAAAAGTGGGCGGCAGAATTGCTTAAGTAAGCCATGATTTTGTTACAGTTGGCTTGGAAAGGCACATGGAAAATCCCAACTGTAAAGAACTCAACAAATGTTCTCCATTTCTGTTTTTAAATTCATTCGAGCCGTCGTAAAACCTGAACTATGTATCGATCTATCTAAAATAAGATGAAGTTACTCATCTTTTGAAGTCTCATGTATAGAGCTATTTGAATTATTAAGTGATTTTTCATATGTTCTCCTTGTGCTCTAGTCTGAAAACTATTAAACGTGACTGCGCACAGAATGCATTGCGCCGTAAAACGTACAGAAGCCCTAGTCAAGTCATCTCTTTAATGTGGAAGTTATTTATCCCTGGAAGGCCTGTTCAAAGGCGCTCATGAAATATGGAAGCGATATTGGCGTAAATTGGGTTTCATTGCCTTTGCATTTGCATACACGGCTTTTGAAGCAGAGCTGCAGTTTGTATGACTCAAAAACCTGAAATATACTGACTGATAAACAACATAAATGTTAGTGCCTATATTTGCTTTCCACCACTGTCAATGCAGGCTGCGTATTTCTCCAATGTGCAATGTGTGCTGATACAAGGAGTGAAAACCACCCTTTTCATGACAATGTGATCCGATATTGATTCTTTGGACAATAATACGATATTTACCGACATTACAAGGTCTGCCATGATTCGATTTCAATTTGGTTCAAGGGCCTACGATCGATTTAATACGATACATACATATTTAACACAATAAGTTACATTTCATGATAATACAAAGCAATTTTACTTAAGCAAGATAATGCTTTACACAGAAGGGAAAAAAGATACTGTAATTGTAATTTGCCGATATACAGTGGGGCAAATAAGTATTTAGTCAACCACTAATTGTGCAAGTTCTCCCACTTGAAAATATTAGAGAGGCCTGTAATTGTCAACTTGGGTAAACCTCAAGCATGAGAGACAGAATGTGGAAAAAAAAACAGAAAATCACATTGTTTGATTTTTAAATAATTTATTTGCAAATCATGGTGGAAAATAAGTATTTGGTCTTTACCAAAAGTTCATCTCAATACTTTGTTATGTACCCTTTGTTGGCAATAACGGAGGCCAAAGGTTTTCTGTAACTCATCACAAGCTTTTCACACACTGTTGCTGGTATTTTGGCCCATTCCTCCATGCAGATCTCCTCTAGAGCAGTGATGTTTTGGGGCTGTCGTTGGGCATTGCAGTGTTGGGCACGTTACTTAAAAAAAAGTTATGTTACATTACTCACTACTTCTTCCAAAAAGTAACTGAGATAGTAACTGAATTACTCTATAGTAAAAGTAACTAGTTAACAGGGAAAGTAACTTTTATTTTGCAAATCATTGAAAAAATACAATTTTGAATGAAAATTAGTTTTTGTAAGTGTTATAGAAATAATTGCTAAAACAGTTTTCTTTGCATTTCAGTAGTTTAAGAGGTTTGACCCCCCCCCCCCCCCCCAAAAAAAAAAGAAACAAAGGGGGAAAAAAAATAAATAAATACAATTTCTGGCTCCGTGGCAACCTTCACGTCGGGGAGTTCAGGCAAGAAATTCTAGCCACTTTCACCCCTGCTTTAGGGGCAGTTTACATGGCGACTCTGTGACACAAAGACGCAAGGATTGAGTTGCGGACAGTGTTGGGCATGTTACTTTAAAAAAGTAATTAGTTACATTACTCACTACTTCTTCCAAAAAGTAACTGAGTTAGTAACTGAATTACTCTATAGTAAAAGTAACTAGTTACCAGGGAAAGTAACTATTTCCGTTACTTTCAAAACAACTTGTTGTATGTCAAAGAATTTGAAATTTTCTGAGCAGTATTCGAGTCAGTAGAATAGAGAAGAACAGACAGGTAGTTAACTTGTTAGGTGCTTCAGCAGATTTGAATTGCTTACCACAGATGTCGACAAAAGCTTTGCCCAGGGAGATAAATTATACATTACATGCAGGTTCTTTCCTTTAATCTCGACAAACTTGAAATAGTGTCTATATCTCCACCTCTTAAAGGACAATTTTTCTTCTGAATGCTCTGCCATCCCAACCCTGTGCATCTGTTTTGCGTGTGTGTGTTTGCCGCACGCGCTGTTCCGGTTTGCTTGTGAAATCATCGGCTCTGATTGGCTTACAACGACACATGACTCTAACCCTCAGCCAATCACAATCACTTCCATCGCATCTCTCGAGGGGCTGCGTTTAGGTAGGCTCGTTTCCCGACAATTCACGTCACCTTCAAAGCGTCTGCCGTCCTCAAGATGGAAGCAGAATTATTGTTGGCTGACAGTGGGAGATGGGAACGAGGCTAGCATCAGGTGTAGCAAACAGAGAAACGTTATCAAACTTTGGAAAGCATTGTCTAATTGAATGAGCAGGGACAAACAGCTTGGAGTCAGAAGTACGTGCGCTATTCTCGAACCTGAACGCACCCCAAGTCTTGGATGACAAATCAACAGAGCAGAGAGTCGACTCAACACGGCTGGTAGTTTCTTCATTTTATTCAGAGTAAGTAACGCACCGCTTTTGACCGTCAGTAACGGTAACGGCGTTGTAACGGCGGAAAAAGTAATTAGTTAGATTACCCTGTTACTGAAAAAATAACGCCGTTACGTAACGGCGTTATTTATAACAGCGTTACTCCCAACACTGGGCATTGGCTATTTCCAAATTGTTACTTCAGCTCTAAATTCTAAAACGGAAGTTGTGAGCAGACATAAGAAGTATAGATAGATAGATAGATAGATAGATAGATAGACGGACAAGGTGTAACGGTACATGTATTTGTATTGAACCGTTTCGGTACGTGGTGCTCGGTTCGGAACGGAGGCGTACCGAACGAGTTTCTGACGTAATGTAACCCTTACTTTTCGAGACTGTGAGTCGATTGGGTTACAGTTTCTTTGTGTAGATTATATTTACTCTGTCTTCTTTACTATAATGAGGACCAACACAGTAGGACAGTATAACCCAGAAACGTCAACGGCGCGACAACGTGGCTGCCACGAGAATGCTGTGAAACGCGGGCGTTAAAGTCAATCAGCCAATGCACACCAGTCGCAGTGCTGCCGCGTGTTAGACGCGTCCCGAAGCGGCTCAACATGACGCACGCGAAAAGAACGGCAGAGCTTATTATTTGACGCGAGACGCGACTCCGCTGCGTCGATACTACTACCGGTAG
The DNA here is from genome assembly GCF_030265065.1 of Corythoichthys intestinalis. Classification (NCBI taxonomy): domain Eukaryota; kingdom Metazoa; phylum Chordata; class Actinopteri; order Syngnathiformes; family Syngnathidae; genus Corythoichthys; species Corythoichthys intestinalis. The sequence goes on from NC_080400.1 coordinate 8,890,626, forward strand.
CTAGGATCGGGCAGACCGGAAGTCACTCGTGTAAAAATACGGTGGATCCGGTCGATTTTCAAAATAATATGCAATCGTCACCCACTTTTTGAATCCATCAGATCTTTTGAGTGGTAGATCGGGGCACAGTTGACTTGTCTTTGTTGATTTACTGCTGTCTTCTCTGTTATAATAATACCCAACAAGGCCCCGTGTTCAATACAAAACCCTCCTACCACAACAAAACAAGTAGGAACTAATATTCACATAGGAACTAAAGTTATACTAAATAAAATATAAAATATAAATGAATACTACATCACATTTGTAAAATATAAACACATAATAAAATAAATAATAGCGCATTTAAATAAAATAAATTGAAATGAGCTAAAACACCTGCAATTAAAGAATAATAATAATAATACACAGATCTTACTTACAACATTAAATTTATTAATTTCTGTGTGGCGCTTTAACTTAAGAAAATCCACCAATAAAGCTTTTGAAAACCGTTCATAAGAAGAAAAAAAATGATTCATTGAGGCATTTCATTTGTAAAATACATGTTAAAATCTTTGTCATTGGGATTGCTTTTCTCTTTAGCACAGGACTTCTTTTTTCTTCTTTCTTTCAGAAAGAAAGCTGACCAATACACGGGGTCTGAAAGGCAAATTATTGTTGGATTATTATCTTTAAATACCCGCTACTTTTTGAGCAGAATTGTAGCTTTGTATAGGCTAATGTTCCTGTTGTTGAAAGGACAAAGGTGTGTGATAAACAACTAGCACATTTATATTTTGCATTTTGTTTCCTTACTGTCCCGAAAATGAACCGAACCGTGACCTCAAAACCGGGGTACGTACCTAACCGAGATTTTTGTGTACCGTTACACCCCTAATAGATAGATAGATAGATAGATAGATTAGATTGTCTGTCCATCTTATTTTATTTTATTAGTATGATGTATAATACATGTTTTTGGATGGTTATTTTGAGATTTAAGGGGTAGTTAAAGGGTGAATTCCGACTTCCGTGGAAATTCGGGAACTCGTTTGTAGCCCGGGGACTACCTGTATATTAAAATATGTTTTGCATTTCAATCACTTTGATTAACTCTTTGCTTTACCGTTCGAATTATTTTTACGGATCGAAATGCAGTATCGTTGCACCCCTATGTTATGTTATTTTAAATGAGGCATTTAATAAAAATGACTATTGTAGGCCATAAATGTTCCTTATTAACTCACTGGCTGCCATTGACGGTGATAGACGTCCAATCCATTTTGACTGGAAGGGTTAGCAGCGATTTTTCGCTGCCATCCTATCACCAGTCAAAATGGGGTTGACGTCAATTCTTGTCAACGGCACCTGAATGTGATCACTTGTCAATCGGTATATGTCTACTCAAATTGAATCAGTGATTCTAATTTCAGTATCTGTGCTTCTATTAAGTAAGTACAGCATGTGAGAACTTTCAGCAACTCTGCATTTTTTCCTCCAGATGATACAAACACAAACACTCTTGGATCAACAGACCAGTCTGCTCTCTAAGGAACAGAAAAAAAAAACTTGGGATGCTCCCAAAGCAGATTTCACGCCGCAGACCTGGACGGCGCCGCTCCCCCTTGTCAGCGCTTTTGCCAAAGTTGCATTGTAATTTATGAGCAAGCAAGCGGCAGCGGTGGCGAATGTGTGACATCTTTCATGAGGCCATCAGTGGGACAGATGTCAGCTTTTATGAAGCGCTGGACCCAGGCACTTTTAAAAGCCTGGACTGCAGATTACTGAGCCTGTAGGGGTGTGGCTAATGATTTGGGGGATCATAAAAAAAAAAGTCATTTCCCGATAGCCTTCTAATTGTATCGTTATGTATTTTTTTGAATTTAGTGTTTGGAGGTAAACCAAAATCGTCTGGAAAATTACAACGGCATGTCATTCTCTCGTTTCAGATTCAGTCTAGTGAACATCTGAGAAAGCTGGTAAGGTGTGATTTTGACCATGGAACAGATTTAATTAATATTAACCATATATTTTACCGGGCGAGTGCTTTGTTAACAAGGTACCAACGCTAATACCGTATTGGTCCGAATATAAGACGGCCCTGATTATAAGACGACCTCCTCTTTTTCAAGACTCAAATTTGAAAAAAAAAATGTCTTTTCTTTCTTTCTTTCTCGTTCTTTTTGAACACCAAATTAATTTTTATACAGAAAATAAATACTGTAAATCCGAAACAAACAATTATAACAATATATTTGTGAGAAAAAGCATGTTATGTTGCCTCATTCAAATCTTTATATCTGAACATTTAAATATGTAAAGTGCAATCACATTCGTAAGTGAATGGCTTCTGATTTTTGAAATGTAAATAAACCAATCTATCTTGATAAAACAACAAAATTGCAATAACTGCATTAACCATCAAAGTGAAGTCTAACTGTAACTGTCGTCTTGAAACAAATCTGAAAAAGGAAAAACATTGCAATAAAATAATGCAAATTGGTTAAACTTGAGAGTAGTTGAGATCTGTTCTGACAGAGCATCGCTTCAATGATATCTGGCACCATCTAGCGTCATGAATGGGTATAACGTCTAGACCGCGAATATAAGACGAACCCCTCTTTTTCAGTCTAATTTCAATGCAAAAAAACACCGTCTTATATTTGGGCCAATACGGTAGTAGGACTGTAAATCACTAATTTATGATATAATTTAAATTCTTTGGTGTCACGGCACTCCCATGCCTGTTGTGGGTGGCTCCCTATCAGGCAGAGGCCATGTCGTTCGATTGAAGGCACCTGGGCTAAAAAGGCCTGGGTTACCTGCTAATCACTCTCTCTTCCCTCCCCTTAAGGTACTGTCGTTGATTGTTCCTTGGTTGTGTTGGACTTTAGGGCAGGGGTGAAAGTGGGCCAGAACAGTCAGGAACGCCGGTATTAGATTAAGGGCCAGAACGCAGTTCCGGTATAAGATTCAGGGCCTGAATGCTGTTCCAGTACACGATCCTTTGATTCCGAAAATATGACGGCAACTGTTAAGAAGCTATGTAAAAAAAAAAAAGGATGGGAATCGAAATCCGATTCCAATTCGGAACCGGTTCCGAGTGTTTCGAGGCCTCGACATCACAATGAAAAAGCCTTAACGATCCCTTTAACGATTCCTAAAGACGCGTATTGCACCGTGACGTGTGTTGTTGTCCAGATGCATCAAACTAGCATGGCGCCAAGAACCACTCGCTCCAAAGTTTGACTACACTTCACCAGGGAAGAGTGTGAAAATGAAAGGTTACGACGGGTAAGCACGAGCATTGCAGCCATAAACATAACAATGACAGCACGTAGGTTCAAACGCTTGAAAGTGTGTCTTCACTTCACGAGGAAAAATTACAACAAAGCGACTTGCAGTCATTGCAAGGTGGAGATAACTGCATCGGGAGGGAATACAACTGCGCTGTCCCCAATAACAAACAGGTTTGCATCAACGTAAATCAGCGATGATTAGCTGCTAATAACAGTATGGTTAGTATTCGTTCGCTGGCATTAGCACATCGTTCAAACCACTACACAACTGGATTTAAGTGTTCGATCGCGAGTGGAAACACAACAACAACAACACAAAAGATGATACATACAGGCGTTGCCTCTGTAGATATTAACATTAACAAAGAACGTAGGCTCGGAGAAGTGTTTCCCTCTCTCACTAACTCGCTCACTCATATGGATGCGGCATTTCTTCTTTGGGTGTAAGCGCGCTCTTCTTCACGTGAACGCGTTCTCCTTCGCGTGAGGAAGCGCAAGGGCGCCCCCACTTGAGCGTGTAAGCGCCACAAAAACGAAAAGGCATGCAATTCAATGTAATGGTAAAATAATACACCTTGACCCAAATTGCGGCCCGCGGCCCAAATACGGCCCGCCTCCACATTTGGTCCGGCCATTTTGAATTTTTTTTTTTCTCAATCGTGTTATTTATTTCCTGGCCTTTTCCTTGAAGAATTCAGAGAGGGTTATTTGGTTATTATCTATTTAATTAATTGTGTTTTTATTATTAATTATTATTATTATTATAATAAAGAATCCAGAAAGGGTTATTTGATTGTGGCTTTCTGAAAAACAATAACTTTTTAGTAATTTAACCCTTTAAGGTCTGGGCCTATTTTGTCGGATTTTGCATGCCTTTGAAGTTGCCTTTATATTTCAAAGAAAGAATTGTTTACGATGGCCTGGTTTGGTCCCTTTTTTTGTGACACCTTGAACTTCATGTCCAAACTGTTGTTTCCTTCGCTGACCAATTATAAATCATCATTTTGGGCCAAAAAAGACCAAAAATTCCAAAATCGTTTTGTCAAAATTTTTAATATTGATGTCCGATTGACAACCAAACATGCGTAACGAACCGTTTTGAAACTTTGTAATATTTATTCAACATGTTAGGATGAACATTCAACCAAAAAAATTTAGAATAAATAGTCTTATATTTGACAATTCAACATAAACAACAGGTATAGCCATAGGCGTTTTTTGCCTTTATACGTGCTCTAGTCAAAACAGGTTATATACAGCAGACCAAACAGTGAAGAACAGTGAAAAAATATACCATCTAACACAAAAAGTGTTTAGAGGCCATCTCTTTATGAGTTTAGGTATTGCGGCCCATCACCTGATTAAAACTATGTACACACAATCAAGCTTCTTGAACACACATTTATATACACAAATTGAGAAGACTGATTGTGGGGGGAAAAAATATATATGTATAACACTGGGAAAAAAAGTATTTTCAAAAATATTTACAATAAACAAGTTACATTTTTTCCAGGCACGCCACTCCGAAAGGCAGTTCCGTCCTGGAATTAGACACAGGGCTACATCACACAGCCCACACTTCCATGGGGTGTCGGTCCTCTTTCCACCCTTCCATTTTCATTTCACTTTAATTTCATTGTCACTATAAATGTACATGAAAAAAAAGTCAGTATTTATGAAAATAATAAAGTATAAACTAAAAATATATACAGAAATAAATAATAATGGAAATCTATATGTATGACAATAGAAAGAATACCACAGCTGAATATGTGCTACATCCCTAATCTTCATATAGAAAGAAGAACACCACAAATTATAAATTCCTGCCTGGGATACCCACAGTGCACGTACGACTTTGATCTGATATGCACATTTTATTATTATGTACACAAACACACACTTATATTGCATCAAAATTAACTTTGTCTTGCAATATCAAAAGAAACTTTCAAAAGAAACGTTTTCAGCATTAAAAAAAAAGAGTGAGTTGGCTTACCTCTGCTCGTCGATGGCGTCACCCACTTGTTCAAATCCGTCACTATCTCCACTCGAGGACTCTTCCGAAGAAGGCGATGATGACGAATTTGGACCATCCTCTTCCTCAAGTTGATCAAAAAGCACAATTGCTTGCGCTAAATTTAGTTGTCCGTTCATTCTCAAAGTCACACAAAGTCGCTCGCTCGCTCGATTCAAACGGCCGTCGGTCGCCACCTCGCTGCTTCAGAACACTCCTCCCTCGCGTTCGGTGGAACCTCGCACGGCAGTTATATATATATTTTTTTTTAAAAAACGCATTTTGTGCTTCCACTGTGACTTCGAAAGGGTTCGTTTGATTTGTGTTTTTTTCATGGAGCTTCCGTTTTGAAAAAGGACAAGAAATGATGGAAATATAGACATAAACAAATGATCCATGCAGCGTTTTAATGTTTTTTTGAGAGGACAATAAAACTATCAAACTTAAATGACAATATCTCACGTTTTAGTTGGTCGATTGACTTCAAATAACAACGAGAGTAAACCGCAACTTCCGCACTTTAAAACGAGACCAACCAACGGCATGTGGGTGACGTAATTAAAACGCGAGGGCGACGTGCGCTGAGGACGCGCCGGCGCGTCCTTTGACTCTCAAGGGTTAATAACTTTATTATTAAACAAAAAAAATGTTTACATTAACTTCTATTTTATTGTACATCCTATGTTCTTAAGTAGTTAAAATTGAGATTTAGTATGTGAGGAAATGAGGGAAAATAAAAAATTAGAAGATGGAGGTAGGGGTTATTTCTGTTTTTGTTAACTTTTATTTTGCAAATCATTGAAAAAATACAATTTTGAATGAAAATTAGTTTTTGTAAGTGTTATAGAAATAATTGCTAAAACAGTTTTCTTTGCATTTAAGTAGTTGAAAAGGTTTGACCCCCCCCCCCAAAAAAATGAAACAAAGGGAAAAATAAATAAATAAATACAATTTCTGGCTCCGTGGCGATCTTCACGTCGGGGAGTTCCGATAAGAAATTCTAGCCACTTTCACCCCTGCTTTAGGGGCAGTTTACATGGCGACTCTGCGACACAAAGACGCAAGGACTGAGTAGCGGACTCGGCTCGCGTGCATAAATTCCGAATCCTGCCTCCATAGTGGAAAAATCCGATTGCGGGGGATCGAGGGAGAATTTCTCGGCATGCATATCAAAGGTTCCCGCGGCGCAAGACCGCGCTGAAAACGTCAGCACAGTCACATTGGGCGTGTGCAGCGGTGCTACTAAACATTAAAAACCGCAAATATTGCGGAATGTCAGCTTTAATTTATCGTTTTAATAATATTTTTAAATTAAATATGTAGAATGTTTCCATTTTTGTGCCTTTTGGAACAAAAGAAAAATTGCTTCGAGTGGGCGGGCATATTTTTTTCCGGGCTGAGGGAGCTTGGTGGGGTCAAAGTGCATCATTCTCTGTCACCCTGTAAATATATACACTGCCCCCTAGGGCCTGGCATGAATACTACATAATTTTCATGCGGAATTGCGACATTGTTCAAATGGAGACGCAAATGCAAATTTGAAATTTTTCGTATTCTCGGAGAGTCACCATGTAAACGGCCCCTTAGTTAGATATTCACACTTGGCTGACATACTTTACATATCCATTTGCATCCACACTTTGCAGACACCTCTGATTCTACACCCACACACACTGTTGTTATGTTGTTTAAACCTTCTTTGAATCCATAATTGAGATTGGCCCATACCTCTGTCTTGGCTTCCTTCATTTTGTCATGTGCCTGTGCATGTGACATTGGAAAACGAATACAATAATCAATGATATTACTTAATCTAGCACAATTAGATTTTAGTGACTTTGATCAATTTAATACGAAATCTATAAATTTGAACGAAACCAATAAAAAATACAAAAGTTTTGATGTTTTTGACAATATTGTTGCTGAGACATTTCCATCATTTGGATGAAAATGTTTTTCTAAAAATGACATATCTAAGTGATGCTAATATTGCCCTATATATCCATGAATTTGATTGCATCATTGTTTAACCGATCAATGTCTTTACCTAGGCGTGTAAACCAACACTTTCATAACGATAGGTAATAACAGGGTTCCCACGGGTCCTTAAAAAGTCTTAAATTTAAAATCAGGATAATCAAAGTCTAAAATTGTCTTAAATTTAATGGAAAATTACAGTAGGTAGTAAATTTCCATACGATGTGTTTAATGCCAGGAAAATCACTGTAGTCTGCTGTAAAACTTCTAATGGTGTGTATTTGTTTTATTAATGGCCGTGCACTAAATTTATACGAGAATTTTGGATTAATATCCAGAGTATGTTGTACGGTACGTTTTCCGCAACTTCTGCGTACATCAGCGACTTGAGTAGTCGCCATGACGCCACTTCCTGGTTATTCGTGGGTGGAGAGGTGAGCGGTATTATGCAGAGAAGTGTGAATTTTATCTAAAATAGATGGAAGATGGTTTATTTAAGAAGTGGTTGACCCCTGGTGAAAATAACAACCGTGTGTACTGTGCGGTGCAAAGTAGGGATGTGACAATATATCGAAAAGGTGATATATCGTGGTACTCAATGGTTATCAATATACCCCCACCAAGAATTGATATGTTTTGAAAAAGTGTCTCTAAAAAAATGGAACCAACTGGTTGCAACCAAAAGCTTTAGATCAGAATTAGAATAGTGTTAGCTCACTTGCTGCTATTGATGGCCCTAGAAATCCAATTAATTTTGACTTGATTGGACGTCTGGTGCCAAAATGGCACGAAAACCACAGCATTCACAGCCAGTCTTTTGGGGGCATTTACAAGTCACTTCCTTTTTAGTAACCCAAAATTAACAGGAGGGGACCTTTAAATGCCCCAAATTGACCCGTAAATGACTCAACAGGAAAAGGAAGTGAACAAAAATCAAGGGGAAAGGATGTGAATTGCCCCAAAATGAACTCGTTGCCTGGCGTTGCCTGGCATTGGCTGCCACTTACGGCCATAGACGTCCAATCAGTTTGAAGTGGGAGGGATAGCAGCGAATTAACATTCTTGCTGCCACCCTCCCAGTTCAAATGGTTTGGACGTACAGTGGGGCAAATAAGTATTTAGTCAATCACCAATTGTGCAAGTTATCCTACTTGAAAAGATTAGCTAGGCCTGTAATTGTCAACATGGGTAAACCTCAACCATGAGAGACAGAATGTGGGGAAAAAACAGAAAATAACATCGTTTGATTTTTAAAGAATTTATTTCCAAATTAGAGTGGAAAATAAGTATTTGGTCACCTACAAACAAGCAAGAGTTCTGGCTGTCAAAGAGGTCTGACGTCTTCTAACGAGGCTCCACCCGTTACCTGTATTTATGGCACCTGTTTTAACTCATTATCGGTAAAAAAGACACCTGTCCACAATCTCAGTCAGTCACACTCCAAACTCCACTATGGCCAAGACCAAAGAGCTGTCGAAGGACACCAGGGACAAAATTGTGGACCTGCACCAGGCTGGGAAGACTGAATCTGCAATAGGTAAAACGCTTGGTGTAAAGAAATCAACTGTGGGAGCAATTATTAGAAAATGGAAGACATACAAGACCACTGATAACCTCCCTTGATCTGGGGCTCCATGCAAGATCTCACCCTTGGCATCAAAATGATAACAAGAACGGTGAGCAAAAGTCCCAGAACCACACGGGGGACCTAGTGAACGACCTACAGTGAGCTGGGACCACAGTAACAAAGGCTACTATCAGTAACACTATGCGCCGCCAGGGACTCAAATCCTGCACTGCTAAACGTGTCCCCCTGCTGAAGCCAGTACACGTCCAGCTTCACTAGAGAGCATTTGGATGATCCAGAAGAGACTGGGAGAATGTGTTATGGTCTGATGAAACCAAAATAGAACTTTTTGGTAGAAAGACAGGTTCTCGTGTTTGGAGGAGAAAGAATACTGAATTGCATCCGAAGAACACCACACCCACTGTGAAACATGGGGGTGGAAACGTGCTTTGGGGCTGTTTTTCTGCAAAGGGACCAGGACGACTGATCTGTGTAAAGGAAAGAATGAATGGGGCCAAGTATCGAGAGATTTTGAGTGAAAATCTCCATCAGCAAGGGCATTGAAGATGAGACGTGGCTGGGTCTTTCAGCATGACAATGATCCCAAACACACAGCCTGGGCAACAAAGGAGTGGCTTCGTACGAAGCATTTCAAGGTCCTGGAGTAGCCTAGCCACCAAGATTTGCAAGTAAATTCTTTAAAAATCAAACAATGTGATTTTCTGTTTTTTTCACATTCTGTCTATCATGGTTGAGGTTTACCCATGTTAACAATTACAAGCCTCTAATATTTTCAAGTGGGAGAACTTGCACAATTAGTGGTTGACTAAATACTTATTTGCCCCACTGTATACTAGTGATAAACCAATCCAATTCATAGGAATAGGATGATAAGTGCTTGTTTTTCTGGTTATTATTTTGTAAAATATCCTCGAATGAAGCTTTGGGAGCAAAATTTCATAAGGATGCAAAATTTGACAGAACACTGGTCTGTGGGAAAAAGACCCAAATCACACCGGTCCGTGGTGCAAAAAAGGTTAGGGACCCCTGCTCTAATCAAATGTTTATAGAAAAGCTGGAGCACAGCAATGAACAAGTATTGTACAGTATGTATAATTATCTGAAAACATATTTCTTCAGAGTTTTAACCAACCTGATGTAATGGCAAGTACCAACAGGCAGACTGACTTAGCATGTCAACACAGGAGCTTTCTCTTTGTCCAGAAGTGAAGCCAATAATTAGCATTGTCCAAAAAAACAAAAAGTAGGTTCATACTTCCAAAGGTGGGGTTCAAACCAAGTGTAAGAAAAAGGAAACCCGACACAGCAAAGCTTCTGGCTCTGCGTAATACATTTAAACACATTCTACGCAGCAGATGCTAATGTAAACAGCAGAACATTTAGTCACATTCATTTCCAGCCGTGCCTCCTTATCTACAAGCCTGTAGTCATTTAACTTGAACATGAATAGCAAACTGCAACGTCACAGTTGACAGGATACACCAATGGCCTACTTTACACTCCAAGTACTTTGAACTCAGCATAGCGCAGGATCCTGAAATGGTACAGTTTATCCTCAAAGTAGCTCACTACTGGCGAGTCAAATGTCATCAACGTGCCTATAAATTGATCACAACCCGGAGCATCGGAGTCAATGCGGCACATCCGAAGGGGCGAAGCGGAACCTTTTATGGCTTCTGACGCTCAAGAGGAAGCTGACCATTGATCCAATTGTGAACCCAATGCTGGCCCTTTGAGAAGTGGAGAAGGCGAGTGATTAACGCCAGTCAAAGGGGGCAAAAGTATTCGTGGTCTCTTTGTGCTTACACTAAGCGAAATTCAAGACAGTCGGGGGTTTCCACTTTGCCTCGTCAATAGACAAAACTTAGCTAAACATTGACTTGGCAGGAGCTCATCTTTACTTTTAAAATGGTCGGTAGAATTTCAGGAAGCGTCACATAGGTTTGCCAGTTTCTCAGGTTTACGTTAGGCATTATACTCACTGTTTACATGCTGTCAACATCAAGTTCTAAAATTAACATCTTGTATTTACACTAGCAGACAATCTCATTTCTATGAAGAGCAGAACGTTGGTGTTTTACGAGCCTTGTAGAAAATTTCTAGTCTATGACAAATTATTGTAAGTCAAGGTACCCCTGTACATGTGCTTTTAGTTTCCCTTCATTTCACATGCCAATGTTTTCCAATATAAATCAGATAAATGTATGAATAAATCACGTTTACCAGCAGGTCATAATGTCAGTAAGATTGAGACACACTTAAATGATTCTTAACTGAATATATAAATACAATTAAGAACAGAATCTACATATTAAATGGTCTGTAGGTTAACTGATTTTACCAGCAAATATTTTCCAATTTGAATTTCACAACAATTGGAAGTGTACAGTGGGGCAAATAAGTATTTAGTCAACCACTAATTGTGCAAATTCTCCCACTTGAAAATATTAGAGAGGCCTGTAATTGTCAACATGGGTAAACCTCAACCATGAGAGACAGAATGTGAAAAAAACCCCAGAAAATAGAATTTATTTGCAAATCATGGTGGAAAATAAGTATTTGGTCAATACCAAAAGCTCATCTCAATACTTTGTTATGTACCCTTTGTTGGCAATAATGGAGGCCAAATGTTTTCTGTAACTCTTCACAAACTTTTCACACACTGTTGCTGGTATTTTGGGCCATTCTTCCATGCAGATCTCCTCTAGAGCAGTGATGCTTTGGGGCTGTCGTTGGGCAATACGGACTTTCAACTCCCTCCTCACCCTGTGGCGTCAAAATGATAAGAATTAGAAGAGCAAAAATCCCAGAACCACACGGGGGAACCTAGTGAATGGCATACAGAGAGCTGGGACCACAGTAACAAAGGCTGTAAACACAATGCGCCGCCAGGGACTCAAATCCTGCACTGCCAGACGTGTCCCCCTGCTGAAGAAAGTACACGTCCAGGCCCGTCTGCGGTTCGCTAGAGAGCATTTGGATGATCCAGAAGAGGACTGGGAGAATGTGTTATGGTCAGATGAAACCAAAATAGAACATTTTGGTAGAAACACAGGTTCTCGTGTTTGGAGGAAAAAGAATACTGAATTGCACCATACCCACTGTGAAGCATGGGGGTGGAAACATCATGCTTTGGGGCTGTTTTTCTGCAAAGGGGCCAGGACGACTGATCTGTGTAAAGGAAACACTGAATGGGGCCATGTATTGAGTGATTTTGAGTGAAAATCTCCTTCCATCAGCAAGGGCATTGAAGATGAGACGTGGCTGGGTCTTTCAGCGTGACAATGATCCCAAACTCACAGCCAGGGCAACAAAGGAGTGGCTTCGTAAGAAGTATTTCAAGGTCCTGGAGTGGCCTAGCCAGTCTCCAGATCTCAACCCCATAGAAAATCTGTGGAGGGAGTTGAAAGTCATTGTTGCCCAATGACAGCCCCAAAACATCACTGCTCCAGATGAGATCTGCATGGAGGAATGGCCCAAAATACCAGCAACAGTGTGTGAAAAGCTTATGAAGAGTTACAGAAAATGTTTGGCCTCCGTTATTGCCAACAAAGGGTACATAACACAGTATTGAGATGAACTTTTGGCATTGACCAAATACTTATTTTCCACCATGATTTGCAAATAAATTATTTAAAAATCAAACAAAGTGATTTTCTTTTTTTTCCCCCCCCACATTCTGTCTCTCATGGTTGAGGTTTACCCATGTTGACAATTACAGGCCTCTAATATTTTCAAGTGGGAGAACTTGCCCAATAAGTGGTTGATTAAATACTTATTTGCCCAACTGTATATATGGCGGAAAACACAGACAAGATTGAAAAAGCAGTTTCTGCTCTTGCACCCCTCTTTAAAATAAACGACTGTATTTTAAGCCAAAAGAACTGTTGTGTTTGATTTAACAATATGTCTATATGCTGCCATAACAGTTTCATGGCGCACTATGCCGCTGGAATATTTTTTTATATGTCCATTTTACCCTGGAGACCCCCGTTTACAGACACTGCACAACCGCTCTTGTTTCAACCCAGCCATAAAAAAAGGTAAGTAATAATATTTATCATTCGAAATGTCTATCATTTTAGCTTAGAATCATTAACTGACGTCTAATATTTACTTAAAAAAAAAAAAAAAAAAAAAATTCTTCACTCGCATGTTTTAAGCTTTGAAACAAATTACGTCACAATTAAAAAAAATAGTGTCTGCAAATAGTTCACGGATATCTACCTCATAACTATCGCTTGATTGTTTTTGTTACAGTCGCATTTTCCCCGATATTGTAGATGATACAGTGTATCACAAAAGTGAGTACACCCCTCGCATTTCTGCAGATATATCTAAAACCCTGGCAACAATAGTGAGTACACCCCGATGAAAAATATGTACATTCCAAAATGTCCAAATTGAGTACTGCTTGTCATTTTCCCTCCAAAATGTTCATGTGACTCGTTGCAGGAGTGCGGTCAGCATAGCTGCATAGAATGAAGAGGTGGGGGGTCAGCCTGTTAGTGCTCAGACCACACGCCGCACTCTACATCAAATTGGTGTGCATGGCTTTCACCCCAGGGGGAAGCCTCTTCTGAAGACGGTACACAAGAAAGCCCGCCCGTCTCATCAAACCATAGGACATGGTTCCAGTAATCTCTGTGCTTATTTGACATGTTTTTCATCAAACCATAGGACATGGTTCCAGTAATCCATGTGCTTTGTTGGCATGTTTTCGCAAACTGTGTGCGGGCTTTGCCAACCCTTTAACAACGAACGTGTCGGCAGCGACGCGTTTACGCATATCGTCTTTGAAGCTTTGTGACTCGGTAATTACGTCACCCACGTGCCGCTGGTTGGTCTCATTTGAAAGTGCGGAAGTTGATGTCCACGCCAGTTTTTATTTGAAGTCAATCGACCAAGTAAAACGGGAGATAATATAATTTGAGTTTTATAGTTTTATTGCACTCATAAATAAGGATTAAAACGTTGCGTGGGCCATGTGCTTATCTCTATACTGTAGTTCCATCAATTCTTGTCCTTTTTCAAAGCCAAAAGGCAGCACTAAAGTCTTCGTATCCCAGGATCCTGCCGTAGTGAAGTCAAGAAAGACGAACTCAATGTGAATATTTTTTAATAAATTGCCGAGCGAGGCGTCATCTAAGCAAAGGGAGCCATGCAAAGCGAGCAACGGCCGGTTGGATTGAGCGAGCGACTTTGAAACGTGTGGAATGAATCAAAAACTAAATTTAGAGCAAGCTGATGCATTATTTCATCAACTCAAAGAAGACGATCAGCCGTATTTGTCGTTTTTTTCCTTGGATGAGTCGGCGAGTTAGAAGATCATCAGGCTGACAGCAGTGCGCAAACGGCGGAAAAGTAGACTGTGTGATGTTGTGTGTGACGTAGACGTAGCTCCGTGTCCTGTTCGAGAGGAAACTTTGAGTTGCAGTCCTGAAAAAATTAAACTAACTAGTTTATTGTCAATATTTTTGAAAAGAATTTTTTTCATTATTCTGTTAAAACAATCCATGGATAGGAAGACTTGTAGTTCTTAAAAGATAAATGTTAGTACAAGTTATAGAAATTTTATATTAAAACCCCTCTTAATGTTTTCGTTTTAATAAAATTTGTAAAACTTTCAATCAAAAAACTAGAAGCTCGCCATCGTTGATGTCAATAATTACACAATGGTGCCGAAACCCATGAAATCAGTCACACCCAAGCGCCAGCAGAGGGCGACATAACACCAAAAAACACAAGTAACAAGTGCACATGACACTGTGCTGTCATTTTAATCTGTTTGAGCGGGGCATATGCGTTAAATGCGTCAAATATTTTAACGTGATTAATTTTAAAAAATAATTACCACCCGTTAACGCGATAATTTTGACTGCTCATATATATATATATTCATTCATGCATTCATTTTCATATATATATATATATATATATATATATATATATATATATATATATATGTATACATACAGTACAGTATGTATATATCTATTTATATTTTTTTTCTCATTTTGCACTGTATATAACCTGTTTTGACCATAGTATGTGTAAAGGCCAAAAACGCCTATGACCACACCTATTGTTTGTGATGAATTGTCAAACATAAAACTATTCAGTCTTATTTTTTTTCTATTGAATGTTTATCCTAACAAGTTGAATAAATATTATCAAGCTTCAAGACGGTTGGTTGAGCATGTTTGGTTGTCAATGGGACATCAACATTACAAATTTTGAAAAACGATTTTGGTATTTTTTTGTTGTTGTTGTCTTTTTGGGTCCAAAATGTTGATTATAATTGGCCAGTGAGGAAAACAACCGTTTGGACATGAAGGTTATGGTGTCCTGAAAAAAGGGACCCAACCTGGCCATTGCGAACAATTTTTTCTTTGAAATATGAAGGCAACATCAAAGGCATGCAAATTCGGCCAAAATGGGCTTAGGTGTTAAAGGATTAAAACTCTGTGTACCGAACAGCATTCAGGCCCTGAATCTTATACCGGAACTGCTTTCCGGCCCTGAATCTTATCAGGGGTGAAAGTGGGCCAAAACGGTCAGGATCGAAGTTCCGGTATAAGATTCAGGGCCAGAACGCAGTTCCGGTACACGGTGCTTTGATTCTGAAAATATGACAGCAACTGTCAAAACACTATGTAAAAAAAAAAAAAATGCTAAGCTGCCACACATGCATTTGAGCTCCAAGAAGAAAACAATCTACCAACATCGAGTTTTACATAATACACAAGTGTTAACAACAAGCATAATAAAGTGCTTGTGTAGCGTAATCCGGTTCCACCAATATTTATTATTTCTTCTATTCCACGGATGGCATAGAGGTTTCCCCAGCTGCTGCAGTTATCTGAGTCTGACGATGATGAGTCACGTCAATGTGCGAATGCACGCAGCAAAGAAAAACGTCTGGACTCATTTTTCCGTTCAATTGGCTGACATACTGACATCTGATCAGCAGAGATAGTTAGCTCTGATTGGTTCAAATGTGCATGTTTTCTGGAACATCAAAAAACAAAAGGATATTGAGTTAATGCGACAAAAAAGGCCAATGCAACATAAAATGTATCAAATCTTTAAGAGCAACGACAGAGTTGAGGAGGCTTATTTATCATATTTAGTTTTATTTGCTCTGTTGGGGAGGTTCAGAACATTTTAGAGGTCAATGTGCACTTTGGAAAGTCAATGTTTGCGTGATCTTCAAAATATATTCCATTTCACTCTGCATGATATAAGTCATGTGTACTTATTTTTCCTGAATGTATGTTACTTCTATCTTTTTTATTATTGCAAAAAAAGTAAATGTGTTCATTTCCTTTAATTTTAATATACATCCTATGTTCTTAAGTAGTTAAAATTGAGATTTGGCATTTAGTATGTGAGGAAATGAGGGAAAATAAAAATTAGGAGATGGAGGTTAGGGTTATTGCTGTTTTTGTTAAGTTTTATTTTGCAAATCATTGAAAAAATACCTTTTGAATAAAAATCAGTTTTTGTACGTGTTATAGAAATAACTGTGCTGAAACAGTTTTCTTTGCATTTCAGTAGTTTAAGCGATTCGACCCCCTCAAAAAAAAAAAAAACAAAAAAAAAAAAAAGAAAGAAAGAAAAATAAATAAATAAACAAAATTTCTTGCTCCGTGGCGACCTTTACGTCGGGGAGTTCCGGCAAGAAATTCTAGCCACTTTCACACTTGAATCTTATACCGGAACTGTGTTCCTGACCGTTCTGGTCCACCTTCACCCCTTGGTAAATGTTGCTGTAATTCAATTGAAACACAACTTTTTTTTTATTTAATTAAAACAAAACAAACCAATTTATTTTCATCCTCGTTTATAAATTAAGCAACAACAAAACAAAACAAAAATTAAATGAAAAATTAAGCTTTTCCCAAACATGATTCCATTCGCCACCTGACTAAACTCCCCCGGAAAAGCTATGACTGCGCATGCGCGAGCGTGTTGGTTGGCCCGTCAATCCAGCCTTCCCGACTCCTCCCCCTCCGAGACGTCGGCCGATCCCGAGCTTCCCCCTCGGATCCCGGAGGAGGAGGAGGAGGGACTCTCGTTGCTCACTCCACTTACTCCCTCCCTCACCCGGCCGCCTGCCTGCCAGTCTCGGTCGGGAAGCAGCGAGTGCACACGACCGCATCTGCGTGGAGCTCCGCGACGTCCAGCGTGAACCGACAACCTTCACTCCAGTAGAACATTCCGGATCGTTCCTATTTCTTTCCCTCCTCCTACCGCGAGGAACTTCAGGCGCTCAGTCCAAGGGGAGGGGGACGCCGAAGTGTTTGGAAACTTAACCCCTTAGCCTGGCCGGCCATCGATCCATAGACTTGGATGGAGCTGCAGCAGATCGCTTGACGCTCAACTCGCAAGAGAAGACTCGTTCCGTCAAATTAATGCTCGGCCACCGCCTCGATCTCTAGTTTTCTCGTTGGCTTTGGAGGTAGCAGTCCAATTCAGACCAGGGGACCCTCACTCTGCTTGCGTGTGTGGTTATTTCTGCCCCCCTCCTTCTCAAGTGGGATTTGCGCAAGTTGCATGCCCGCTCTTTGTGCGCGGTTCTAACAGAGAAGACCCCTCGGGAGAACTGAGGTGCCATGGCGCAGCTGTGTGCGGGAATTTGCGTGCTCCTCCTGGCGCTGCACGTCCAAGGTAAGATAAGATCCTAAAATACAAAAGACTTTACACTCTCATAAATGTTCGTCTTTATAATTTTTAATCTTTGTTTGCATTCTTTATAAATTCCAACACACATCTATTCACGTGACATTTGCAATTCTGAGTGTGTTTGCTGCAGAATACTTATTTAGCTGTAATACAAAATAAAGGTGCAGGAACACAGGTGGTCAGCAGATGGCGTTGTGAGCGAAGAAGAAGTTTTGGCTAATAATTTAAGGTTAGCGGGGGGTTGGAATACAAGCATCCTCTGCTCTCCAGTTGTAATGGGATGAATATATTTAATGCAATGACCACCCTCTCTTCATCCTCTCTTGTCCAAATCCTTTATTCCGCTTTGTGGATTCAACCCCGTTGGAGTCTTATATTTCATGCCTGATTTTATGTGTGTGCATGTTGAAGCCTGGTAAATTAACTCACTGGCTGCCATTGACTGTGATAGACGTCCGATCCATTTGAAGTGGGAGGGATGGCAGCGAATGAACGATCATATTCGCGTCAAACCTCCAAAATGGATCGGACGTCTAGTAGGGATTAGGCCTGTCGCGATAACAAATTTTAGTGTGCGATAATTATTCTCATAAATTATTGCGATATGCGATATTATTGCGCCCCCCCAATTTTTTAAAACCAATTTACAATAACACAGTGCGAATACAGTATATATTAATAGATCAAGTACACCCATTTAAACACGATAAATATTTACTCTTAAATTCAAATATACTTTTTAAGAAATCACAACTAAAAACAATAGACCCTGCCTCTTAAGTAAAAAACAACAATATTGATACCGCACAGAAACACAGAATAAATAAAATGTGTTTAAAAAAATACTAAAAAAATTGCACTTAATAACTTAAGCATTTAGGAAAATGAAAACATTTCCCATCATAGCTTCTGCAATGGTGTTCCATAGGGATGCAACGATACAGTTAAGTCATGGTTCGGTACGAATTTTGATACGGGGGACACGATTTTCGATCCGATTCAATACATTTAATGCTCTGCAAAAAAAATAACAACTGTATTTTTTGTTTCTTTTCTTTTTTTTTTTTTGCTATCGAGCAAAAATTAAATTGCAGTCATATAAACATGCATTTTAGTGCATAATATTTACGTGCTTACTTCTTACTGATATGAAAAAAATTTGTATAAAAGTGCTGAGAACAATCTTTACTGTTTGTAAAGTGAGGCAGGGCACACCGTTGATTGCTACAGCTCTCTTAGGTTTACAACATGAGCAAGACATCCTATTTATGGTTCGAATCCATCTGTGTCACGTACTGAATTAACAATATTTGCAACATTATCTATAGTCACTGTTATGGATTGATTTGGCCTTCTTAACCTCATGTGACAAATGACAGTTTAGAATTCATCGATGTAGTATATGGACTACATGTCCCATAATCACTCTGGGCTCACGTAGCCAATGGCATGGGACGTAGCACATCTAGTTTGCCATTTCATGATATCTAGTGTGTGCGTGCGCACAACCGCGCATTAAAAAAGTTAGCAAGCGCCGCTGGAGTCACGTCTGCTCATTACTACACCAGCATATGACGGCTTTCATAAACAGGACGAGTTTGAAGCACAGCGCTTTTAATTTCATTCAGGTGTTCGTTGTCAAAGTGAGGTTATTTGTAGCAGCCAAGTCGGTAACAATGTTTTGGAGGACTTCGTTGTAAATATCCAGCGTTGTGCCGAAAAATAGCCGCCCCGCGTGAAATGTCTCTCCTGACGGGAGCGCCCACACGTCAACAACACCGGCGCGCCATAGGTGGTCTACAGTCACTCCGGAGCACTGACGCGGCCGGTATACGTTGAACAATAGGATATAATGGGAACGATTGGCTCTGGCGCTAGTTTTTGCCGGACCTGGAACGAAGATGCATTTTGCGCAGTTGGTAACGAACTTTTAACAGCACGTCTGCCGCACGCGCGCACACACGTGCACGCGAGGCGATAAATCGCAGCGGAAAAAATGACCGCCTTCATTTTTATATATCGCGCGATAAATGGAATTATTGCATATTGCGACAGGCTTAGTAGGGATGAACTCATTGAAATTAATCCTCCATCATCGTCAATTGCACTGAAAGAGTTAAACTCAAAAACGCTGAGGTCAGGCAAATGTTCCCAAATAATCTGGTGGGAAAATGTGCCCGAATAAGTATATGTCATTCGTCCATTGCTGATTTTCCATCCAAGGTGAAAGACCAGGAAGATGTCGACCTTGCCGGCTGGTGTGTTCGAGCAGAGATGGAATACTTTGATCACAAAGAGCTCTGTGTGATTTACAGAGAGATGATCCCTTTGCTTGTGGAGAAGATCAGGATTAGCGCAGTTCCCTTGTCTGTGTGTGCGCGCACGTATCAGAGGAGGGGGGTAAAAAGCGTTTGAAGCTGTTCAACCAAGGGTGTGTGTGGAAAATGTCTCCCAAATTGTACTTGCGGCATCTCGGGAAAAGCGAAAGAAAAAAATCGACAGCCGAACGAGATGCAGGACATCGGAAGAGTAGTTGTTGAACACCCGTCTCATTATGATCGTAGGTGTACAGCCATCCTATCACGGATGATCACATTAACGCCGAACAATTTCGTCTTCAATGAACCTAGGGATGTTTTTGGAATGTGGGAGGAAAGCAGATTTGAACCCACGACCTCTGAACTCCGCTGGTCGTAAATATTCGTCATTGGAATGGATTCCTGACTCTCATTAGGGATCCTGATGAATTACTGTAATTTTAATTTATCGCTTAGGTGATGAAGGTAATGTAGTCAAATTTCTCATCGCGGGCAACTGACGGGAGAAGCGCGAGGAAAGTAAGACCAAGCGAAATGATATGAACGCTTTATGGCGGAAAACACAGACAAGACTGAAAAAGTAGTTTCTGCTCTTGCACTCCTCTTTAAAAGAAACTGCTGTATTTTGAGCCAAAACAACTTTTGTGTTTGATAGAACAATATGTCTATATGCTGCCATAGCAGATTCATGGCGAATTAAGCCCCCAAACTATTTTTAATATTTCCGTTTTACCATGAAAAGCCCGTCAACAGACGTCGCGCAACCGCTCGTTTCAACCCAGCCATAAAACGAAGGTAATTAATTATATTTATTATTCAAAATGTCTGTCGTTTTTAGCTTAGAATTATTAATTGATCTCTCATATATATATTTTTTTTTGTTTAAAAAAAAAAAAAAAACTACTTAAAAAATGTATTCACACACGTATTTTAAACTTTTAAACAAATTATGTCACCAGGAAAAAAAGGTGTCTGTAAAAAAGTCACAGATATCTACCTCATAACTATCGCTTAATTGTATATATATGTATATATATATATATATATATTGTTACTGTCGCAATTTCTCCGATATGTTAGATGATAAATAATCGATCCAAACAAAGAAAAATAGAAAAAACAATTTTAAAAGTTGGCTAAATTGGGGGTCTTCAAGTCACCTGAGTGTTTTCGGCCATGTGCTTTTTTATTAATTAATTGTTGCTTTCTTGATTGCCGGTCAAAGTGTTGTAGTCAACTGAAGTTAAAATTCAGTCCAGAACAAACTAAATTGGAGCAGTTACACCAAAACCATATGCTTCTTGCACAGCGTTAAAATGAAATAGGACAATTTCTAAATTAAATAAGGGTATTTTATGTAATTTAAAAAAAAATCTAAATTATATTATTTCCGTATATAGACGCACCTGAAAAACGTTTACTTAAAGGTTGCGTCCTAAAGCGCTTTTGAAAGCCGACCCAACATAAGCGTTGAGAAAATGACTAAAAAAAGAGATCATAAATTGGCTGTATTTCGAATGGCTTTCACACTGTGTTTGAATATCAGCTGTTCAATATGATACAATATAGAGCGGCGGTACTAATTTTGGAGAAATGATCAAAATGGATAAATCAAGAATACATGTCTCATGTTGTTTGGCTATTGTATTTTGTGATTTTAATTTCTTCACAATTTAAAGAGGGAAACTTCCTATCCATTTCCAATTTTTTTTCAGTTTTTAAAAGTATGTCAATCTGATAAGAGGGATAGGCAAAAATTTTATTTTTCAATTTTTATGGCAATTGCCAACATCCCGTCCCCATCATTGCCGTTCTCTCACATTGATCGACTAGAAATTTGAGAAAAATAAAGTGTGTTCCAAAATGCTTGACACCATTTCGTTGGCCAATAATTTGGACAATTTTCGTTGGAATGACCGCAAATTTTCACAGCTTGTGTAGAAAACTTTCAAGTTTTTGTGTGTAACGTTTGGCATTTCTATCAGTTCAGGTTAAGAAATGCCGATCACTCAAAAGAAAAGGCATTTTGCGTGTTAGAGTATCCTCGGAGTCAGTCACCGAAGACAATGCAGCGAGCAAAAATGTTGCAAACAAGGCACCAACTAAACAACAAAACAGAGAATTACAGCTGCACTGGAAACTGTTACCGAATACATGACATTCTTCTTTGGCCAACTGTACAGCGAGTTTGGCACGAGCTCGAATACCTACTCGACGTGTGCAGAGTCACAGGCAGCGCTCGTATTGAACATTGATGAAAATCTGTCATAGAACCAACAAATATTTGTACTTTTCTATGTAAATTTAACCAATAAAACGTATAGCCTTCAACATAAAGTGTATTCAGTTTCATTAAGATTCATCTAGTAGTTTCCGACATATGGGCATTTAGAATGGGGTCAACCATTTTGGAACACCCTGTATAACTGTATTTAAAAAAAAAAAAAAAAAAAACTAAGGGTGTAATGGTACATGTATTTGCATTGAACCGTTTCGGTACAGGGTGCTCGGTTCGGAACGGAGGCGTACCGAATGGATTTCTGACGTAATGTAACCCTTACTTTTCGAGGCTGTGAGTCGATCGGGTTACAGTTTCTTTGTGTAGATAATATTTACTGCGTCTTCTCGACTATAATGAGGACCAACACGGTAGGACGGTATATAACCCAGAACGTCGACGGCGCACATCGTGGCCGCCGCGAGAACGCAGTGAAACGCGAGCATTAAAGTCAATCAGCCAATGCACACCAGTCGCAGTGCAGCTGCGTGTTAGACGCGTCCCAGAAGCGGCTCAACACGACGCATGCGAAAAGAACGGCAGAGTTTATTATTTGACGCGAGACGCGGCCCTCCTGCGTCAATACTACTAGCTAGGATTGGGCAGACCGGAATACAAAACTCTCCTACCACAACAAAACAAGTAGGAACTAATATTCACATAGGAAAGAAAGTTATACAACATAAAATATACAATATAAATGAATACTGCATCACATTTGTAAAATATAAACACACAATAAAATAAATAATAGCCCATTTGAATAAGATAAATGGAAATGAGCTAAAACACCTTTAACTAAATAATAAGAACAATACGCACATCCTGCTCACACAATTAAATGTATTAATTTCTGTGTGGCGCTTTAACTTGAGAAAATCCGCCAATAAAGCTTTTGAAAACATTCATGAGAAAAAAAAATTGATTCATTGAGGAATTTCATTTGTAAAATACATGTTAAAATCTTTGTCATTGGGATTGCTTTTCTCTTTAGCACGGGACTTCTTTTTTCTTCTTTCTCTCAGAAAGAAAGCTGACCAATATGCGGGGTCTGAAAGGCAAATTGTTGTTGAATTATTATCTTTAAATACCTGCTACTTTTTGAGCAGAATTCTAGCTTTGTATAAGCTAATGTTCCTATTGTTGAAAGCACAAAAGTGTGTAATAAACAACTAGCACATTTATATTTTGCATTTTGTTTTCTTACTGTACCGAAAATGAACCGAACCGTGACCTCAAAACCGAGGTACGTACCTAACCAAGATTTTTGTGTACCGTTACACCTCTAAAAAAAAAAAAAACTATACTAAAAATACATTGATAACTTAATGTTAATTTTTTTTTTTTTTTTTTTTTTTTTTTGTTGCATTTTTGGAAATCTCATCCAAATTTCAATAAGGACATCCAAACATGGCATTTTGAAGAGCGAACATGTCTCATCTTTCTCAAATTTTGTACTAAATTTGAAGAAATGTTTTGATAACTTGTGGCTGAAATTTCAACATTGCACTTTCCAAAAGCTTGTCAAAATCAAAAGCCAACCAAATGCCAACATGTCTCATCTTCCTTAGCCATTTTCTCAAATGATGTGATCTTAAATTTTGAAACGAACATTTTGTTGTTGTTGCAGTTCTCGAAACATCATCAAATCCTGGGAAAAACAGCTCAAAATCAAATTTTTAAGCTTCCAACCCAAGTGTCATCTTTCAATTTGAATGTTGCATTAATATTATGGAACGATTATTGCATTCCAAACAGCACTGTGGTAAAAACACGGGTCCCAAAACAGATTTTTACAAAGAACAGTAAAAAGGAATGAGTGTGCGTTAATAAAAAAGAAGCTGCACCCTAAATTCTCCTGTTAGACACGCAGCAACAAGAATTTGCTCCTCTGGCCCCCTGGGGGTTAAAGGGCGTCACCATAAATGCCTGCCAGCTTTTTAAGTCCTAATTGATATACAACCTGTTCCAAACTCCGGCCTCATTGTGGAAGCACAAACAAGTGGGAGTGTCCCGAGCTAAACGCATGTAGCAGGACGCCCCGCGGCCCGAACAGCCCTCGCGCCAGATTTGAAACGGCGAGCCATCGCCAAAGAGATGATCGGTGCGAGCGGGTAATACGAGCTCCTGCTGTTCTTGGCCAGCCACCGTTCCAGATTTTGGATTTAATTTGAATCCTCCACCAGGTGGTGGTCAGTGGAGTTAGGGCACTGATGTCTCTTTTATTTAGTGGCAACCTGTGAGTTATTAACCAAGACTCGGGGCGAGTGTAAAATGCACCCTGGCCGTCCTTGGCGTGAATCATCGCTCGGTTGCCGGTATACTGTCATGTCAAGAACTCTGTTGTTTGGGTGGTCGAGTTCAATAGGGTCTGAGGCCGTTGGAGGCACCATTTGATTGCATGTGTCTTGAATTAGCGCGTGCTGACGTTGCACATTTTTACCTCAGCCAAAACCTTGTTTATTTGTTAGTGATCCAAAATATGGCAGAAAACACTCAGAGACCCCCAATTTGACCAAATTTCAAAATTGTCCTATATCCATGTGTGATACATCATTGGAAAGCTCAAAATCCCCTATTTTCTGGGGGAAGAAAAAAAATTTGAAAAGGCTTTTCAATATACCGTATCACCCCAGTCACCAGCGTCACACAATCACGTGATCACTGTATTGTGCTGCTATATTGTCCGTCATTGTGTGTCCGTATTGTCAATGATCGTAGTTTCTAAAGGTGGATTCACTTGCAAATTATGGAAGCCCCGGTGCTTTCAGACGCTGTAAACTCATTGGATGAGTTGCATAAAAGCCGTTATTTGCAAAAGCTTCGGTCGATCCAGTCGCCAGATCCATATTTGATGCCCAAACCGATGTTTCCTCCCGTCCGGTCCCGTCCCATGCGTCAGAGCTCGTCCTGAGACCACAAAATTTCTAATCATACTCCAGTTTATGTCACGATGAGGAGTCGGGTACCCAAAATCGGCACTGGCCCAAATATAAGCAGACATTTGGTCAGCTGAGCATCACCGTTGTCACGATTGTGAAATGAAACTTGATCGACAACGGGCCGGTGTGTGCCGAAAAATAGCTGCCCTGCGTGAAATGTCCCCCCTGACGGGAGCGCTTATTTATAACGCTTTATTGACGTGAAAACATCAAATGTTTTCATGGACGCATTACAGTGATGGATTTACGACTGTAAGATCAGTTTTAAATAATTAAATTACACAAAATATTTGTACTGTATTTTAGTCGTGGACTGGGCCACATAACCATCTTTGAACAGAAATGTGTTAGTCTACAGGTTTTCACGACCATATCCCAATGACAATCACACAGGTATGACATTTATGAGTTCAAGCAGAATAAAATAATACATGTTCACATTACAAGAAAGTCGTTTCCGTGTGGGAGCTCCCGTCAGGGGGGACATTTCACACAGGGTGGCTATTTTTCGGCACAACACCTGTTGTTGCGCTCACCTTCTTGCTGCGCGACCGTGGCGATGAGCTTCGTAGTCTCCGTCTGATGATGTCTGCGATCGTGTTGGCATCATATTGATGTTTTCGCCGCTGTCTGACGGCAGTCGACACAAACGCATCATGGACCGAGATAAACAAACCGTGCTGCTTTCGAGATTTGCCCTTTTAACAATGGGCACACAGCAACTACTAAAATGACGGTTTATCTTCTCTGTTACTGCAACCAACCGCCACAAAAGCCTTCACCATTTTGATTAATCAATGTCAACGATTGTCAGGAAGATTTTTGGGTTCGTTTACTAGGCGGTGATTCCTTAGACAATTAGAAAAACACGCAGTAATAGCAGGAATGTACGTAGTGGTAATATGTAAACACAATGAGCTGACGGACAATATGGCGGCACCAGTCAGGGGGGCGGAGTTGTGACGTCATGTGATTGGGGTCTATTGGCCCAAATATAAGAAGACTCTGATTATAAGACGACCCCCTCTTTTTCAAGACTCAAGTTTGAAAAAAAGACTTATTGTACACCAAATTAATTTTTATAAAGAAAATAATTACAGTACATCCGAAACAAATGATTATAATAATATATTTGACAGAAAAAGCATGTTATTCTGCCTCATTCAAATCTTAATATCTGAACATTTAAATATGTAAAGTGCAATCACATTTGTAAATGAATGGCTTCTGGTTTTTGAAATGTAAATAAACCAATCTATTGTGATAAAACAACAAAATTGCAATAACCGCATTAACCATCAAAGTGAAGTCTAACTGTAACTGTAGTCTTGAAACAAATCTGAATAAGGAAAAACATTGCAATAAAATAATACAAACTGGTTAAACTTGAGAGTAGCTGAGATCTGTCATGACAGAACATCGCTTCAATGATATCTGGAGCCATCTAGCGGCGTGAATGGGTATAATGTCTAGACCGCAAATATAAGATGACCCCCTCTTTTTCAGTATTATTTCAATGCAAAAAACACTGTCTTATATTCGGGCCAATACGGTATTTACCCTTTAAACGTTTTTTTTTCTGCAATTTTTCTTTGTTTGGATTGATTATTTATCATCTAACATATTGGGGAAAATGCAACAGTAACAAAAAAATACAATTAATCGATAGTTAAGAGGTAGATATCTGCGACTTTTTTACAGACGCCATTTTTTTCATTGTGACGTAATTTGTTTAAAAGTTTAAAATATGTGTGTTAATAATTTTTAATTAAAAAAAAACAAAAATATGCGAGTGAATAATATTTTAAAGTCATTTTTTTTAAACTAAATATTAGACATCAATTAATATTCTAAGCTAAAAATGACAGACATTTTGAATAATAAATATTATTAATTACTTTCTTTTTATGGCTGGGTTGAAACAAGAGCGGTTGTGCAGTGTCTGTAAACCGGAGTCTCCAGGGTAAAACGGACAAATTAATTGTACTCACTTTGTGATACACTGTATCATCAAAAATATCGGGGGAAAATTCGACTGTAACAAAAAAAATTAAGCGATAGTTATGAGGTAGATATCCGTGAACTATTTTCAGACACTATTTTTTTTTAATTGTGACGTAATTTGTTTCAAAGTTAAAAATATGCGAGTGAAGAATTTTTTCAAACCTTTTTTTTTTTTTTTTTTTTTTTTAAAACTAAATATTAGACATCCATTAATGATTCTAAGCTAAAATGATAGACATTTCGAATGATAAATATTATTCCTTACCTTTTTTTATGACTAGGTTGAAACGAGCGGTTGTGCAGTGTCTGTAAACGGGGGTCTCCAGGGTAAAACGGACAAATTAAAATTAGTTCGGGGGTATAATGCGCCATGAATCTGTTATTGCAGCATACTGACATGTTGTTCTATCAAACACACCAGTTCTTTTGGCTTAAAATAAAGCAGTTTATTTTAAAGAGGGGTGCAAGAGCAGAAACTGCTTTTTCAGCCTTGTCTATGTTTTCTGCCATATATAAAATGAAAAGATTGATTGTGAAAAAATATAACATTGAAAAAAGTATTTAAAAAATATATATTTACAGGACAAGAAATGATGTAAATATGTACATGAGCAAATGGTCCATGCAGCGTTTTAATGTTTATTTATGAGGGCAATGAAACAATAAAACTCAAATGACATCATCTCCTGTTTTACTTGGTTGATTGATTTCAAGTAAAAGCGAGCGGGGACCTCAACGTCCGCACTAACACAAGACCAACCAGTGGCATGTGGGTGATGTAATTACAGCGTGACGAGGCTATAAAGATGACATGCATGCAGAACGCGTAGGCGTGTCCCGCGACTTTTCAGGGTTAATGCTAAATTACTGCATGCTCGAATGTAAAGTAACGGACGCACATTCGCTCTCACCCTTCCAGTTGAAATAGATTGGACGTCTAATAGCAGTACCCTAATTGGTTGGATTGTGCATCTTGGACAGAGGAAGAAAATATGTGTACTAGTGATATACTCAATTTAAATTCACAGCAAAAGAGATGATTAGACACCACACGATTGGATGTCTATTCTCATCTCGGGAAAGGCGACAAGCCCTCCTTTTTTTAACGGTGACGTGCGTACCTGGTGGTCATCATGGGTCAAGGGCGTAGGTTTGCATAGGAAGGGTGGGGACATAACACTACTAACTTTTCAGGAGGCTGAAATTATCCCCACCAACTTTTAAGCAACCTTATTTGCATTATGACTTCAGTTATATACTGTAGGTCATTTACATTGTCTTCCTATATGTTGTCAGGATTGAATTGATCCTACCATTATTAAGTGAATTATAGTACTTTTATTATGTTCAGACTTACATTGACCCCTTTTCACTCGCTGAATGTGCCAGTCAATTTTTTTTCTCACGCACGTTTGATTGGCTCATGACTTGATTTCTCCCCCCCCACCCCACCCCACCCCACACACACACACGCATTCACAGCCCGACAGAAATACAACATCCCCCGCACCCTTCGAAGATGAGGGATATTAGAGTGAAGAATGTAGAAGTAATGTAAAAAGATGTCAATATTGTGGAGGTGGGGAACACACCACTAATTTTGCATCAGCTATAGTGCTTCAAGTCAATTTTACTCACTTAGATTTTTTGACATAAGAAAAACAGCTAGCAGGAAATAAGATTAACAGACTTATTTTAAGCAAAAGGGTTGTATATTTAATCTTAAAAGAAAAACTTGTTTGTCAGAAATGTTCTTAATGCAAGAATATTGTTCAAAACATTATTTGAAAGCATTTTTTTCTTGATTTAGGTGAAAAATGACCAAAGTTTAGATGTATGGGCTTAATAAAAACAAATAATGTAGTAATATTTACTTCAAGTAAGTGGAAGAATCTGACACATGAATCTGTTAACTAGCCTATAACACTCAAAACAAGATGGAAGAAAATTATTTGACTAGATTTAACAAAAAATATCAGATTAAGATGTTATAAATTTGCAGTGTGAAAGTTAGTATAGGTCAATGCAGATTTTCCCTCACATGCAGGTTTGATTGGCTCATGACAGAGTTTTTTTTTTTGAGTTTTTCCTTGCCGCCATGGAGGGTCAAAGGATGGGGGATATAGCCAGGGCTATACAAATAAAATTGAATTGACTTGAATTGAATTTGTTTTTAGCTAATATTGAATGAAATGAATGAATGAAATGTTTTATTGTCATCATCATCGGTATCATTGACAGTTGCAAAATGTAATATGAGTAGCCCGAAGAAAGAAAGAACCGAAGAAAGACAAGGGCAGACGGGAGAAGCATATGCTTATCAAGACCCGTCCTCTTGCAGCCAAGGACGCACAATCAAACATGGTAGAGTTGCATACATCATACGACATGAGCTTTTCTGTTTTTTTCCGCATGAATTTTCTTCCCAAAAAGTTATTGATTTGCCATAGCACTTAGCAATATTGTCGATTAGTGTGAGTTCATTGATTAGGGTGATTGTCAGATTTTCCAGACGTGAAGGTGTTGGCCGGACATGGGCGTTGGTTTGGTGTAGGTCGCATTGTTGAGAAAATTCTGTCCAGTGAACTCAGCGTCCAGTCAAGCAGCTCCATCGTGTACGGTTGTTACAGTTCAGGCATCAGGCACATACACGAGCAGGTAATGATATGTGTTTGCTACAGGGCATATTTTCAGGGCGTGCAATGTTATGGCTTTTTACGAACAATTTCCTGGCCTATCGACACTCTTCTCACATTCCCATAACTTTGTCTCTGTCCCTGACATTCCATCATTCATTTGTTGTGGTAACATTATGTTATGGTTGTGTGTGTGGCAGTAGTGTTATGTGTTATTATAACTGGTGTTCAAGTAACAACTCAAAATGGTTTCCTTATTGGTCCTTTTGAAGGATCCAAATAATTCTATGCGCGTGAGTGCTGGGTCACAGGGATTCCATAGGCGAGCGCCAACGTTTGTAACCGAAAACGATTTTAAGGTTGATCTGACTTTCCGATAAGAAAACAATCTGGTTCCTCTCAGGTCGTAATTGGATTCCCTCAGTTGGAATCAAATTTGCAGGTAAGACATGAGACAGTTTTTCCCATTGATTTCCAGATTCCCATTGACAGCGATAGACGTCCAATCCATTTTGACTGGGATTGGATGTCTGTCACCATCAACAATTCATTTCTAGTGAATTTGCTATTTGTGAAGTTGGGACTTGGTGGAGGGAAGCCCATGTTTGTTTAAATTATCAGGATTAAACATAAACTGCTTATCTCATAACACGTCTGGATTCCGGAATATCAGCCCCGCAAAAACAACGGATAAATGACAAATTTTCCCTTCAATTCTGTATTGAATAAAATGTTTGAATGGTTAGTCTTTGGTGGAGGAACAGTGTAGTACAGTAGAGCATGCAAATAGTTTATTACAACTGTTTGGATTCTGGAATTTAAATAAACGGATGACAAATGGTAAGATTTTGCTAAATTTGTCCTCAATTTCCCAGGAAATGATGCATCCCAAAGTACGGGCCCCGGTAGAGGTAAGCCGGTTTGTTTGTTTTGCGCTCCAAATTAACCAATAACCAAACTTCAGCTTGATTTTGAAAGAACTCTTCAAAGTTGGTAGAATTTCCTGGCATTTTTTAGAATGATGCCTTAGGGATTGTTGACTGATTTTGCGGGCTACCACTTTTTTAACCACTTTTTGCACTTGCACCCCTCACTTAACATTTAATAAAGAATAATAACTCTTTTTTTTTTTTTTCCCCCTTTTGCTTTTGCTGTAGGCATGCACTTGTTTGCTTATTTCTTGTCTTATTATAAATGTTGGGTTCCACACAAAATTGATGTGGGACTGTCAGGTGTGGTCCGATGTAAAATTTCGAATGTTGAAAGTTCTTTAGCCGCTCAAGCTTGACTCATTCCAAAGGAAGGTTGGTGTCTTGTGTAAGTGTAGTGCTGAAAATTAACCTGTTATCTCAGCTCCGAAGTGAGGTCCCAGCTCACTTTGTAAGAAATTCGGGATTTTCCCAGCCTCAATGAGTGACATTTACCTATTCAAAAACATGAATTCCAAATAATGACGGCATTTTTTTGGTATCCTACGAATATTGAAACTAAAGTTGGTGCGGAAATTTTCTTTTTTAAAATCTGCTTGAATCCAGTTTGTCAAGAATTTATTGAATTTAGTTTGTCATCAATTAAATTTAGTTTGTCAACAAGGGACCTCGCTTCGGAGCTGTAGACTATAGTGGAGACCGCGAGTTTCCAGATGAGGCTTGCTAGATAGTGTTGGCTCTGCTTTTAGCTTACATTTAATCAGTACAGCAGGCAAACCCTTAGCAAGCTCTTCATACTAAAACAGTTGTATACCGCATACTGTATACTGTAATGTATACTGTAGTATAGTTCAGGTAAAACAAAACATTTATTCGAAATTACGTAGTTGATGCTCTAAATGTGTGTGTGTGTGTGTGTGTCCGGGCACTGGTGGTGGGGCCTCTTTTCATGGGGCCTAAAATCCCTGGCAGCGCCCCTGCATTCGCCAGTCGCTGATTGGTCCACTCCGTTGTGTTTACTGTGGCTTGCTCCGCCCTGGGAATTTGAGCCACGGGACGGTCGCCAGACTCAATCGCTGGAACAGCGGTGAGTCTGAACTTCCAGGCTAGAAAAGAGCCACATGATTGGAGGTCTATTGCAGTCAATGGCACTGAATCAAGTTCAGGGCTGCAACTATCGAATAATTTAGTAATCGAGTAATCGACTGAAAATTCTATCGATTCATCGAGTAATCGGATAAAACCTTTTTTTTTTTTTTTTTTTTTTTTTTTTGATAAAGAGCAATTATAAATATACATGAGGAAAAAAAGATATTTGATCCAATATTGAACCATTTTCAGTCAATGTCTTTATTTTCGATGTACATTGTTGAAAACAGCCAACAATTGCATCTCAGATGTGACTAGAAAAAAAATCCACTGCTTTCACTCAAAAAACGTCTAGATCTTATATTAAAAACAACAACATATTTCTTACCTAAAAATGTAATTACGCTTGATAACACACATCACTTGAAAGCTATATGTTTTTCCCACATGTTTCAATATAATTTCCATTTGTGTCAAGCTACTTTTTAAGTTCTAGTTAAGTTTTAAGTTAGTCTAAACTGTAAGTACTGATAGGATTTTGAGCTTTTGCAGTGTTCAAAATAAATGTATGATACCTGCTGTATTGGAGCACATTAGGGACCAGTGCTACTTGGTGTTTTATTCAGCAATGACTACTGAGCTAAAACTGACAGTTAACTTTATCAAGTTTTTTATTACGTAAAGCCTGTATGTAAGACACGTCAGCCACGCATCAACCTTGGTCATAATCAGTAGAAACCTTGCCCTCCTAAGGGCTAACGTTACGTGAGCGAGTGACAGTAATGTTATATTTATTAGCGCTGAGAAGTCTACTGCTTAAAGATGGCGGCTGTTTACTAACGCTGCCCAGACACGGCCGAGTCTGTCATTTCGCATCTAGTTCTAAATGCATGCGATATCTACGAGACGCATCGGATACTAACTGCTACCATCATGCGGGCGTAGTTTTTAGCAACGTCGGCGTAGTTCAGGGGTGGGCAAACCGGTCCTCGAGGGCCGCAGTGGGTCCTGGTCTTTGTTCCAACTGACCCAGCACAGAGAGTTTAAATAGTTTATCCAATGAGGTTTCAGCAGAAATGAGAAGCACCTGCCAGCAATCGACTGATTGCACTTCAGTTTGGTGAAAAGGTGTCCTCTTAATGGGTTGCAACAAAAACCCGCACCCACCGTAGCCCTTCGTGGAATAGTTTGCCCACCCCTGGTGTAGTTTGTAGCGGCTGTCGGCTGCAGTAAGGTAATTTTTTTTTTTTTTATTGCTTCTTCCTCTACGCACGTGACGTCAGCGCGTCGTCCCGCATTAAAAGTAGTCTGGGCAAAACGTGATGCTTAGAGTTGGCAAAATACAATGATTCCCCGAGGTGAATAAAATTACTCAGATCAGTTTTTAAACTCGAGTTACTCGAGTTGCTCGAGTATTTGTTTCAGCTCTAATCAAGTTCATTCACTACTTTATGCACATGAATGAGTCGCCTGTACAATTTGATGCTCACCGAAATTGACAACATTGGGCCTCCGAAGGAGGTCTAAAGCCGTCCTCCTTCCCTCTGTAATTTGCTCGTTTGTGGCAATTTGTACCCAGCGCCGATGACTGCGTCGATCAATGGGCGCAAAACCACACGGGGATTGTAAGTCTTGATGGTTGGAGCGTGAATACTAATTGCTGTGATTCAGACCTCCTCTGGGGGGCATCTCCTGCAGTGATGGATGGGCAGGAGCCTTCCTGGGAGAGTTGCTTGAAGGCGAGCTGACAGGAGATTAAGCGTCGCTTCTCTCGCCGCTCGCGGGAACTAATGGAAGAGCGGGTTTACTCGCTCGCTCTGACTTCTCTTTGAGCGTCTCGGGCTCGACGCGGCAGCGCGCCTGTCAAATCTCTCCCAGAACGCTGCGTGAAATGGAAAGTTTAGATTCCGTTTTGTCTGCCACGAGTTGCCCTGCGGTAATTTCCAGGCGCTCAAAACCACTTTTTTTTTTAGTCAAAATATTTGAATAGCTTGCTTTGTGTGTCCACAGTTCGAGGAACATATTAGGTAAGGCTTGCGAAGTGTCGCTGCCACACACGAGAGTCGCAAATCTCCTTTATGAACAAAACAGTGCAGATCAGCCTCGGGCAATGGTGGATAGGAAGCCATTTGTGGTTTGATAGCATTGTAATAAAAATACTTAAAACTATAAAACTATTGATGCTGTACTCATTAAAAAAATGAACTATTGATGCTAGATTTTCGTCAAAACAACAACAACAAAAACAGCAACAGTATCAAGCCGACACAATATTGATGTGGAAGTTTGCTGGTAAGAAAAACTTGCATTTCAACAAAATACAACTTTTGGCTGTTAAACTGTTCTGAAAAGAAAAAACATTTAGACAAAAAAATGTCACATTTTCCTGAGAAGACAAATATACTTTATGTCGCACAAAAAAACAAAAAAAAAACAAAAAAAAAGGAAACAATCACTGTTGTATTTCACCAAATGACACAACTGTCCTAAAAAATAGAAAAACTATTTATTTTGCACTGTAAGACAAAAAAAAATAAAAATATTGTCACATTTCCCTCGAAAGATGACACTATTGATGTCAAACGTCACTTAAAAAGAAGACAAAATATCGCTGTTGGATTCTACCAATACAGATTTTAACTGTTGAACTTGCCCAGAAAGAAGAAAAGCTATTGATTTTGCACTTTCCTCAAGAGAACACATACAATCACGTTTAATAAAATGGACGCAAAATATACGTTGAACTTTCCTCCATTTTCGAGTGTCCTTGGCCAAACCAATGTTGTTTGGCCTAACACACACACTCAAACTTTACAGCTAATGGGTACATGCCCCTAATCACTCGCAACCTTCTCCCTTTAAGGTTCTCATGTGGCTTTCACTTACTCTTCAAAAATTCTTCAGTCAGACAGACACATTTTGGTACTCAGTCCACACAATAGGCGCACTATATTATTAGGCGTAGCGTGGACAATTTTTTGACTTTTAGGTTCGCATTATGGTCGTGGAAATATGGTAATTGTATTTTCTAAGAAGAAAAATATAACCATCGATCTTACCAAAAAGAAAGAAAAATGTTCTCGCACTTTCTGAAAAAGAAGGCAAATATTTGTTGTACTTTCCCGTAGGGGTGCGACAAAATATGGAAATGGTGATATATCGTGATACTTTGTATCCCAAAAGGTGACCGATATGCGCCTACCAAGAATCGAGATATCGTTTTAAAAAGGTGTCAACGTCTAAAAACAGATAAAATAAAAAGGATCCAACTAAAGATGTCCCGATCGGGATCGGGTCCGATAACGTCATTTTCAAAGTATCGGAATTGGCAAAAAATATCGGACATGCCTTTTTTAATATATATATATTTTTTTTTTTTGGGGGGGGGGAATTAAATCGTTTTCTAATTGTATTTAACGTTACAGATAAAATGTCTTCAACTCATCCAGTCTTTAGTTTTGGCTTAAAGTAGGGCTATCAAATTTATCGCGTTAACGGCGGTAATAACATTGAAATATTTAACGCAATTAACGCATGCGCTGCACTACCCACTCACGCATTGTCACGTTCAAATCTATAATGGCACCGTTTTATGTATACATAGAGCTAAATAAAAGGTAACGTAAAATGAGTAGAAAATTTTGGCAGCCTTTGAAGCCCTTTTTTAATTGGCTAAAGCCTTACAATCCCTCTCTCAGCGATTACAATTATCGTTGGAAGCAATGTGGGGATAATAGGTAGTAGTTGATCTTTTTCTTAACACCCTATGTTATTTCCCAACGCAGAGAAGATATATCAATTGGTACCACTACGCACAGTCATGGTTGCACTTCCCATCATGCTTTTGGGCAGAACAGTTAAATGGCTACAGTATCATTTACATAAAGCTCAACAAATACACTAGATGGCAATATTTAGTCACAATATACACAGTCACATTCATCCTTTAAGAATTACAAGTCTTTCTATCCGTGGATCCCATGTTACACTCATCCAGAGTCTTTAGTTTAGGTTTAAAGTAGGGTTATCAAATTTATTGCGTTAACGGCGGTAATTAATTTTTAAAAAATGTATCACGTTAAAATATTTAACGCAATTAACGCATGCGCTGCACGACCCACTCACGCATTGTCGCGTTCAATCTTTAATGGCGCCGTTATACCTATATATAGAGCTAAAAGGCAGCGTAAAATGAGTAGAGTGAATTTTGACAGCCTTTGGAGACTTTTTTTAATTGGGTAAAGCTTTACAATCTCTCTCCCAACGATTAGAAATATCGAGGGACACAATGTGGGGAAGAAAGGTAATAGTCGATCTTTTTCTTATCACCCTATGTTATTTCCAAACGCAGAGCAGATATATCAATTGGTAGCACTACGCACAGTCATGGTTGCACTTCCCATCATGCATTTGGGCATGGCTACAGTATCATTTACTGAAAGCTCAGCAAATACACTAGATGGCAATATTTAGTCACAATATACAAAGTCACATTTATCCTTTAAGAATTACAAGTCTTTCTATCCGTGGGTCCGTCTCACAAAAAGAATGTTAATAATGTAAATGCCATCTTGAGGATTTATTGTCATAATAAACAAATACAGTACTTATATACTGTATGTTGAATGTATATATTTGTCCGAGGTTTATTCATTTTTTTCTTAATGCATTGCCAAAATGTATATGATCGGGAAAAATTATCGGGAATGATTGGAATTGAATCGGGAGCAAAAAAAAGCAATCGGATCGGGAAATATCGGGATCGGCAGGTACTCAAACTAAAACGATCGGGATCGGATCGGAAGCAAAAAAACATGATCGGAACAACCCTAGATCCAACAAGTTGCTACCAAAATGTTCCACCATAAAAGTGTCTCAGTTAACTCTCAGGCTGCATTGACGGTGCTCGACGCCTAATCCATTTACACTGGGAACATTTGTTCATTCGAAACCAGAGCATTCACAGTCATTCTGATTTTCAGGGCATTTACAGGTCATTTCCTGTTGAATTTGAGTCACTGCCTATTCATTTGGTTGATTCCCAGGTCACTTCCTGTTTTATAACTCAAAATAAACAGGAAGTGACCCATAAAATACCCCAAAATCAACAGGAAGTAACTGAAAATCAACAGGTAAATGACCTTAAATGGCTCAAAATTACCTCTTTGCCTGGCGTTGGCTGCCACTGATGGCCATAGACGTTTCGTTCATTCGCTGCCACCCTCCCAGTTCAAATGGATTGGACGTCTACTAGTGATAAACTCATTCCAATTTACAGCAGAAGCTTGTTTTTCTGTTTATTAGTTGTTTTGTATAATATCCTGGAATGATTTCCTGACCAATGTGTCGTATCGCCATATCGTGAGATCATCGTTATCGTGAGCTTTGTTTCTCAAATCCTATCATACCGTAAGGTAGCGAGAGGTTCCCACCCCTAATATTAATGCATGGTTGCCATTGACGGTGTTAGTTTGATCGGTGCTGGACCCTCCCAGTTCAAATGGATGTGATGACTGTCTCCGTCAATTCAGATGAAAAGAAAGCTCAGCAATCTGTAATTTTCCACTTTAAGTCCTTGACATTCCACTCGGTTTCAACTGGAATGCCAGAATCAGCAAAGCGAAGCAAAAGAGGAAATCAATGAAGGGGATCAAATCTCGCCCCGAGCTTTTCTGATTCGGCATTTAATCTGTCTTCAACATTTCTGCTTCTTTTCAAACGACAGATTCTTGTCGAGGGATTAAACGGTTAAAATCCCACTCGCTTCGTCCCCAGCGCTGTCTCTTCACGCATTTGTCTGTGTGGGGCGTTCCGGCGTGACTTGATAGGCTTATCATGCCTTCTAAATTGATCTTAATCTTCTCCGACCAAATGTTGGAGGAATTCTGACGGCCCGCACTGTTTTTTATGACACTAATTGGCTTGCAAATAACTGCTAGGATTTCTTTGAGCCTCTTGGGCTGTTACCATAGTGACAACCTTTCTCCACATACAGTACTTCGAAAAAGCAAATGATATTTGTTTCTTTACGTGATCTTAATTCATAGGCGGGACACGGAAAAGGAAGCACAGCCTTCGTTAGCAGTGTTTTCATGGACTCAGCTGGAAAAAAGAAAACCCTAAAAGATGCGAGTTAAGTCGCGAGCTCATCAGGGATTGGAAGCGGATAATTCGCAACCTTTCCAAGGCTGAATGCTTTTAAAATAAAGCAGATTTGAGGAAAGTGCCCCCTTTCCCAGCACTCCAACAAGTGAGCCTACATTAGGCCACAGAACAGGCGCTCCAATATGATGACCAGCGCTGTGTGATATTGAAAAAAAAAAATCACGATGATACATTTCTATCACAATATTGATATGACACGATTTTTTAACTGATTGATGATTGCCATATACAGGGAGTCCCCGGGTTATGATGGACTCTAGTTAGGCGATTTCCACTTTACAACGCCAAAGTTATCAGGATGCCAGGTGTGGGTTGGGCATTAGTCTTAATTGGGGAGGGGGGGGGGGGGGGGGGGCAAAAAAAAAAACCAAAAAAAACTACAATGCTCAAGTAGGTCGTGCGTCCAGCGTCGGGCTACTGCACCTTAAAGGGATCCTCTATTTTTCAGACAAATAATTCTTAAAAGATAAATGTTAGTATGAGTTATAATAATTTGATATTAAAACCCCTCTTAATGCTTTTGTTTTAATAAAGTTTGTAAAATTATTTTAAGTGATAGTTCGCCATTCTTGTTACGTCGCAGTGCGTGACGTCACTGGTCCCGTTGCCGAAATTCCAGCGTGTCACTCGTTAGCTTTCCCAACATGTCGTCAGTTCTACCCTTCCTATTTGAACCAGATCTGAAAAGTGAAGAGCAGGACAGCACTGTCGGTCGTTCAGAAGACGAGCTTCAGGGAAAAATGCGTGCAGCAAATACCTGATAAGACAAAAGTTGGGCAAAACTGGTGATGCGAGAGAGTCCTGTTGGGAACTCCGCTTGGGAGCGAGAGTGTATGCAGTCCGGTTTTATTAGCAGATATTCAAGGTAAGAATATTGCGTTTTCAAACTTATCCCAATATAATTATGTAGATTGTTAGCATCCAGAGCTGTCGTGTGCTTTACATACAGTACAGGCCAAAGAGCACACCTTGTGTAATCCAGGTCTTGTACATTGTAAAGCGTGGTAGCTAGGATACGTGTATAAAAGTACCAAAAAGGGGAGAAGCTTCCACTTGTGCACATTTATTCACAAAAAATAATATTTCCACCTTGACCACTCTTCACTCGGGAGCTCAGCAGTACCAGTACGCAAACACGCGTTCCCTGACGAACTCCAACATTGTTGTAAGGTCCACGTCAGAGTCACTGTCGTCACTGTAGCGTGCCACAGTGCTTTAATTAGTTAGTATGATTTGGGGAAAACTCCCAGGAAGAATAGTCAACAAAAAAGATGGCAATAGTAATCCAAATGTGCATTTTTTACTCACTCGAAGATCCAGGAATTAGACCGATCCAATAGCAATGTCACAGCCCCGACCAGGCCGACGATTCCACAAAATGGACTGATCCGAAAAGCCGCTGTGGGACCGACGAATCAAAAAAATGGACAGATCCGAAACCAATATTGCAGACGCGGTGGGACCGTCGGATCCAGAAAATAGACGGATCCCTTACTTGACTGAGGATCCAGGAAAAAATGTTCGGGCGGCAGTTACAACGCGTGGTGTGTAGGATACGTGCACACAGGGACCAAAAAGGGGGAGAACCTTCCACTTATGCACATTTATTCACTAAAAATAATAATTCCACCTTGACGACTCACTTCGCTCCCCTTGTTTCCATTTGACTGGAAATCGCATCCAAAAGCAGCACATCGTGGCATTTTACTTCGCGAGTTTACGCAGCAATAAGCAATTGTTGAACACGCTACACATTTAGAAAGATCCCAATAGCGTCATCACTGTGAGCCCACAAACCATGGCGCCAATTAACGGTAAAAATATGGACTAAATATTATAAAATATTGCCACTGATTTAACATTTTATGTGTTTCTAACAACATATTTTAGCACAAGTGAACAATTGTGGTTTATTAGAGCCTACATGTATTTAAGTTAGAGGATCACTTTAAAAAGTGTTTCGTTTTCTCGTTGAGATAACTGTTGTTTGATATTTGGTCTAAACAAATAAAAGTTTATTTAATTTTATTTGACTTAGAACACATCCATAACTGAACAGTATGGACATGCAGGTGACAATGTTTTATTTAGGTAACCTATTGTGATTCCTTGGTTTTATTATTATTATTATAGTTATTCTTTGTTCTGCAGCCCCATTGAGCTCAATTTGACCCCCTTAGAATTCTTCAAAATGCACCAAAATCGGCAGGCAGGTCAAGACAGGTGCAATCTTTGATACTGTATAAAGACAAATTCCAAATACACTATGTGGCGCCCTCTAGCCGTCATTGTTTGTCCCGCCGACGTTTTGAGCCCTACTTTGACCCCCTCAGAATGCTTCAAAACTCACCAAACTCAAAGCCAGGTGAATACTAGTGAAAACTTGTAAAATGTTAAAAAAAAAACAACCAAACAAACAAAAAAACATTCCATTTCTGTTTTTCTTTTTCTTTTCTTTTTTTTTTTAATTGGATGAAAGAGGAGGTAACAACGCAAAGGTTAAAACTTGGAACACATCAGTACAATATGAATGGCATACCATACGCAGTGCCCAGACTGCCGTTACTACTACATCCAGTTCTCTTTGGGTGGGCACCCCTGCTCCCCGCTCCCATATTAACTTGATAGTGTTCTGTCCTCACTAAACGTCGAGTTGTTGAGCTTCACTGACAGCAAACAAGGCAGTTCTAGTTTCTGAATCTTTTTCCTTCCTTCACTTTTGACAATTTGTAATGTTGTAGCACACATATGTACACTCATGTTAAAAAACATCACATAATTTCACAATAAAACACCTGACACAAAACAATTGGTGATCAAACGTCCATCTTGTCCGATGAAAATGTAAATTTAGTTGTTTAAATTAGCCGAATTTGCCTAGCAAACGTCCGCTAGCTTAAATACTACGAATGCTAACGTATTTACAATTTTTATAGCAAATCGCTCACACACAACTACACAAACTGTAGCTCGAAACATATTTACAAATGCATACACAAACATATATTAGCTGAAAAAACTTACAGCCTTATGTGGGCAAAATGAGATGGCAGCTATCCTACAGCCATGTCAGACTAGTCTCCTACTCAGTCATAGAAGACAAGGTGACAGTCCAGCCACAGATAACGCTGCCACAGGAGGGCAGTGCATCCTCCACCATTAAACAAAATAAAATACTTCTGGACTTTTTGGATAGTTTTTTTTTTTCAGGGTTAATTCCAATTTACGCGAAAATTCATGTTATGTCACCAGTGTAGGAACGGAATTTGTTCGTAACCTGGGGACTATACTATCTGTATTAAGTAAGCATAATATCAATAATAAATTAATTTATATTCATATTAGAATTTATTGTGTTGTCTGTGTGAACTGTATGTGCTATTTTCAATTGTCTTGCATACATTACTCACATACGGTAGGCTGAGGGAACCAATTTGCTAACTATTGAGTGGAGATAGTACTACCACCAATCAGCATCAAGATGTTCCTATGTCATATGGAAACAAATCAGTGTAGTAAATTGACCGTCAACTGCTGGCTAAAATGTGCATTGCAAAAGTCCGCTAGCTTAGATGCTACAAATGCTAACATATTTACAGTTTTCATAGCACATTGCTCACACGTAACTCCACAAACTGTAGCTGGAAACTTAATTGCAAATGCATACACAAACATATATTAGCTGAAAAAACTTACAGCCTCATGTGAGCAAAACGAGAGGGCATCTATCCTATAGCCATGCCAGACGAGTCTCCTACTCAGTCATAGAAGCCAAGGCGACAGTCCATACAGCCATACCAAACGCTGCCACCGGAGGGCAGTGTATCCTCCATCATTAAACACAGAAAAATACTTTTGGACTTTTGGGAGTTATTTCTTAAAGGGTTAATTCCAACTTATGTGGAAATTCGGGTTACGTCACTAGCGTAGGAATGGAATTTGTTCGTAACCCAGGGACTAGCTGTATTAAGTTAGCATATTATCAATAATAAATCAATTTAAATTGATACTGGAATTAATTGTGTTGTCTGTGTGAACTGTATGTGCCATTTTAAATTGTTTTGCATGCATTACTCACGTACGGTCGGTAGAGGGAACCAAGTGGCTAACTATTGAGTGGAGATAAGAATATTTTTATGTCGATTGGTGGTATGTCTATGTCATATGGAAACCAATCAGTGTAGCAAATTGAGCGTCAACTGCTGGCTAAAATGTGCATTGCCGAACCATTCTATTTTTGGCGATTATGAGGATAGACAAAAAATAACGTAGATGTAAAATGTGGATTACGTTTTAGATCGTTTTGGTAATCTATATTGTCATATTGTAAAACAACAAAACTGAGGGTCTACTAATG
This sequence comes from Corythoichthys intestinalis, assembly GCF_030265065.1. Lineage (NCBI taxonomy): Eukaryota > Metazoa > Chordata > Actinopteri > Syngnathiformes > Syngnathidae > Corythoichthys > Corythoichthys intestinalis. The sequence continues at coordinate 8,932,898 of NC_080400.1, forward strand.
TAGTTGTCCATGAATTGATCGCCAGTGTAATTATTTTTTAATACATGTTATTTTTATTGTTTATTAGGGGGGTCCTGGGGATATGACGATATATGTCGCCAAAATAATAGTGAATTATGTATCGTCATAAATTCCTTCAATTGTTAAATATAAATCATACATAATATAAAAAATACTGTCTGTATACTCTGATATTTCCTAAATTAATGATGCAGAATGGCCATTATCAGCAAACTACGGTTGTGATAAATCACCCCCCCTCAATACAAACATATGGTGCATAAATCAAAACAAACAGTTGACTTATTGGCTTCCTTTGATGGCGGTAGACGTCTGATCCATTTGGAGTGGATTGGACAAAGACAAACACTGGATTCTTAATAACTTTTGTCGTTTTTGAACTTTTTCTTTTTTTAAAGTCAAATAATGAAAAAGATGCTAAATCGTGGCATTTTGTGATATAAAATAGCTCATTTTGTGATAGTTTCTATAATGCCCTCCCCACTTCAAATTAATTCAACATCTACCGCTGTCAATGGCACTGAAACATGATCATTCACTAGTACCACTAAAACTTCCCAAAAAATACTATTCAAAACAATTACCATGTCTATATTTGTGCTGGAATGGAGACAGTATTTCGCGGACGCGTGCCTATTTTTCCAGCGTGGCTAGAGATCCATTTCAGATTTCAGGAATGGTCGCCACGTCCAACTCGTGACTCAAACCATCCGAAGCCGCCTCCCTCCGGAGAGTGTTTCTGTCAATACTGCACCCTTTGATGAAAGTCTTTAACTCTTAAAGCGAAGCATGAACCTCGCCTTCCAGAAAAGTGAGCTGTGATGAAATTTCCATCTTCCCCACGCGTGCGTGTGTGTGGCTCTTTCATCACATTGCGCTGCCAGACTTTTACATCTTTCTCGCGCTTTTTCCAAACCCACCCTCCCCATCTTCCCTCACCGACAAAAACGTCTCCTATCCTTGTTCTTCCTGTCGAGTCGAGACTCGGTTTGCTCGCGATACAAAGAAGGGCTTTGTTACATGAAATGTTTCCTTTTTTAATGAGTGATGCAGTCAGTTCATTTAATATGCTGCCATGTTATCTCACCGGGAGATGACAAGGCTTCAAAGTATCTGCGGGCTTGTAAACGGGAGCTGTTTTGGTGGGTTTCGCGTTGGAAACACTAGTTTGCCGTTTCCCCGCATGGGGGTTATTATAAAATCATAGCAGAGCTATAGAGACAGATTTGATTTGCCAATTTGATGCTCAGTTTTTCTAAGTGATTGAGAAGGGCGGAGTGTACACAAATCAGCCATGTGTGGTGTAGAACCGAGTATTTGTGTGAATCCCTTGTGAGTGTGAATATACTAGCATCCTATTCTATGCTGCCTGATCACTAATCCTGACATCGATTTTATCTACTTTACTTTTTTACTACTTAGTTTCAATATATGTTTTTTAAAAATGGGGTGATGTACCGATGCTAGTATTGGAAGGGGTCCAGTATCGGCCAATTCTAACAAATAATGCGCCATTGCCTTTTGTAGTTTTTGAAATGTTATTTCCAATTACCATAAAACCACAGAAGACTGCTGCTGGCATGTAGACTTAGGTACTGAAACGCGGTCTCATTTGTGTCTGGTTTCAGACATACCTGGTAGTAACAAGACCTTATAAGAAACTATGAGTATATATTTTTTTTGAACAGTGTTGTATCGATATAATATCGGAATCAGCCGATAGTGCAAAGGTGTGTTTCGGAATCATGTGTCAAAATTTGGTATGAAAAACGGTATTGGTTGGCTGTTATATACAGTATTTGTTATATACAGTAACTGTCGTAAGGCTGGACGACCTGATTTTTTTTTTTTTTTTTTTTTCTTAAACATTCTCGCTAGTTTTTGTGAACTACGATAACTCTAGTATTGAATTGTATGACAAGTAGTTTACATTTGAAAATATTTTGCACAAAGAGTGTCCAGGGTGGCTCCCATAGGTATTACATGTGCCAGTATGAGATTCTGATGGGATGATAAATTTAAGCAAAAATATCACGGTATCAGGGTATTGCTATTACAGTCACATCAGGACAAAAATAATGGAATTATTTTCCATAGAAAGCTCATGTTTATGACTCATAACATGTTTACATTAAACACACACTCTCTTTCTCATCACAGACAGTCACAGAGAAAAAAAACACCACTTTTTACCACCGCTAGACACACTAAACACGCTGGAGTTAACTCTCGTAGCTGGTGGGACACGTTCATGACAGTGTTTACTTACAGTGCCCTCCATAATTCTTGGCACCCCTGGTTGAATGTGTTTTTTAGCTTTTTATTCAAATAATATGGGACCTTAATGGAAAAAAGAGAAAAATCCAACCTTCAATACAAGTGCATTTATTCAGTGGGGAAAAAATCCCACATAAAGAAATAATTATTTGACATCAAATAATGTGTGTCACAATTATTAGCACCTCTGGTGTTAATACTTTGTACAACCCCCTTTTGCCAAAAACAAGGTCTGGGGACTGAGATGGCCATGGGAGGAGCTTGATTTTGTGTCTGGTGAACCATTTCTGAGTAGATTTGGCCATACGTTTAGGGTCATTGTCTTGCTGAAAGACCCAGTGACGACCCATCTTCAGCTTTCGGGCAGAGGGCAACAGATTTTGATTTAAAATGTCCTGGTATTTCAAAGCATTCATGATGCCATGCACCCTAACAAGGTTCCCAGGGCCTTTGGAAGCGAAACCGCCCCACAGCATCACTGACCCACCCCCATACTTCACACACAGTGGGTATGAGGTGCTGTCTACACGCCAACAAGCTGTTTGGGAGGCATGCACAAGGAAAACCTTTCCTCACTCACATTCATAAACGCAAACATCTGGAGTTCGCCAAGCGGTATTGGGGCTTCAACTGGGACGGTGTGCTTTGGTCAGATGAGACCAAGATTGAGCTTTTTGGCAACAAACACTCTAAGTGGGTCTGGTGTGCCACGAAAGATGCGCATGCTGAAAAGCACCTCATACCCACTGAGAAGTATGGAGGTGGGTCAGTGATGCTGTGGGGCTGTTTCACTTCCAAAGGCCTTAGGAACCATGTTAGGGTGCATGGAATCATGAATGCTTTGAAATACCAGGACATTTTAAATCAAAATCTGTTGCCCTCTGCTCGAAGGCTGAAGATGGGTCGTCACTGGGTCTTTCAGCAAGACAATGACCCTAAACATATGGCCAAATCAACACAGAAATGGTTCACCAGACACAAAATCAAGCTCCTCCCGTGGCCATCTCAGTCCCCAGACCTTGTTTTGTTGGAAAAAGGGGGTTGTACAAAGTATTAACACCAGGGGTGCTAATAATTGTGACACACATTATTTGATGTCAAATAATTATTTCTTTATGTGGGATTTTTTCCCCACTGAATAAATGCACTTGTATTGAAGGTTGGATTTTTCTCTTTTTTCCATTAAGGTCCCATTTTATTTAAAAAAATAAATAAAAAATAGAAGCTAAAAAACACATCTTAACCAGGGGTGCCAATAATTATGGAGGGCACTGTATGGTAAATTGTGTACATATGCAAAATCATATTGGAGACATTGCTTCCTCAGCAGCCACCCTCCACAAACATATTTTACATGTCGGTTGGCCCTCATTCTCTAAGCCGTGGCGCTTGTAACTTTTCTGTAGCCGAAGTATTCCCATACTCGTGATTTGTTTTCTTCCATGGGGGAAAAAGTTCTGGAGTTTCACCTCCTCAAGCCACTGTGTAGCACAGCTGACTCAATGACACTGAGTAACTACCGGTGGGGGAGGGTAGAGCCTTGCAGCTGCAAGCGAGGAATTTCTCCATGCGTTTTTGGGACATAAAAAATAGCTAATACCTTAGGGACAGTGTGACGGAAAATTTTTTGCGGTTTTGAAACCTTGAAGTTTTCATACCACGGTGTACCTTGAAACCTGTAATCGGCATATTTTTTTTATTTATTTTTTTTTTTTATGAAATCGGGAAAAAATGGCAACTTCCAGGATTTGTACCTCAGATACAGTGGGGCAAATAAGTATTCAGTCAACCACCAATTGTGCAAGTTCTCCTACTTGAAAAGATTTGAGAGGCCTGTAATTGTCAACATGGGTAAGCCCCAACCATGAGAGACAGAATGTGGGAAGAAAAAAAAAAACTGAAAATCACATTGTTTGATTTTTAAAGAATTTATATCAAAATTAGAGTGGAAAATAAGTATTTGGTCACCTACAAACAAGCAAGATTTCTGGCTGTCAAAGACGTCTGACGTATTCTAACGAGGTCTAAACAGGCTCCACCCGTTACCTGTATTAATGGCACCTGTTTTAACTCAATATCGGTATAAAAGACACCTGTCCAGCATTTGGATGATCCAGAAGAGGACTGGGAAAATGTGTTTATGGTCAGATGAAACCAAAGTAGAACTTTTTGGTAGAAACACAGGTTCTCGTGTTTGGAGGATAAAGAATACTGAATTGCATCCGAAGAACGACATACCCTCTGAGAAGCATGGGGGTGGAAACATCTTGCTTTGGGGCTGTTTTTCTGCAAAGGGACCAGGACGACTGTTCTGTGTAAAGGAAAGAATGAATGGGACCATGTATTGAGAGATTTTGAATGAAAATCTCCTTCCATCAGCAAGGGCATTGAAGATGAGACGTGGCTGGGTCTTTCAGCATGACAATGATCCCAAACACACAGCCAGGGCAACGAAGGAGTGGCTTCTTAAAAAGCATTTCAAGTCCTGGAGTGGCCTAGCCAGTCTCCAGATCTCAACCCCATTAAAAAATCTGTGGAGGGAGTTGAAAGTCCGTGTTGCCCAACGACAGCCCCAAAACATCACTGCTCTAGAGGAGATATGCATGGAGGAATGGGCCAAAATACCAGCAACAGTGTGTGAAAAGCTTGTGAAGAGTTACAGAAAACGTTTGGCCTCCGTTATTGCCAACAAAGGGTACATAACAAAGTATTGAGATGAACTTTTGGTATTGACCAAATACTTATTTTCCACCATGATTTACAAATAAATTCTTTAAAAATCAGACAATGTGATTTTCTGTTTTTTTTCCCCACTTTCTGTCTCTCATGGTTGAGGTTTACCCATGTTGACAATTACAGGCCTGTCTAATATTTTCAAGTGGGAGAACTTGCACAATTAGTGGTTGATTAAATACTTATTTGCCCCACTGTAAGAAACACAAAAACAATATCTAACTTCAACACTAAAACTCACAAAGAAAAGTATCACTTGTAAGAGAAAAATGCACTTCTGTTACAGGTACAAGGCTGTCTTGCCTTTTTAGTCACCCAACCAGATCATATATTTTGTGTCCTGGTAGGAGTCAAATAAAATATAAAAATATCTACGTTTATGCCTTCATCTCAGACACAGTTCTGTGCTTTCGCAAAGCTTCTTAGCGGTCTCACCCCGCGTTGACAGACAAGCAAAAATATGACGGATAGTGGGTCAGAGCCGCTCTCGGCTTGCCACCGTCATTCCCGCCGCCCTCCGCTGTCTCTCCTTGGGAAATAATTGCAGTCTTCAAATTCAATTGCTCGCGTTTGAAACAGCAATGTTATTTCTGGTGTCTCTACGGCGCACCTGAAGATTTCCTATCCTTTTTTTCGTTTCGAGACCTTGTTTACCCTAAACCTGGCCAAAATCTTTTTGGGGCTCTAAGCAATACATATTCTCTGTTTTCTGTAGTCTTCACTAAAAGCTCAATTCGAAGGAAATAAATCAGTTTAGATTTGGATGCTTATTAAAACAAAAATTGGCATGCTGATTCCAAAATTGCTGTCAGCTTTTCTAATAGCACTTTAACAAAAATTTCCACTGCTTCTCTACTTACTACGCTGTTACTGTACTTTATTCAAACATAATAGGGTTGAAAAAATGTTGCCGTCATTCATATTTTATTGTGAGCCTATTTTATTATCATAATTGAATACAACGTTTCTTCATTGATACTTTTCGATACTTTTTGACAAGCCTGGATTTTAAAATGAACACATTTTGAGTTGCGTACTTTCAATGTTGTAACATTTTGTTTGGTTGGCAGACTTTAAAAACTGAACAAAACAAAACAAAACAATTGATTCGAATGAGGGTAAAGCGACCACAAATGCAATTAAATGTGGGAAATAAACAAACAGTAATTAAAAAAAAAAAAACTGCATCAGTTTGCATCTGGAATTAATTCTTTTCAACAGGCCACCGCAGCATCCCTAATGTATTATTCATGCGACAGGCTTGCCTTATTTACCTTTTACTGTCTCACTGACACAAAGATGAGTTAATCTGGCTCTAGTATTTTTCTTTGTTGCACTAGGTAGCTTACAACGTGTTTCATCCACAGCAGGGAAAGCCACAGGTTGACTTTCTTCTTGGGGTTAAGCTCATTAAAGTGTCTCAACGCTATCATTGTGTCTTTGTAACTCTGCTGGCTCAGGTTTATACTAATTGCTGGTTTTACTGAAAAAGATGGCGTATCTTACAAAGCAAAACTACACATAATGTCTATAATAAACCTTGAAATTTCAGCAAAATATTGTACTTTTACATAAATTCCTCCTGTACACGCCGCCCACACTCTCCTCGTTCGCCTGTTTGCCGATTCCAGCTGAATAACTGTGTTATCCACATGGGAGTGCACGCACACGTTTGCCTCAGCGAACCCGCACGCCCGAATCATACGGGGGAGCCATTTTGTATTCCGCCGTGACTGTCAGTTGAGCAGAGAAGATGGCAAATGTCACATCGAGGGCGGCAACCCCTACGGGTCAAACATGCGTGTTGCTGCGTTTACATGGCGGAAAATTATGCAGCTAGTGGCTGGGTATAATGGTCGCTTTGGGAGTTGAGACGTGATAGTTTTTTTTCGTGTTTAATGGACGCAAACAGCGTCATGTTTCGGGAGCATCTTTGAACACCTTCAATGTTGTAATTCAAAGACAGATTTTTGACTTGATGGACTTGGGATGTGATCATAAATCAATGTGATCAAGTCATTATCAGAGGAACAGAATTGGAAGTGACTGATCGTTGTTTTTGTTGTTGTTGTTTTTTTTTTTTTTTTAAATATATTGTTCTATTTTTATTTCTAAGTATTAATTAATTGAATGCCATTGACAGTGATAGATGTTTAATCCATTTTGACAAAGTAGGCCCCCAGTAGGTCTGCAACTAATGTAGTGCTGCAGCGATTAATTAACGACGATTGTATTAATTAATAATACAAAAAATTAAAAGCGGGGATTGGGGGGGGCTTGTGGTGCATCAATAATCGATTAATAATCGAACCGGAGCCTCTGAATCGTAATCGAATCGTTAGGTGCCCAAAGATTCCCACCTCTACTGGTGACAAACATATTGAAATTCACAATGATTGGACAATACACGATTGCACATCTACTGTATCATGGAGTTAATCTACGTACAATGAAACATCCAAAACTATTATAACCTTGCCCCAAACCAGTGTTGTTTTCATCAATAATGACAACAACAAAAGCATTTGGTCAAAGATCACTTTTTTTTCATTACGATGATGAGATTATAACGATCTGAAAACATGTTTGGGGGTACTAAAACGTAACGAGATGAATGCCAGTTTTCCTCTGATGAGATGAAAAAGAAACGTCACGTTTACAATGTGTGGCATTTTATGTGTAGTTAGCCTGCATCATAGCAGTGTCTGGTTGTGTCATTTGCTGCGCCCCGCCCCATCCCGCCTTTCCGACTCACCAGTGTGTCATCTCCAGTCTCCATGCAGGCTTGCGCACACGGTAAGATTTGTTTTCTTGGCCAGAGAGAATATTCAATGTTTCTTTAGCCTTTAAAGGTCTGTGCTGAGTGATCATCACGCACTAAATGTAACTCGTAGACTTAGCATAGCATTCGCGTTACGGTGAGCGTCCTCTTAAACCACAGGTGTCAAACCGGTCCTCAAAGGGCCGCAGCGGCGGATTTCATTCCAACCAAACAAGATGAATACGTTTTCACCAATCTGGTGTCTTACAAGTGTACCGTATTTTTCGGACTACAAGTCGCACATGAGTCTAAATCACACAAGCCATAAAATGCCCAACGAAGAGAAAAAAACTATATAAGTCGCACCGGAGTATTAAGTCGCATTTTTGGGGGAAATATACTTGATAAAATCCAACACATAGAACAGATATGTCATCTTGTAAGGCAATTTAATATAAAAACACGATAGAGAACAACATGCTGAATAAATGTACAGCGTCCAGTGCATGAATAACGAAATGCGAATATACTGTCCTCACCAGGATGCCACAGCTCGGTCCTGGCTATACAGTGAACTAGTGCTGCAACGATTAATCGATTAACTCGAGTATTCGATTAGAAAAAAAAGATTCGAATTAAATTGTGCTGCTTCGAGTATTCGTTTAATTATTGTGGGGTTGTAATGGTTTATTTCGAAAGTGTTTGCACTCAGTTTTATTGATTTGAGTGGATACACTGCCCTCTAGTCTGCCTCATTTCACATGGCTGAATCCAGCTGCTCCATGGTAAAACCAATATAAGCTAAGTTTTTGTTTGAGCTAATGTTTTTTTGTTAGTGCATTTCGTAATTTAGTTCATGGGTATATTTAGCGGATTTTTTGTGGGAATATGTGTTTACATTTGTTAAGAGCATTGTAAAAAAAAAAAAAAAAAAAAGTTAGCGTTTTATGGCATTTAAGCTAGTGTACCTTTGCTATGTATGTTAGCCAATTGTTCTTTTGTTGTACATAGATCCTTTTTTTTTTTTTTTTTTTAATACCATTTGAGGCTCAGCTCAGGCATTTTAATATTTCATGTTTCTTATCCGATTACTCGATTATTCGACAAAGTAGTTCATCGATTAATCGAGTACTAAAATAATCGATAGCCGCAGCCCTACAGCGAACTCCCAAAAGTCAATGCTGGACGTCCGTATAATTCGCTGAATCAATTTGGTCCTCGATAGCAAACAGGTTCGCATCAACGTAAATAAATGATAATTGGCTACGATTACAGCAATAACGTAACAGGTTAGCATGTATTCGCTAGTATTAGCACATCGTTCAAACAACCACACAACTGGCTCTAAGTGTCCGATCGCGGGTTTAAAACACACAACAACAACAGAAAAGATGATACACACAGGCGTTGCCTCTGTAGAGATACGCGAACGTGGCCATAGCTATTAAGAGTTATTCAGATAACTGTAGCATAAGAACATGCTAACAAGTTTACAAAACCATCAGTGTCACTCCAAAACACCAAAATAACGTGTGAAATTATATAATAATGTGGTAATAATTTCACACATAAGTCGCTCTGAGTATTAGTCGCACCCCCAGCCAAAATATGAAAAAAAAACTGCGACTTATAATCCGAAAAATACGGTAATCAGTTGATTGCAGTCAGGTGCTGCTCATTTTAGCAGAAACCTCATTGGTTGAACTGTCTATGCTGGATCTGTTATAGCATAGACCAGGACCCATTGCGGCCCTTTGCGGAATCGGTTTGACACCCCTGTCATAAACTCTCGGACAACTTTTTTCTTACTTACAGTTCGTGGCGTCCAGTTGGGTATAATTAAATGAAAATAAAGTACAGTTTTACTTCTGAGCGTGTAGTATCACCACCTTGGTGTTGTCCTTGTAGATACTCTACAATATTTGCTTATCTGTCAATGTTCATTCGAAAAAGTTGGAAACCTGTATTTGTGGAGTAAAATTTCATTTTACTGACGAAAACATTTTTAGCAAAGGCGACTAAAACTGGATGAAATTAGTCTTGAGTTCTCGACAACAAAGACTAGACGAAGACAAACACATTTTAATATGACTAAAATATGACTACGACTAATAAGTATTATTGTCCAAAAGACTAAAACTAAGACCAAAATTAAAAGAGCTGCCAAAAACAACAATGCTCCAAACCTTCATTTATTTTTGTCTTTGTCTTCATACATTACCAAAGAGTGCTTGATATTGAGGGTACATACAGACGTTCACATGCAGTACTGTATTTTCTGTTGAAAGACAAAATCCAAATCGTCCGGGCCCTGCAGAGACAAAGCAGCCCCAGGCTTTCCTGTTTTTGCAAGAGTGCGTGTTCCAGCCTGCATTTGACTGTCCCCGCTTCACATTTGAACCCTGAATCTCTTGACTGTGAAAGCAGATCTGCTTATCATTTGTTGTATAGAAGCAATTTTTTAAAAATCCGTTTTCCTTTTGGGCTTGCGTGTCCTGACTGAGACATTTAAAAAAGTGACTATGGTTGCATGTAAAAAGGAAAGGAGATGAAGATCCTTATGTAGGCCCTGAGGGGGATTGGACCTGCTGTTCCTGAGCATGGCTGACATCCAAGCATGATTCGCTCCTGCGTTCTTGGCGGTGTCTCCACTTGGACAAGTCCAGGGCCGCTTGTACCAATAAGAGCTCATTAATTTTTTCCAGCTGTATTTTTCTCCTCTTTCATGAACCCCACTCAGCGATATCTTTGCAAATTCTCTTCTTTTGCATAATTGCGACTTAATGACACTGAAAAGTGAGAATAAATTTAATTAACGGCGTCGTCGCTTGCTGGAATTATATCATTATTTTTTGAATGAGTCTAATGAAATGAAATGGCACAGTGAGGACCTGTAGTTTTTTAAATACAACAATCCAAAGTGAAGCTACTGTATGTCAATGGCTTAACTTGTCCCTGGTCACTGGCGGTGACCCACATTTTTGCCATAGACGGACAAAGAAATCCAGTTGTGTTGTATTCAATCTATTTGCCTTGATGCCAGATTTTCAAGGGTTAATTCTATCGATTGGATGGCGGGATTTGCTGGCATAATCCCGCCAGGAGTTTTTCCATCCTTTTGCTATTGGATGCATTGTTAGGCTGAGGTTGCGAGTTTTAGTCTCATAACTCCGATTGTCACTCTGCAAAAAAACTAAAATGTAAGAAACTTGAAACATTTAAAATAGGGCTGTCAAAATTATCGCGTTAACGAGCGGTAATTAATTTTTTAAATTAATACCGTTAAAATATTTGACGCAATTAACGCACAAATGCCCCGCTCAAACAGATTAAAATGACAGCACAGTGAAAGGTGTACTTGTTGTGTTTTTTGGAGTTTTGCCATCCTCTGCTGGCGCTTGTGTGCGACTGATTTTGTAGGCTTCAGCACCCATGAGCATTGTGTAAGTAATTATTGACATCAACAATGGCGGGCTACTAGTTTATTTTTTGATTGAAAATTTTTCAAATTTTATTAAAACGAAAACATGAAGAGGGGTTTTAATATAAAAGTTCTATAACTTGTACTAAAATGTATCTTTTAAGAACTACAAGTCTTTCTATCCATGGATCGCTTTAACAGAATGTTAATAATGGTAATGCCATCTTGTTGATTTACTGTTATAATAAAGAAATACAGTACTTATGTATCGTATGTTGAATGTATATATCCATCTTGTGTCTTATCTTTCCATTCCAACAATAATTTACGGAAAAATATGGCATATTTTATAGATGTTTGAATTGCGATTAATTACGATTAATTAATTTTTAAGCTGTAATTAACTCGATTAAAAATTTTAATTGTTTGACACCCCTAATTTAAAACGATCTAAAAAAAAGTTACAATTTCATGAGTTTGGATTTTTTTTTTTCATTTGAAATATCTCAATGAGGTGAGTGCTGGGAAATGTAGTATATGGTAAGTATTACAGTTGTCCGATATTACCGAATTTCGGTCGATAAAAGCTTTTTAAAACGATATCGGATAATATCGACAAGTGCTGTAATGATTAATCGATCAACTAGAGCAGGGGTCCCCAACCTTTTTTGCACCACGGACCGGTGCGATTTGGGTCTTTGGTGTCCTGTCAAATTTTGCAACCTTATAAAATTTTGCTCCCAAAGCTTTTGTGGCGGTGAAAAAAGCCCTCTTTTATATTCAGTTGGACTCTCAATGTTATCCAATGGTGCCAAAAAACTATTTACATCATAAACATACATGTGCAACACGGAAATGGCGTAAATTAATGCTTAACTACACGGCGAAGTCGTTAAGTGAGAGGGCTACGTGCAGTTGTTGTGTGCACCTAACATGGCAAACGTAAGTTAATATTCCTTTCTTTAAAGAAAGTTTGTAGTATGTACTTTGGAATCGCTGCATTCGCGGCCCTTTTTAAAGTTACGCGCATGCCAACTTTGTCAGAACACCGGCAATGTGCGGCAGAAAAATACAGCAAATATAAAATAGCATTTGTTTTTAGCCCCGTCGTGTTAAGTGCAGGGAAAAAATACAACTCACCCGCTGAATCAGTGGGTGGCCTGAGTTTGTTTCGTTGAGACGAGATGGTCCCAAGATGGGAGAGTGAGAGAAGCTAGCATCACAAATACACGATGTTGGAAATTGTAGCACAGTTTTCAGTGCGCTCCTAGCGATGTCAGGATATTCTGAAATGACTTTAATCCAGAATTTCGGTAGAGTTGTTGTCTCAAATGTACGTTTAAGTCGCCGTGATTTGCGATCTCTACAAGCTGATATTCCTGTTCCACAGACATGCTTGAATAACTCGGTTTATTCACATACGGGTCACGAATTCACTCCTTCGCAGTTCGTGGGTCTTTAGTGATTGGGAAGTAGCATAAATTTTGTTTTCTTCGAGGTTGTAGGCACATTTTCTGGCTCGTCAGGTTCCCTTTCCCCCGTAAAAAGTCTGTCCAAAGACGTCTGTTATTCAGTCATTCTAGTGTGGGGGCTAATTATTTCCGGGAAGAAATGTGATTGGCGACGACCTACGTCATACGTTATTATCGAGTCCAAGCGCGCATAGATATACAAAACGAGATTTAGTGTTAACAGCCCAATCAATGCATTTCTATGACGACCTCCTATCCTGTAGTTGTATATCTACAGTAGACAGGGACTTTGGTGTGTTAAGCGGCACAGGCCAAAGTCAATTGGCCAGAATGCAGTTGTTAATAAATAATCTATTATTTCTGCGCGGCCCGGTACCAAATGAACCACGGACCGGGACCGGTTCGCGGCCCGGTCCTTGGAGACCCCTGAACTAGAGTATTCGATTAGGAAAAAAATATTCAAATTGAATTTTGTTGCTTCGAGTAGTCGTTTAATTAAAGTGGCGTTGTAATGGTTGATTCTGAAAGTTTTTGCATTTAGTTTTATTGATTAGGATGGATACACTGCCCTCTGGTCTGCCTCTTTTCACATGGCTGAATCCAACTGCTCCCCGTTAAGACCAACGTAAGCTAAGTATTTGTTTGAGCTAATGTTTTTTAATGCATTCACAATTTAGTTTATAGGTATATTTAGCCGTTTTTAATGAGAATTTGTGTCTGAACCATTTTTCAAGAAATTGTAAAAAAAAAAAAAGTTAGCATTTTATAGCATTTAAGCTAGCTGACTTTTTCTATGTATGTTAGCCAATTGTTCTTTTGTTTTACATAGATCGTCATTTAAAAAAAATAATAATAAAAAATTAAAATAAAAATTATACCGTTTGAGGCTCAGCACAGGTATTTTAATTTTTCATGCTCCTTATCCGATTACTCGATTGTTCGAACTAACTAGTCCATCGATTAATCGACTACTAAAATGTTCGACAGCTGCAGCCCTAATATCGATATTCGTTTTTTCATTATCGGTTTTGGACCAACATGCATGTTGTCTTCAAAGTGAATGTAGAAGCCTTCTGCCTTTCTACGAGGGGTGGTCACAGCTTAGCTCAGCAGTTATGCTTATTGACCATTAGATACCTCCAAACTAAGATGCTTGGGATTTGTTATGTGAGCAGACCATTTGCATTCATGGTGAAAAAAAAAAAAAAAGAACAATAGATGATTGAAAAATATCGAATATGAGGAGTCCAAGATAGCATATATCGGGGTCGGTTTGATATCGGTATTGAAGTTTTGGAATTGGACAATATCAGGATATCGGTCATCGGTTAAAAAGTCATTATCCGACAACTATTGTAAGTATCTTTAAGTATGTTAATTACAGCTTAAAAATTAATTAATCGTAATTAATCGTAATTAATCGCAATTCAAACCATCTATAAAATATGCCATATTTTTCTGTAAATTATTGTTGGAATGGAAAGATAAGACACAAGATGGATATATACATTCAACATAGGGTACATAAGGACCGTATTTGTTTATCATAACAATAGATCAACAAGATGGCATTAACATTATTAACATTCTGTTAAAGCGATCCATGGATAGAAAGACTTCTTAAAAGATAAATGTGAGTACAAGTTATAGAAATTTTATATTAAAACCCCTCTTAATGTTTTCGTTTTAATAAAATTGGTAAAAATTTCAATCAAAAAATAAACTAGGAGCCTGCCATTGTGATGTCAATAATTACTTACACAATGCTCATGGGTGCTGAAGCCTATAAAATCAGTCGCACCAAAGCGTCAGCAGAGGGCGGCAAAACTCCATAAAACACAACATGTGGGCATTTCACTGTACTGTCATTTAAATCTGTCTGAGCGGGGCATGTGCGTTAATTGCGTCAAATATTTAAACGGTTTAATAACGGTTTATAAAAGGCCATCTAAAGGCATGCTTGGAAGTCCGTCGTCCTTTCTCTGTCCCTCCCAATCCGTGTGGTAAGTGATGCATTTAAAACAATTGGAAGTACCAGTGGTCAGCAAAACAGAACAATGACAATATACGTATGTATATCAAAACACATGTTATGTAATGTACTGTATTTACCGTATTTTCTGCACTATAAGGCGCACCTAAAAGCCTGAAATTTTCTCAAAAGCCAACATTGCGTCCTATAAATCTATGCGCCTTTTATATTGGTTATTGATGGCAAGATTTAGCGCAGCGCTATCTTGTGGATGCATAACGCAACCCCAACCACTACTGCGCCTTATAATGCGGTGTCGTAAACTACAACCTGTGTTTCATTCTTGTTTTCTTACTCACTTGCTGCCATTGATGGCGAAAGATGTCAAATACGTTTGGACTGGGTGCTCCTCCCAGTCAATAGGACTGAAAGAGTAAGTTTTTGTAATTTGGGTGGGTGTTTACTTTAACGAGTAACAGGCTGAGGACCGAGCGCGAGTCGCTCCGGCCCCTCCTGCCGATCCTGACCCACTTTTCTTCTCGGTGCTCATCGCTAGCTGTTTAATTGCCGAGCGGCACAGCCAGGCCATCTGCTCCAACTGAGGGCCGGTCGCCATGGAGATGCCGGGAGGCTTTTCGGATTTGTCGCTGAGTGACCGACAGGGAAATGGAGGTCAGGGGATAGAGGGTGCGGCGGGAGGGGTGGCGCCGGACACTCGCAGGGTGGTGCACCTGGGACGATGGACTCAAATGCTCCGCAGTGAATAAAACATCACATATTTAAAAAAAATAAAAAATAAATAATTTTTTAAAAAAATACATTTTTATTATTTTTTTTTTATTATGTATTTATTATTTATTTTTATGATTTCTGAAAAGAAAACTAAAAAAAAATTAGATTTTTTTGGGAGTGGGATGAAAGTATTTTATATATTTTATAGAAAAGTTATTCAAGATCATTAAAAATCCGTAGAAAAAAACCATCAGCCCCAAATATATATTTTGGCGGGAAAAAAAAAATCTTAAAATGTATGAAATGAACATTTTTTTGAAAAATCTCAGAAAGAAATCACGGTTTATGTGAAAACATCAACTGAATACGAAGTACAGTACAGTATTTAATAGTGAAAGACGTAAAAATTAGATGCAATCTAAGGGTTAGGGAAAAAAATCCAATTAAAAAAAAAATACACATTAATCAACGAATTAATCGACTATTTCAAAAGCTCAAATGCACGCAAATTTTTTCACCTAAAAATGAAGTAAACAATAGACAAAATCCGAACTGAGGCCATTAAAATATGAGAAAAATAACACATATTGGACTGATAAAAAAAAATATTTGAAAAACTACAACATATTTAGAAATTAAAACTGAACTGAATCCAAACTACTAGTATATAGACAAAGCAGCACACTACAAAATACACAATAAATACAGGAAAACAATTAATCCAAAACATGTCAACACCACATCTTAAACTGTACTCTCCCTCTTAGAATTCCTTCCATTTTGTAACATGTGACCACTTCAATTATCCCATCATGCTATTCCACTCCAAATTAGTTTCCGATGACTGGCGCTGACACCGTGTTTCCAATCAGGTGCCCCCGGTCCCACTGCCGAGGCTCTCCAGCTACCGCTGCCGTAATTTCCTCAAACAAGCAAAGCGTGTCCTTTTTTATTTTTCTCGTTGTTGAACTTGATGACTCTAACAGAGACATTGGCGAGGACTCGACCCGCGTGCCGAGGCCAAGTTTTGTGGGAAATTCTTAATGTTTATCCGTTTCGTTAAAGGTCAGTATTGGTAGCTGTCATTTTCGGAGGCGACATTCATAGGTCAAAGGCTCATTAGCAATCCGCCAGCGTTTTGTCTCGTCCGTGTCACAGAGATGCCCCTGTTTACAGCCTAAGACTCGGAATCGGGATGTTGTGTACCACAAAATAGAGAAGCTTTGTTTAATTTGTTTACTTTTAGGATTTAAAATGAAAAATAAAAAATAGAAGCCACGGTCTGACATTATTGCATCATGAGTGCAGGTTATCTCCAAGTAGAGAAAATTCTGTTCTCTAACATTACCATCATTCACGAATTCAGACATTCTATGATAGGGAGAATATGAGGGAAAATACACAAAATTGTGAAATAAAATGTAATATATTGGACAAAAAATTCAAAATACGAATATCATGGGATTATTTTAAGTACTGTATGCTGTAAACAAATATAGATTTATACAGTAGGTACTAGCATTGTTGTTTTCGTCAACGATGACGACAACGAAAATATTTCGTCGACGAACAATTTTTTTCGTGACGATGATGACACTAAAAACATGTCTTGGGAGACTAGAGCATAACGAGACGAATTCCAGTTCTCGTCTGATGGGACGAGAGCGAGACGAAAATGCGCCATAGTTTTTCGTCATATGTTCGCAATGTGTGAGATTTTCTTAGTGTTTGTGGAGCTAGCCTGCATCGTAACAGTGTTTGGTTGCAGCAAACTCCCCTCCCAATCCCCACACACCGGTGTCCTTTCCAGGTTGCAGGCTCGCCTGTTTTGAAACACATGGTAAGAATTGTTTTCTTATCTTGCCGAGAGAGAATATGCAATGTTACTAGGCCTGTCGCGATAACAATTTTTAGTGTGCGATAATTTATCTCATAAATTATTGCGATATGCGATATTATTGCGCCTCCCCAATTTTTTTTTAAACCAATTTACAATAACACAGTGAAAATACAGTATATGTTAACAGTTCAAGTACACCCATTTAAATGTGATAAATATTTACTTTTAAATTCAGAAATACTTTTTAAGAACAAAACTAAAACAATAGACCAATAGACAACAATATTAATACCGCACAGAAACACAGAATAAATAAAATGTTTCTTTCAAGAAAAAAAACTGGTGTTCCATGGGGATGCAATGATACAGTTAAGGGGACACGATTTTCGATCCAATTCAATACATTTAATTCTCAGAAAAAAAAAATGTATTTTTTGTTTCTTTCTTTTTTCTTTTTTTTTTTTTGCTAACGAGCAAAAATTAAATTGCCATCATATAAACATGCATTTTAGTGCATAATATTTATGTGCTTCTTACCGATCTGAAGAAATTTTGCATAAAAGTGCTGAGAACAGTCTTTACTGTTTGTAAAGTGAGGCAGGGCACACTGTTGATTAGGAGTGGGAACCTCAGGGCACCTCACGATACGATACGATTCGCGATACAAGGCTCACGATAACGATTATATCACGATACCGCGATTATCGATATATTGGTCAGAAATTGGATACATGACATTCTACGATACAACTGTTGAAACGAAAAAAAAAAAAAAATTGAAAATAGAAAAAATACTGTTTAAGTCATTTATTAAACAGTGACACCTTTTCTGTGCAACATTGCTGTAAAATATAAATCTACTGCAAATTGTGCCCCTGCACATATAGAGGAAACCAACCACGACCACTGATATCGCTTGGAGAGATCATGATGAATGGCACCCTTAATTTCTTTAAAGTTTTAAATCTTTAAAAAAATAAATAAATAAAAATTGCCGTAGGTGTCAGCAGTTGAGCTTGGAGTGGGGCAATGATAAAATTGGTGGGTCTTTTCTTCGTTGTCCAGTCATGCGAGGTGCTGGGTATTTAAATAAGTTGAGGGATGGCTAATTTGCTGCCACCCTCCCAGTTCAAATGGATTGGACGTCCATCGCTGTCAAAGTCAGGCAATGATTTAATAAATCAAGCTGCCGCAGAAGGTCACAAAAGTCTTAAAGTCGCTACCCTTGCAGGTGAGATGAAATTGTATGATATTCTGTTTGTTGTAGTTTGTTGACGCAGCTCTAAGCCCCTCAAGCTGGCTTTCATCTGTTTTTCTACCTCCGCTTTGTTTGCCCTTCATCTTCTTGTGGACAGAGAGCAGAACACAAAATGATGTGGCATAAAAAAAGCAGAAAAGGATTGAGAGTGCGGTGGCGGTGGACGCGCCATGTGGTGCGTGCTTTGCCAAGGTGCTGATTGCGGTTTGGAACGGCGCTCGTGTTAATTAGCCCTCCTTCAGCTTTTGATTTGTTGAGACAAAGGACGCCTTCCTTGTCTCTCCTTGAGCGGACAGACGGGCGGCTGCTTTTATTGGATTCAGATCAGGTTGTGGCCTCGGTCCTGTTTTGCATCATCACTTTTTTGGCTTGTCGCTTTCGACGGGATTCCGCCAGGTATTTCTGCTTGAATTGGAGCCTAACTGGTAGGAGAAAAAAAAAGAAAAAAAAAAGATCTCAAGAAAAATTAACTCGAAGACCTGGCTTCTTTATACGTAGACATCACATTTTGAGTCATGTATACCAACTGTTCATATTTTGGAGACCCAAAATATGATATTCGCAGAGGTAGATGCCAGGTTTTTGTGGGGTTAAGACGAGAAATAAAAGTTTTATCCAAGAAATAAACACTTGGGGAAAAAAATTATAACATCTGAAAAAATGCAATAACATAGAATCACTCTACAAGAAATCGTTAAAGGTCTTCGCCAGAAAATCAATGTCATTCCATGTTTGTAACATTTTAAAACAGTACTAATGTTCAAGGTGTTACATGAACTTACCCCACCTACCATGTCGGTTAAAAAAAAAAAAATGGCTCACAGTGGTCTCAGGACCAGGGCCTCCTCTAGAGGGGACTGTGAGGTCCCAATCAGAAAAACAGCCTTTGGTCACAATTCTCTTTCTGTAAAGGCCAGTAAATTCTGGAACAGTTTACCTTTCGCCATCAGGGAGGGTCCCGCAATACTAACCTTCAAAACTTAGCTCAAGCAGTTGTTGAAAATAAACCAGTCCTGCAATCACTGACTTTTAAGTTCTTAGTAAACTTTTGTACTGTACTGTTTTTTGAAATCTTTTGTTCTTTTTTGTCTTTTGGTGTCTTTGTGTTACTTCCCTAGGGACTAATGGTGTAAATTAGCATTTTTTTTGCTACAATCTGGCATATTTACATCATTTACATACATTTAGAAGAGCATTGGTAAATACTATGAATTTTTACTAATTTCATATTGGAAAAAAACAGTTATCACTCATATACACAATACATGTAATACATAAGTATACTATTGGAAATGTTTGGTTTAAAATAATAAATAAATAAATACAGATAAAGCACATAAAAAACATGACAAACTTAAAGACACCCCCCCCCCCCCCCAAAAAAAATACATTCGGGAAAAAAATAAACCCAAAAAAAACCCACACAAAGCAAAATTTGCTCAATTTGAAAAACGTACACATATTAAGAATAAAATAATGAAATAATTTTTAAAAAGATCAGTAAAATACTGAACTATCAGAAGAATATGTACTCAGGCAAAAAAAAAATCTTCAAATTCAACAACAACAACAACAACAAAACTGGATAAAAGTAGTTTAAATGTACTATGAAATTCAAAAAAATAAAAGTCTCTTTTATTTCATTTTATGTTTTTATTTCAATCAAAGAAATTTATATAAAAAAAATCATATATCAATGTTTTAATACAAAAAAAAAACTAAATACCCGAGCTGAGCCTTAAACTGTATAAAAAATAATAATAATAATAATAAATGAGGATCGAAATATAACAAAAGAACAATGGGCTAACTTACATAGCAAAAGTCCGCTAGCTTAAATGCTACAAAATGCAAACATTTTTTTTTTTTTTACAATCCTGTTAACAAATGGTTCAAACACGTATTCCCACAAAAAACAGCTAAATATACGTATAAACTAAGTTACAAATGCATTAAAAAAAAAAACATGATCCCAAACAAAAAAATTACCTTGTTGGTCTTAACAGAGAGCAGCTGGATTCGGCCATGTAAAATGAGTTATATGATATTCACTGTTGCCACTACAGGACAGTGTATTCACCCAAATCAACATAACTAAATGCAAACACTTTCGAAACAAACCATTACAATGCCACTTTAATTAAACGGATACTTGAAGCAGAAAAAATTAATTCAAATCTTTTTTTCTAAGCAAATTACTCGTGTTAATCGATTAATCATTGCGGCACTAATTGGATCTCTAGTGCTGTCAATGGCAGTCAATGAGATAAAGGTTTCGCTGTAGCACCAAAGGTAACTTAAACCTGAACAAAAACTGAATGAAAGCCTTTTGAAAGACTTTCGACGCTGCTTTGGTCCCATACTAGGTGTGGCCTTAAAAGCGTTTTAGGATCCGGACAACATGAATGCTCGCTTTGTACACTCGTTTGTTTTTCTTTCTTAGATGCCAGTTATGAATAACAAAGGGATTACAGGCATTACAGTAACTTTGTCATAATCCCACCTAATTGTCAGTTACTTTGCCTCACGGTCTGAATGCTTTTCCCGCAAATCATTGTCGGCCTTAATAAAATTGCTTGCAGTTAATTGAAATTGAGTCTCTGATGAGGAAGCGGCACAAGAAACAAAAGGACGCTTACTTGTAATGAGCTAGCACTAAAATGCTAACCGGAGCTCTCAAATGATTTCATGTAGGAGTACATCCAGAAGGGATTATTCAAATGCGCTCGTTTAATATTCCGAGTCGGTAATGTCAGATTATTCCCCCGCCGTGCCTTCGACCTTAGATTTACGATTCATATTTACGGGGGGTTGTCAAGAGTTGGCGGCCTTCGATGAATCAACAAGGCCTCTGCCACGGAGAGCTGCTCGATGGCTCGTAAATCAGCTGCCAAAGCAGGAGAAAAAAATCCCACCGAGGTGTGCGAGAAAGTGCCAATTAGGTAGGAGTAACCGCGCGCTGACATGCCAGGGATTACTAGTGTAACCTCAAGGGGTGCGCTAAATTCAAATGGTGATGTAAATGACAGATTTACAAAGTTTTTTAAGTGGTGCCAACTCTGTCAGGGTGTTAAAGTTTGGCGAAGGCTGCCCCAAATCGTAAAATCGTTGCAGCTATTGGGTGGAAATATTTCCCAAGGTGCACCAGAAAGTCAATTCAGAAGGGGTAACCTTCTTTCTCACCACTATCTGCAATAAAGGAGGATTACAAAGTCCTTACCTCTAGGGGTGCGTTGGATTAAAATTGTAATGTTGTATGTAAATTACAGATTTACATATTTTTTTAACCCTAAGGTGAAAATTCAACTGAGCAATATGCTAAACTGACTTCCATTCTTGTGCTGTATTGCTGGGGACGGCAACTCTGTTGGAGGTCAAAGTGGGCGCGTTACGTAAAATACATTGGAAAGGCTGTCCTTCGATGTAAAACTGAAAACTGTCAAAAAAAAGATATATGCGTGGAAATTTGAGAATGTCGAACGCTCAGCAGGAAAGCAGGGAAAGCTGCACAAAGCAAAAAAAGCACACCAGAGTGGCCAAAACATTGATTTATTTCAACGTAACAAAGGTACACTGTTGTGTCCTGTCTCTTCAATGCCAAGCTTGACTGTACGTCGACCGTGAATGAGCCCCCAAAGCGTCGTCACCCAGTTGTAATTTTGGGAGATGACAGGAGACAACAAGCTAGCAGATCGTAAATCCATCTAACTAACTAACTAACTAACTAACGACATGTTTTATTGAAGTTGCTAAGCCTGTCGCGATATGCAATGAGTCCATTTATCGCACAGTAAATAAAAATGAGGGTGTTAATTTTTTTTATCGCAGCGTGTGTGCGTGCATACATTTGTGCTTGCGTGTTGATGGCATATGAGACTTCAGTTCTTTTCAGATGTTTCTTGGTCATCAACATGCCGTAGAATTAAAGTTCAGACGTACAAAATTATGAAACACATCTGTATTAAACACTGTAAACTATGAGTGGGAACCTCTTGGTACCTCACGATACGATACGATTTGCGATACAAAGCTCACGATAATGATCTGACGATATGGCGATACAACGATTATCGATATATTGGTTGGAAAGTGATTCTAGGATATTCTACAAACAACTAATAAATAGAAAAAAACAAGCTTCTGCTGTGAATTGGAATGATTTTATCACTAGTAGACGTCCAATCCGTTGGAACTGGGAGGGTGGCAGCCAATGGCGGCCATTCCTCCCACTTCAAACGGATTGAACGTCTATGGCCAGTAGTGGCAGCCTTGAAAATCGGATAGAATGACTGGGAATGCTCTGATTTCGAAAGAACGAATGTTCCCAGTCTAAATGGATTGGGCGTCGAGCACCGTCAATGCAGCCTTAGAGTTAACTGAGACACTATTGTGGTGGAAGATTTTGGTCGCAACTTGCTGGAAAATTTGTATTTATTTTTTTAGACATTGACACCGTTTTTAAACCATATCTCGATTCTTGGCAGGAGCATATCGACAAATCACGATATATCACAATTTCGATATTTTGTCACATCCCTACTGTAAACGTTAGGATTGCTACATTGAGGCTGATGGGGGGAAAAAAGACAACCTACTTTAGCCAGCTATAAAAAATTGGCAGTCTTCTCCAAATGCTTTTTTTGCGGAGTGTAAAGCTTACAATTAGCAGTTTAGCAAACGTACTTCCGGTGAACATTTCAGAAAAAAGAAAAAAGAAGTCCTGTGCTAAAGAGAAAAGCAATACCAATGACAGATTATAACATGTATTTTACAAATGAAATGCCTCAATGATTTTTTTTTTTTTTTTTAATGAACGGTTTTCAAAAGCTTTATTGGTGGATTTTCTCAAGTTAAAGCGCCACACAGAAATTAATAAATTTAATTCTGGAAGCAGGATTTGTGTATTGTTCTTTTTATTTAATTACAGGTGTTTTAGCTCATTTCAATTTATCTTATTTAAATGGGCTATTATTTATTTTATTAGGTGTTTATATTTTACAAATGTGAAGTGGTATTCCTTTATATTGTATATTTTATGTTGTATAGCTTTAGTTCCTATGTGAATATTAGTTCCTACTTGTTTTGTTGTGGTACGAGGGTTTTGTATTGAACACGGGGCCTTGTTGGTTATTATTATAGCAGAGAAGACAGCAGTAAATCAACAAAGACAAGTCAACTGTGCCCCGACCTACCACTCGAGATCTGATGGACTCAAAAAGTGGGCTACGATTGCATATTTGTTTGAAAATCGACCGGATCCACCGTATTTTTACACGAGTGACTTCCGGTCTGCCCTATCCTAGATACCGGTAGTAGTATTGATGCAGGAGGGTCGCGTCTTGCGTCAAATAATAAACTCTGCCGTTCTTTTCACATGCGTTGTGTTGAGCCACTTCTGGGACGCGTCTAACACGCGGCCGCACTGCGACTGGTGTGCATAGCCTGACTGACTTTAACGCCCGCATTTCACTGCATTCTCCGTCGGGCCGTTGACGTTTCGGGGTTATACTTTTCTACCGTGTTGGTCCTCATTATAGTAGAGAAGACGGAGTAAATGTAATCTTCAAAAAGAAACTGTAACCCGATTGACTCACAGTCTCGAAAAGTAAGGGTACATTACGTCAGAAACTTGTTACGCCTCCGTTCCGAACCGAGCACCACGTACCAAAACGGTTCAATACAAACACATGTATCGTTCCACCCTTAATTGGCATCGATAAATGTTCAAGCCATTTGAACTGGGGGGGTGGCATCACCGCCAACCCCTCCCTGTTTAAATGGATTGGATGTTCATAGCCTTCAATGGCACGGAAACATTATTTACTGTCATACTCTGTTCAAATAGATTACTGGAATTTCATGTTGGAATTGAACGGTCTCACTTTTTCCCCCCTGTGATGCCTTTTGAGTTGTACAGAGGCGGGCCTGGTGACAGAGCGTGCGCGTGGCTTTCTTTGAGGTCGACTTACACACATCACTAAGTTGTGTTAGGATGTGGAGCTATTTTTAGCTATACACAGGAACGCGCTGATTCCCATGCAATGTGTCAGGGCTAGCATCATGTTAAAGATTCAGTCAGATGGTCCTTAACACCGCGGGCGCAGCGATGAGTTGGGCGGGAGCGCACCGTGTCACGTGCTGACCTCATTGTGTGCACGAGTAGGCTTTTGACTCTGCGCGAGAGTGACTTATCTCGGAGTAGGCTTACTGTGAAAAAACCAACTGACTTCCCTGACACAAATAAAGCAGAGACAGAAACGTTTTCCTTGATCCCTTTGCTAAAATTGGGGGAGATTTAGTATTTTCATCCCTGGAAAAAAGGAGCTGACATGCTTTATTAGGCTCGACGTCTCCGCCCTGGGCCCCCTCTGCTCTGTGTTACATCAGTTTCCAATTGTGTAGCTATAAAAGTCAGATTGATGTTTTTTAAAGAGGTTCATGTTCACTGTATTCACCCCTCACTTGATTGACGGATACTAAAAGCTATTAAATAAACATGTTTGCAGGACTACCCGTTAGCAGTTTTTTGTTGCTGATGCGCCCTAAATGTGTATTAATGGGAAAAAATCTGTTCAACCAATTGCATAAAATATTTGAGGTTTAATGATGCATCAATCTCGAGCAATACATTAATGGGTTAAATGGTAAATGGTGTTATACTTGTATAGCGCGTTTCCACCTTTCAAGGTCAAAGGAAACAATCAGGTCAAGCGGTAATGGCTCGTTGGCATGCAAGCATATGCTGAATCGCTGACGACCTGACACTGAATGTTGTCTGTTTGAGGCTTATATAGTGTTCTCAGTTGTTCTTTGTGACATAATAAAGGGTACACAGTACATGTGACGAAAGCTTTGTGAAGCATGAGTGTGATGCAATATGCTGAAACATTAATAGCTGCAACATTAATACATGCAATATGATGAAACATTAATAGCTGAAACATTAATACATGCAATATGATGAAACATTAATAGCTGAAACATTAACACATGACAGAACCCCCCTGGGACAATGCGCAGTGTCACTTTTTTATTTTACGTAACCCATGCATGGTGCTTGCATGACGTGCATGTTGTACGAGCACAAACATGAAGCAACAAGCGTTTGGCCCATTAAATCAGGACCCCCCAAAAAAGTTAATAACAAGTCTTAAGTAGGTTAGAAAAGTGTTTTTGCCAAGCGGAGACTAGACGGAGGCTCGGTGACATAGCTCTGCTGTTGCCGCGGCACACATGGACGTGCACAGGTGCGCGTGTTCTACCCGGACCCTCTCTACTGAAGGAAAGAAAAAACTTAACTAGGGCTGCAGCTATCGATTATTTTAGTAGCCAATTAATCAATGAAGTAGTTTGTTCGAATAATCGAGTAATCGGATAAGGAACAAGAAAAATTAAAATACCTGAGCTGAGCCTCAAACGGTTTAAAAACAAAAACAAAAAACTAAAACAATAAGGATCTATGTACAACAACAAAAAACAATTGGCTAACTTACATTGAAAAAGTCTGCTACCTTAAATGCTATAAAACGCTAATGTTTTTATTTATTTATTTATTTTTTTTTTTTTTTACAATGCTTTTAACAAATAGTTTAGATGCATATTCCCACAAACACAACTAAATATACCTATCAACTAAATTACGAATGCATTAATAAAACATTAGCTCAAACCAAAGTTTATGTTGGTCTTAACACGGAGCAGCTGGATTCAACAATATGAAATGAGGCAGTCTAGAGGTTTGTGTAACCATCCAAATCAATAAAACTAAATTCACTTTCAAAATAAACCATTACAATGCCATTTTAATTAAACAAATACTCGAAGCAGCAAAATTTAATTGGAATCTTTTGTTCCTAATCGAATACTCGAGTTAAATCAGCACATATTGTAGCATCTACAAGGACAATGCCAATTTGGTGATTATATGCAATCATCAGGAAAACAGTACATTATTTTCAATTAATTATACCCACCTAGACCCCACGAACTGTATGAAGAAAAAGTTGTCCAAGAGTTTAAGAAGATGTTCGCCGTTAGCATTAGCCTATTGCTAACGCGAATGCTATGCTAACGCTATGAGTTACATTTAGTGTGTAATAATCACTCCGCACATACCTTTAAAGGCTAAGGCAACATTGCATATTCTCTCTGGTCAAGAAAACAAATCTTACCGCGTGTGCAAGCCTTAATAGAGTCTGGAGACGACACACTAGTTGAGTCGGAAAGGCGCAGCACGTCACGAGTGACACAAGCAGACACTGCCACGATGCAGTCTACTAAACATAAAATTTCACGCATCGTGAAATGTGACGGAAACTTTTGCGCATTTTCGTCTCGTTCTCATGTTGTCAGACTTCAACAAACATGCGTCTCGTCATGTTTTAGTCTCCCAAAACACGTTTTTAAGCTTATCATTGTTTATGAAAACAAGTGTTCGTTGACGAAATATTTTCATTGTCGTCATCGTTAACGATAACAGTGTTTTAAACCCTTGTAATGATGTGAAACATGAGCCTCTCAAAAGTGCCCCTTCTACTCTCTTTCCTGGCCGTTCTAACATCGCAGCTGTCCCACTTCCTTCAGCACTGAATTAACTACTGCCTGGAAGCAGATGCTTACACAGGAAAAAGTTGCCGTAATAGAAGTGGGCCTGGTGGGGGGCTGATTGTGTTGTTGGTGAAGGGAAGTGTGGGAAACAGGAGGTTAATAACACTTATCAGGAGGCTCGGTGACGCTGTGTCCAGGTGTGTAGGAGTTCACTTAACCTTCATCTGTTGCCCATTGACCTTTCTTGCCTTTCACACAAAAGAAAGTTTAAATACAGAATAGAAAGGCATCTTCAGGCACAAAGATATGTTTCATGTTTCACTGCCATTGATGGTGACAGACATCCAATCCATTGGACCGTTTGTTGTCTACCAATTTTTTCCAGTTGAAAGGGATTGGACGTCTATCATTGTCAATGGCAGCCAACGAGTTAAGTAGAAAATTTTTTGGTCATAACGAATGATGATAGCAATGTTCAGTAAAATGGTAAATTTTGAGACTGCTACTGTACCTATTATTGAAATTATGGCTGTCGCAATCCATTATTTTGATGCTAGACTACCGCAATTCTTCTTTTTATGGCTGGGTTGAAACAAAAGCGGTTGCGCGACACCTGTAAACAGTGGTTTCCAGGGTAAAACGGACAAATTAAAAATACCGTAATTTCCCGAATATAAGCCGCACCCGTGTGTAATGCGCACCCCAAATTCATTTTTAAAATCCAGAGAACATGATTGTACCCGTTTATAACGTGCACCCTAATTTTAGCACCAACAAATAGAAGAATAAAAGAAAACAGAGCTCGTGTACAGATTCAGAAATGTCATTTTACTGACTGATGAAACACAGCACAAGCATAGCACATTGGTAGTTCAAAACATTACCATAAACTGACAATATTTACGGTAATAATATGATTTGACAACTTCTCCAAATTACCAGAATCTAGGAGAAAATGTGACTTTTCTTTGAAAGGCTGCTGTATAACTTGTTTCATCATGTTGACAAAATGTTTCTTCCATGGATTGATACGGTAATATAAAAGCGGGGACTGAAGTCGGAAAACGAAAAAAGCGCATCGCTGTGGACTGTAACAAGAGGAACTATTGTTATTTGGGTTTGAGTTTCCCGAGGGACAGATATAGTTGACGGACACAGGAACTCTGTGTTGTGTTATGTTTGTTATGGTCCGAGTTGCCGATTTGCAATAAACGTTGACTCAAATGAGTTCAAGAAACTAAATTCTGTGCTTTACGAAGAGTGAAAAAAAGAATTTAACACAGACGAAATCATTCGACCAATCAGTGTGGTATTACCGAAACAAGTATTACCGAAACAAAATGGTGACGTCATGTACCGTAATAGTTGGCAACGGAGCACCGCATATGTTTTCTTCAACACAACATGGCTGTGTCAATAAAAAAATTATATATATATATATATATATATATATATATATATATATATATATATATATATATTTCTGTCTCCATTCATGTACCCGTTTATAATGCGCACCCATGATTTTACAAGTTGATTTTGGGGGGAAAAAAGTGTGTGTTATATTCGGGAAATTACGGTAATCACAGATTTTTTTTTTTGCCATTAGTCGACTCATCGGTGCATATATAAATCAAGTTATTTCCGTTTATGTTACTATGGGCTTCACATTTTAGCTGGACTTCTTAATTAGAACTAAAAACTAGACTTTGATTATTTTGTATATATGTAAGCACATCATTTTTTTCAGAGGACCACTGAAATTAGATATTTTTTTCCTCATCTAAAAAATTATTACAAAAAACTGAAAAAATAGGTAAATTATAAAAAGAATATTTACAGTTTGTTTTTTTTTAATGTAAAACTGTTTAAAAAAAAAAAAAAACTTGGAATATTTACTTACTTTTCAGAGGCTGGGGAAAAAAGGATTTGGACCATTTTTCGATCAATAAACAATCGTCTACGAAATAAGTTGACTAATTATGACAGTCCTAATTGATTGCCCGGAACAAAAAACTGGACTTTGAACATTATGTAACTATGAAAGTGTTTCAGGGTTTTCCAAAGCAAACCAGATATATACTACATTTGTAAGATAATTTGCTTTCGAGGACTTTAACACACAACATCTATTATAATTCTGAGAACATTGTTTTTTTTTTTAATGAAAAAAAAAAAGTAAAATAGTACTAAAATACCTAACTTAAAAAGGAGAATGTCTCCAGTTTTTTATTGTAAAAACTGCAAAATAAATACATCAAAAATAGCAAGAAGAAAATTTACCAGTAAGGAGCGCCCAAAAACATTTTAGCTAGCACACTAACTCAAAGCAACATGGCAGCTTCCTATGTCAATTCAGACAAAAGTCTTGAGTTATTTTTATGAGTATCCTCAATATAGACTTGTCTACCAAATATCACGTTGCTATGTGAAACTGTTTTGTGTACCCGCATAAACAGACGCATGTTTGGGTAAAAACATGAAAGTTGTGTGGGCCGAAGAGGCGGCTAACAGCTGACTGATAGTGTTAAAATCAAAGCCTTTTTCCTCTCTATTTGGATTAAAACCACCGCAAAAAAGCCCCCCTCCCTTCTCCCGTCAATGGCTGGTGAGGGATTGTATTCGGGTCAGCGTGACGCGTCAATATCGTTTACGACTGTTGCCTCTCCGCTGCTTTATTGATGTTTATTTCGCTGTAGCGTCCAGTAGGTATTAAAGTCTTTATAGCGCGTCTATTAGCAATGAAGCATTTCACAGCAGCTCGACGTGGCGTTTAACAGGATCTCCACGGATCATTAACGAGTGTTACATTTGATTTTCCAAACTTCAGGCTTTAATTATCCTTAAAAATGTCACTTAATCCTTAAATTGACATGGCATCGGTGTTTGTTTTCAACTCGCTAGCACCTGTACGCACAAGGCCACGTTCATGAACATCTTAAATCGTTTAAAGACGGCGTGAAGTAGTGTTTGCTGTCTTTTCGCAGCCATGGACATCTAAACAATGTCTTTGAATGTCTACCTAAAAAAAAGGAAACGTAGGTTGCCTTGAGAAATTTACAACACTACATGTGGAATGCAAAACCTGTGTTAGCTTTGTTCATTTCTTCATCGTTGAAATAAGAATGCGAGTCAAGCACTCTGATCGATGTCGGGATATTGTCCAAGGTTGTATTGTATTCCTTACAGTTGCCATTAAAGCCATCTGACATCTCTTTTTCAGATAGTTTTTGTCTTTTATTTTCTCTTCCGCCAAGTAGGAAAGCAATGAAACCGTTAGTCCATTTGTCAATGTGTGAGTCTTATGTCCAGAATCTTACACGTCTCATTTTCAGAGTCAGTATGTTCTACTGTTTGTAGACTATAGCACTCGAACATATGTGGGGGAGGGGGTAAAGGGTGTATGGGTGAGAAAGTGCTAGCGAAGCTTTTCTCATCACAACAGCTGCACTAGAATTGTTGTCATTTAGCTCCAGGTTCCTTTTTGCGTCAAGAGTTCTGTTTACTTAGTAAATCTCAATCAGGAAGGTTATGATCTTTGTCCTTTTATGAGCGCTTGTTTGCTGAACTTGAACAGCTTAACTATTTGTGTAATATCATTTTATTTACCCTTGTCCAAAATGACATCACACTTTCAAACTCTGCATTTACTTTTTTTGTTCGATTTTAAGACGTTGCGAGACATCCGATTCATTTGAACCGGGTTCAAGGTTCCCTTCCTGTACAAATGGATCAGACATCTATGAGTGACAAACTCATTTACAGTCACAGCACAAGGATCAAAAGACCCACATCATTGGAAGTCTATCAGGGGCGTTCACGCTCTGCCCACCCAAAAAAAGCTAGATGTACCGTATTTTTTGGACTATAAGTCACAGTTTTTTTCATATTTTGGCTGGGGGTGCGACTTATACTCAGGAGTGACTTATGTGTGAAATTATTAACACATTATGATATCATTTCACATGTTATTTTGGTGTTTTGGAGCGACACTGATGGTTTGGTAAACTTGTTAGCATGTTCTTTATGCTATAGTTATCTGAATAACTCTTAATAGTTATGGCCATGTTTGCGTTCTGTCTTTGGCAATGTGTGTTCAATTGTATTATTGACTTTTTTATTTTGAAATGCATGCTTTTAGTTTGTGGCGCTTTCACGCCCACGTGGGGGCGCACTCGCACTTGTTTACGTGAAGAAGAGCGCTCACACACCAGAAGAAGACGGACAGCTACGTAGCTGTGAGTGAGTGAGTGGCGAGTTAGCGAGAGAGAAGGACGGCTGCCAACCTACGTTCATTGTTTATGCTTTTAAAATATCTCTACAGAGGCAACGCCTGTGTGTATCATCTTTTCTGTTGTTGTGTGTTTTCCACCCGCGATCGGACGCTTAGAGCCAGTTGTGTGGTTGTTTGAACTATGTGCTAATGCTAGCGAACACATGCTAACCGTTTATGTCATTGCTGTAAAACAACCTAATTATCATTTATTTACGTTGATGTGAACCTGTTTGGTAAGGAGGACCAAATTGATTCAGAAAATTATACGGACATCCAGCATCGTCATTTGGGAGTTTGCTGTATAGCCAGGACCAAGCCGTAGCGTCCTGGTGAGGACAGTATATTCGCACTTCTTTGTAATGCACTGTACACTGTACATTTATTCAGCATGTTGTTCTCTATTGTATTTTTATATGAAATTGCCTTTCAAGATGACATATCTGTTCTATGTGTTGGATTTTATCAAGTAAACCCCCCCCCCCCCCCCAAAATGCGACTTATACTCCGGTGCGACTTATATGTTTTTTTTTCTCTTTGTTGGGCATTTTATGGCTAGTGCGACTTATACTCAGGTGTGACTTGTAGTCCACTCATATAGTACTGATGTGTTGTAAGTTTTAACTTTTGCGTTGTTACCGTCTCTTTCACCTTAAAATAAAAAAATAAATAAATAAATGAAATGTTGGCTTTGTTCCTAGGGAGCGCAACACACATTTACGCATATTTTGATTTTTTGTGTATTTTTACATTCTATCAAAGTTTTCACCAGTGTTCACCTGGCTGTTGAGTTTGGTGAGTTTTGAAGCATTCCGAGGGGGTCAAATTAGCATCGGCGGGACAAAAAATGACTGCTAGGGGGCACTGCATAGTGTATTTGGAATTTGTCTTTACACGGTATCAAAGATTCCACCTGTCTTGACCTGCCTGCCGATTTTGGTGCATTTTGAAGCATTCTAAGGGGGTCAAATTGAATTCCAAGAATAGCTTTAATAATAATAATTAGGGCTATTAAACGATTAAAATTTTTAATTGAGTTAATCACAGCTTAAAAATTAATTAATCATAATTAATCGCAATTCAAACCATCTATAAAATATGCAATATTTTTCTGTATATTGTTGGAAAGGAAAGATAAGATACAAGACGGGTATATACATTCAACATACTGTACATAAGTATTGTATTTGTTTATAATAACAATAAATCAACAAGATTGCATTAACGTTATTAACATTCTGTTAAAGCGATCCACGGATGGAAAGACTTGTAGTTCTTTGAATATAAATGTTAGTCCAAGTTATTGAAATGTTATAACCCCTCTTAATGTTTTCGTTTTAATAAAATTTGTAAAATTTTCAAACAAAAAATAAACTCGTCAACCATTGTTGATGTCAATAATTACATAATGCTCATGGTGCTGAAACCCATAAAATCAGTCGCACCCAAGCGCCAGCAGAGGGCGACAAAATACCAAAAAACACAAGTAACAAATAGACAGGACACTGTGCTGTCCTTTTAATCTATTTGAGCAGGGCATGTGCGTTAAATGTGTCAAATATTTTAACGTGATTAAATTTAAAAAAAAAATTACCACCCATTAACGCGATAGTTTTGACAGCCCTAATAATAATAATAAATCCGAGGAACCACAATAGGTTACCTAAAAAAAACATTGTCACCTGCATGTACATACTGTTCATTTATGGATGTGTAAGTCAAATAAAATCAAATCAACTTTTAATTGTTTAGACCAAATCACAACAACAGTTATCTCAAGGAGAAATCAAAACATGTTTTAAGGTGCAGTAGCCCTAAGCTGGATTTCGACCTACTTGAGCATTGTAGCTTTTTTTTTTTTTTTTTAACCCCCCCCCCCCTCCCCCCCAGGTAAGACTAATGCCCACCCACACCTGGCATCTCGGTACCACCACTGATGTCTATTATCGTCAATGGTTCTAAAAGAGTTAAGGGCTTTTGAGAACATCCCGAAAAAGTCTGGTAAAAAGTTGTGCTGATAATTGGAATCAGATCTGGATAAAACTGATAAACAATGATTTTAAAAAGTGTATCCTGAGGGATTTTTTGATGGCATTTTGGCTGTTTAATGGGAGAACACTCTGACTGGGAAAATCCCGACTACTTTAAAAATAAGATGTTGACAACAAACAAACAAAGAAAACATTCTTTGTTGAACTAACAACCGATTTTTTCCAGATTATAAAACAACAATTGTATCCATAGTTTGTAGAGGTGGGAATCTTGGGGCACCTAACGATTCGATTTGATTACGATTACGATTCAGAGGCTACGATACAATTATACATGGATTATTGATGCCGCCCAGAGGGCTTTTAATGTTCCGTACATTAGTTCCAATATTGTTCAAAAATCATCTCAGACTAAATCAAACTACTATTTCAGTATCAAGTTAACAGTTCAAAACAGTGAATTAAATACTCAAGTCTTCATTCTGTATCAGCAGCTTTAAACTACATTCAATTAATGTTGTGAATCAACAATTGAAGTTGGTAAAATTGCTCCCGTTATTCCATAATTTCCCTTCTGTCTACCTTCGACATGCGAACGTTTTAAAACTGTTTTAAAGATTCAAGTCAAGATTTTGCCGATTAAGAGTATTTTAGATAAAAAGTTAATTTGGTTCGCTACAAGAGAGCCTTTCAGCGAAGTCTACTGCTTTAAGATGGCGGCTGTTTACTAACGCCGGCAAGTCTGTCATTTCCCATCTAGTTCTCTATACATGTTCTAAAGCCGCCATCATCTGTCATTTCGCATCTAGTTCTATATATATATGTGATATCCACTGTAGAATAATGTGGCTTATTATGTGTGTTTGTAGCAACTAGCAACTGGGTGTTGTTTGTAGCGGCTTTCGGCCGCAGTCCAGTATTATTGTTTGTTTATCTAGCGGCATGAGTTGAACATGATATCTCTGTCCGTTCCTCAAGACTGCACTGACTGTGTTTTAGTTCCGCTTTACGTGGTATACTTAAATAATCGGAATTTGGATGTTTGTGAATCGTTCTCGAATCTCCCACGGCCAAATCGAGAACAATCTAAGAATCGGAAATTTCGCACACCTCTAATAGTTTGGCTTGTCCTGCAATTTATACTCAGATGTGAGTTGTTTTTTTTACACTAACATATGTGAGAATGTCATTCTTGGCATGCCCTCTACTTCCACAATTATCAATCATACTTTAGATGGAACCTTAAATGGTTTGGTAGTGATTTGGCGTGATATCAAGAGTTTGGTAAACACGTTATGTTGTGTTGTTTAGGCTATAGCATGTTGCCCATTTCAGTGCAATATCT
Organism: Corythoichthys intestinalis; assembly: GCF_030265065.1. Taxonomy (NCBI): domain Eukaryota; kingdom Metazoa; phylum Chordata; class Actinopteri; order Syngnathiformes; family Syngnathidae; genus Corythoichthys; species Corythoichthys intestinalis. Next base: position 8,967,541 of record NC_080400.1, read on the forward strand.
AATGTTTGCTATTAGTCTTCGAAAAAATACCCTCCACCCCCAAAAATTGAACTTATACTGTAGTGCAGTGGTTCTTAACCTGGGTTTGAGTAAGTCTAACGGATTTGGCGAATGCTTGAATCTTGAGGTCAACCGATATGGCAAAAAAAAAAATTCAGCCGATATTCAAAGCTGATTTTGTGAGCTGATATATAAGGCGATATACTTTTATTAAAAGCATGTAAATAATGAAAAGCAATTTTTTAAAATTGTTTCAACAGCTTCAAATTTACAAAGATGACCTGAGACTTAAAGGATTAATTCGGTCTAGTGCTACCAAACTAACAAGCGTGGCACTTTGTTTTATGATTAGACACACTCAGCATGAACAGTACCTTATTTTCAAATCATTAAACCTACCAGTCACGGTGAGATGTAATCAAGTGAGCGTTTAAGAGGATGCTCGCCATGCTAACGCGAATGCTATCCTAACGCTACGAGTTACATTTAGAGTGTAAGGATCACACAGTAAACACCTTGAAAGGCTAAACCAACATTGCATATTCTTTCATGCAGGAGAAAAAAAACATTCTTACAATATTTATAAAGCAGGCAAGCTTGAAGCTTCCTTTAGCAGCCTGCCTTCAAGCTGCTGCAGGGTCCTTCCGTTGTTCCACCGTCAGTTAGTGGCGGCCACAGTTGTCCACACATATGCCTGATCAAAATCCTTTCTTATTAGCTTATTTTATTAATCAATCTGCCGATGACTGATGTCGGAAACAAATCCGTATATCGGTCGACCTCTACTTGAGGCATCTTTATATCTGTAAAGATAACATTAAACATAAGATGTCGACTTATACTCAGGTGTGATTTTGTAGTCAGAAAAACACAATATTTGGAACGCAATAGGATTCTATCCATCCATTTAGTAGCAGTTATAAGGGTTTGAGCCTTTTCCAGATCAGTTTGTTTAGGTAGCGATTATTTCGCTTACCGCTAGAAAAATCCCTTGTACCACTAACGGTATGCGTACCCCAACACGTTTAACATTCACTGATTGAGTCTTCAATGAATTTTGGAAATCTGGATTACTCAGAAATAGCCCAAGCAAGAAAGGTTGGAGCCCAGATACGTCATCATCCGTGTCGCCGGAGAAAGATATTCCAAGGGTGAAAATCAAGAGTTGGATCTTGAATAAGATGCACTGTTTTCTGCCTCGTGGCGTTCACAGATAGCGCCATCTCATCCCCTGACGTGATTCCATCACAGTATCCATCAGTGGACGTCAGGCAGAGGCCTTCCTCTTCCTCCTGACAAAGAGTGCGACCGTTGTACAACATCATCTATCATCCCGCCGCCTTTGTTCAGCATCCTGTCTGATGCGGGGGCTCCAAGCCAGCGCCAGCTTGGCATTCAGCATGACGGGCGGCCGCAGATGCAAAATGACAGTGACACAAAGAGAGGGGGCTTGTGCCGCGCACATCCTGACAGCGCTGTTTTCCATACAGGCCAGGGGGCTCGACAGGACTTACGGGCCCGCCATCAGATTACGCTGGTGCTCTTGACACCTCAACGATCGCGGGTTTGATGTCGGAGATGTACTTTGAAATGTACACGGAAGGCCCAGTCATGTTCTCTGTGATTGAAAGCGCTTCAAAAGCTTTTATTTGTCGGGAATAAGTCTCCGCCTCGTTCTTCTAAGTCCCTTATATCGAGCACAGAATAATAACGAGGGCACCTTTTTTTTTTTTTTAATCAAGTTTCTACTTCCACCTGGTGGTACTGTACAGCTTGATCACGGTGGAGTCGTTGCTTTGAAAACAACAATAATTACGTACCATCTATTCGACCACGTTCTGTGTTTGTCCTTATTTTTGGAAGAGGAATTTGTGAGAGGAATTCAAGGCACTTGCTAACAAGGGCTGGCACAAACGATTATTCGACTAATGCAACCTAAATTTTGAGTCTCTTGACTTACTGGCTGCTATTGATGGCAGTTGAAATCCGATCAATTCATCCAGTCCCCCCAATTACATGAATTTGGTATCTATTGTTGTCAATGACTCTATAGGATAGGAGTGGGAACCTCTTGGTACCTCACGATACGATACGGTTTGCGATACAAAACTCACGATAACGATGATCTGACGATACCGCGATACAACGATTATCGAAACACTGAAGAAAAAGCGGCATGGAAAATGAATTGATGAATGGTCAGGAAATCATTCTAGGATATTCTAAAAACAACTAATAAACAGAAAACAAGCTTCTGCTGTGAATTGGAATGAGTTTATGACTAGTAGACCTCTAATCCATTTGAACTGGGAGGGTGGCAGCGAATGAACTGTGTTTTTATAGATTAAATAAAGACTGTATGTAAGACACGTTAGCCATGCATCGACAGAGGTCATAATTAATAGAAACCTAGCCATCCGCAGGGCTAACGTTATGTTAGCAATGTACAATAACGTTAATCTTATTTATTAGCGCTTATAAGTCTACTGCTTTAAGATGGTGGCTGTTAAAATGTGATATCTATACGACATATTAGACGCTACCTGCTACCACTGTAGCATCATGCGTGCATAGTTTGTAGCGGCTGTCGGCTTCAATCAAGTATTTTTGCTTCTTCCTCTACAGACGTTGACGTCAGCGCGTTGTCCCGCATTAAAAGTAGTCCGGAAAAAACGTGATGCTTAGAGCTGGCAAAGTTAAAAGATTCCGCGAGGCGAATAAAATTACTCGGATACATATTTAAACTCGAGATATTCGAGTTACTCAAATATTCGTATCCGCTCTAGAATATATTCTCTTCTATTTGTAATTATTTATTGACATTTTTTTAATAAAAAAAAAAAAAAAAAAGTAAAAGGGAAACGCTCCTATTTATATGTTTGTTTTTAAATGATATCACTTTTCCATTATTGTTTTTTTCATTTATGTGTTTTATTTATTTATTTATATTTAAATCAACAAAAGCATAAAACCAGTGAATAATCTGCTAATTAATTTTATGTTTTTTTTTTCTGTTTGAAGCAACTTATTTTATGATTGAATTAGGGCTCCAGCTATCGAATATTTTAGTAGTAGTCGATTAATCAATAGACTAGTTAGTTCGAATAATCGAGTAATCAGATAAGGAACATGAAAATTTTAAATACCTGAGCTGACCCTCAAACAGTATTGTTATTTATTTTATTTTTTTTAAATGAGCATCTATGTACAACAGAAGAACAATTGGCTAATTTACATAGAAAAGGTCCGCTAGCTTAAATGCTATGAAATGTTTTTATTCATTTATTTATTTATTTATTTTTTACAATCCTCTTAACAAATGGTTAGGACACATATTCCCACAAAACATGGCTAAATATACCTATAAACTAAATTATGAATGTATTAAAAAACATTACTTGAAAAAAAAAAAAAGCTTACGTTGGTCTTAACAGGGAGCAGTTGGATTCAGCTATGTGAAAAGAGGCAGACCAGAGGGCAGTGTATCCACCCTAATCGATAAAACTAAATGCAAACACTTTCAAAATTAACCATTACAGCACCACTTTAATAAAACGAATACTCGAAGCAACAAAATTGAATTCAAATATTTTTTTCTAATCGAATACTGGAGTTAATCGATTAATCGTTGCAGCATTAGACTTAATTATAAAGACACAAATGTCCTCCCCAAAATGTAGCCCAAACACAGAACAAAATTACTTCAATCCAAAAAGTTGTTTAAAAACAAACAAACAAACAAACAAAAAATCACTTCAACCCCCAATTCAATTTTTTTAAATCCAGAAAAGTATTCAAATGCTTTGAGTCTGATTTGCATTAAAACATTTTTTTTTCTTTGCCTTTTTTTTTTTTTTAATTGAAAATGTATATTTTGATTGTAGCAACTTTTTTTGTTTTGGTGGGATTGAGTAATTAACAGACAATTCTACCCCCATTGGCTGCGTATACGTCACAAAATGACGATGTATAATCGATATGTGGGCTCTTATTGGCAAACACAAGACCTATCCATCCATCCATCCATTATCTTCCGCTTGTTCCGGGGTCGGGTCGCGGGGGCAGCAGCTTTAACAGGGAAGCCCAGACTTCCCTCTCCCCAGCCACTTCAACCAGCTCCTCCGGCGGGATCCCAAGGCGTTCCCAGGCCAGCCGAGAGACATAGTCTCTCCAGCGTGTCCTGGGTCGTCCTCGGGGCCTCCCGCCGGTGGGACATGCCCGGAACACCTCTCCAGGGAGGCGTCCGGGAGGCATCCGAACCAGATGCCCGAGCCACCTCAGCTGGCTCCTCTCTACGCGGAGGAGTAGCGGCTCGACGCCGAGTCCCTCCCGGATGACCGAGCTTCTCACCCTATCTCTAAGGGGATCTCAAAGCTCGTGACCATAGGTGAGGGTAGGAACGTAGATCGACTGGTAAATCGAGAGCTTTGCCTTTCGGCTCAGCTCCTTCCTCACCACTACGGACCGGTGCAGCGTCCGCATTACTGCAGACGCCGCACCGATTCGCCTGTCGATCTCCCGCTCCCTCCTACCGTCACTCGTGAACAAGACCCCAAGATACTTGAACTCCTCCACTTGGGGCAGGATCTCATCCCCGACCCGGAGAGGGCACTCCACCCTTTTCCGACTGAGGACCATGGTCTCGGATTTGGAGGTGCTGATCTTCATCCCAACCGCTTCACACTCAGCTGCGAACCGCTCCAGTGAGAGTTGGAGGTCACGGCTTGATGAAGCCAACAGCACTAAATCATCTGCAAAAAGCAGAGATTCAATGCTGAGGTCACCAAACCGGACCCCCTCAACGCTTCGGCTGCGCCTAGAAATTCTGTCCATAAAAGTTATGAACAAAATCGGTGACAAAGGGCAGCCTTGGCGGAGTCCAACCCTCACTGGGAACGAATTCGACTTACTGCCGGCAATGCGGACCAGACTCTGACACCGGTCGTACAGGGACCGAACAGCCCTTACCAAGGGGCTCGGTACCCCGTACTCCCGGAGCACCCTCCACAGGATTCCCCTAGGCACACGGTCGAACGCCTTCTCCAAATCCACAAAACACATGTAGACTGGTTGGGCGAACTCCCATGCACCCTCGAGGATCCTGCTGAGGGTGTAGAGCTGGTCCACTGTTCCACGGCCGGGACGAAAACCACACTGCTCCTCCTGAATCCGAGATTCGACTTCCCGACGGACCCTCCTCTCAGCACCCCTGAATAGACTTTACCGGGGAGGCTGAGGAGTGTGATTCCTCTATAATTGGAACACACCCTCCGGTCCCCCTTTTTAAAAAGGGGGACCACCACCCCGGTCTGCCAATCCAGAGGCACTGTCCCCGATGTCCACGCGATGTTGTAGAGGCGTGTCAGCCATGACAGCCCTACAACATCCAGAGCCTTTAGGAACTCCGGGCGGATCTCATCCACCCCCGGGGCCTTGCCACCAAGGAGCTTACCAACCGCCTCAGTGACTTCAACCCCAGAGATCGAAGAGCCCACCTCAGAGTCCCCAGACTCTGCTTCCTCAAAGGAAGGCGTGTCGGTGGAATTGAGGAGGGCTTCGAAGTATTCTCTCCACCGACTCACGACGTCCCGAGTCGAGGTCAGCAGTACACCATCTTCACTATACACAGTGTTAATAGTGCACTGCTTTCCTCTCCTCAGACGCCGGATGGTGGACCAGAATTTCCTCGAAGCCATCCGGAAGTCGTTTTCCATGGCCTCACCGAACTCCTCCCATGTCCGAGTTTTTGCCTCGGCGACTGCCGAGGCCGCAGTCCGCTTGGCCAGCCGGTAACTGTCAGCTGCCTCCGGAGTCCCACAGGCCAAAAAGGCCCGATAGGCCTCCTTCTTCAGCTTGACGGCATCCCTTACCGCTGGTGTCCACCAGCGGGTTCGGGGATTGCCGCCACGACAGGCACCAACCACCTTACGGCCACAGCTCTGATCGGCCGCCTCAACAATGGAGGTGCGGAACATGGCCCACTCGGACTCAATGTCCCCCACCTCCCCCGGGACAAGGGAGAAGTTCTGCCGGAGGTGGGTGTTGAAACTCTTTCTGACAGGGGATTCTGCCAGACGTTCCCAGCAGACCCTCACAATACGTTTGGGCCTGCCAGGTCTGGCCAGCATCTTCCCCCGCCATCGGAGCCAACACACCACCAGGTGGTGATCGGTTGACAGCTCCACCCCTCTCTTCACCCGAGTGTCCAAAACATGCGGCCGCAAGTCCGATGACACGATTACGAAGTCGATCATCGAACTGCGGCCTAGGGTGTCCTGGTGCCAAGTGCACATATGGACACCCCTATGTTTGAACATGGTGTTCGTTATAGACAAACCGTGACGAGCACAGAAGTCCAATAACAGAACACCACTCGGGTTCTGATCGGGGGGTCCGTTCCTCCCAATCACGCCCCTCCAGGTCTCACTGTCATTGCCCACGTGAGCGTTGAAGTCCCCCAGTAGAACGAGGGAGTCCCCAGAGGGGGCGCTCTCTAGCACACCCTCCAAGGACTCCAAAAAGGGTGGGTATTCTGAACTGCTGTTCGGTGCATAAGCACAAACAACAGTTAGAAACCGTCCCCCCACCCGAAGGCGGAGGGAGGCTACCCTCTCGTCTACCGGGGTAAACCCCAACATACAGGCGCCAAGCCGGGGGGCAATAAGTATGCCCACACCTGCCCGGCGCCTCTCACCATGGGCAACTCCAGAGTGGAAGAGAGTCCAACCCCTCTCGAGAGGATTGGTACCAGAACCCAAGCTGTGTGTGGAGGAGAGTCCGACTATATCTAGTCGGAACTTCTCTGCCTCACACACCAGCTCAGGCTCCTTCCCTGCCAGAGAGGTGACATTCCATGTCCCAAGAGTTAGCTTCAGCAGCTGGGGGTCGGACCGCCAAGGCCCCCGCCTTTGGCTGCCGCCCAACTCCCTACGCACCCGACCCCTTTGGCCCCTCCCACAGGTGGTGAGCCCATGGGAAGGGGAACCCACGTTGCCTTTTCGGGCTGAGCCCGGCCGGGCCCCATGGGGACAGGCCCGGCCACCAGACGCTTGCCTTCGAGCCCCACCTCCAGGCCTGGCTCCAGAGGGGGGCCCCGGTAACCCGCGTCCGGGCAAGGGAAACTGGGGTTCAATAATCTTGCTCATCATAAGGGGTCTTTTTGACAAGACCTAATTACCGGTAATTGGATTTTTATCCACATCTGGAAAACTCCTGATTTGGATCTAAGGATAACTCATTCTGCATGTTTGTTTTTCCTAGCCTTACATGACTCACTCATATTCCAATTGTGCAACTTGTTAGCAAAACCGGGATTGTGTCACATGGAACTTCTAGTGTAATTCCATCCTTTCTAAAATTAGGCAGTAAATGTTATGCAACATCGATCTGAGTTAGGACTAGGATTTTGACAGAGAATGTTATTTTAGATTCTGCTATTACAGCCATTGCAGAGCTGAAAAAAAACCCTGCCAAACAAAACACAATTTAAATCTGCCATTATGAAACATTGTAGGTTAGTGTTGGCTCATTTGCAAAATTGTCATTCTGGTTCTGCTCTGTCAGTATTTTAACTCTTTGTTTGGGATTTGCATGAAGCTTGTTATCTTACGAGATCTCTTGTATTATTTTATAACAGCACATTTCCTGCGCCGAATGCCCTCATTGTTTGCTCGTTGGTCATTCCTGTCGAGATAATGCCAGAAAGTCTTTTGTTGGGAGGAAAAAAAAAGTATCCACCGTGACATCTGGCTCTGGAGAAACTGACTCATTATTGACAGAGTGCTCCGCTTTCTCCTATGGGGTGAAAGTTTACTGTTGTTTTTTACTTCTTTTTTTTTTTTTTTTTTTCTTGTCGTACAGCCGCGTGTCTTATTATTTTTAGCCATCACCCGGGGAGACGTTCGGGTCACCCGATGCCTGGCGTGTAAAAGCATCCCTCTGCTTTCTTTTTTCCCTCTCATTCTTAGTGGCCCACAGATGAAATTCCATCTATACGTGTATACTGCTTTATATTATTATCATACACATAATACAGTTAAGTGAGTCAAACACGCAAACAGGATTGTCAAGGTCATAATAAAACCAGGTGAAGACTGGTATTAATTGTGGCTCTTTTAGTTATGAGTTTGATGTTGGACGACTGCAGTGGTCTATTACAGAACTACATTGTCGTATAATATAGGGCTGCAGCTATCGAATATTTTAGTAGTCGATTAATCAATGGACTAGTTAGTTCGAATAATAGAGTAAGCGGATAAGGAACATGAAAAATTAAAATACCTGAGCCTCAAACGGTATTTTGTCTTTTTTTAAATGAGGATCTATGTTCAACAAAAGAAAATTGGCTTACTTACATAGAAAAGTCTGCTAGCTTAACTGCTATAAAATGCTAAAGTTTTTTTTTTTTTACAAAGCTCTAAACAAATGGTTCAGACACATATTCCCACAAAAAAAAAAAAAAAAACGGCTAAATATAACTCTAAACCAAATTATGAATGCATTAAAAAAACATTAGCTCAAACAAAAACTTAGCTTACGTTGGTCCTAACAGGGAGCGATTGGATTCAGCCATGTGAAAAGAGGCAGACCAGAGGGCAGTTTATCCACCCTAATCAATAAAACTAAATGCAAACACTTTCAAAATAAACCATTACAACGCCACTTGAATTACACGAATACTCAAAGCAACACAATTTAATTCGAACATTTTTTTCTAATCGAATACTCGAGTTAATTGATTAATCGTTGCAGCACTAGTATAATAGCAGGGTATGCATTAAAAAGCATATGTGGTGAAATATGGATGTGTAAATGTGAAACAATATTTTTAATACAAATAATGAGCAAGAAAATTAAGAATATACAGTCTGGGCCGTACCTGAATAGGAGATACAGTGGTAACTCTACTTATGAATGTCTCTACATACAGAATTTTCAAGTTAAGACACGCCTCAATGGGAAAATAGCGCCTCTTGTTACACAGCTCCCAGAGTTTACTGAACGAAACATATTTATAGCTGCTCTGCCATTGGCTATTGCCTAGCTTCCTGGCATCCAATTGGCTAAGAGGGACCTCTACTGTACGTGTGTATCCCAGTGTCCTCTTCATTTGCCCCTCGTGTTCCGACAGCTATTTCTGTTTTTTTTTACATTATGCACAACTCTAATCGTATTTTTATTCTGCAATAATCTAGTTGTAACATGTATTTGTTAAATGTTTTGATGCATTTTTATGCATGATAAAAGATTTATGTCCGTATTTTGGGGGGCTTGGAACAGATTAGTGCATTTACATGGAAACCTTGTCTTTACTTATAGAATTTTCAACGTATGAAACTACTTCCACTACCAATTAATTTCACAAGTAGAGGTGCCACTGTACTTTATGGCTTCAAAATTCAAAAATAAGCCTTCACTTCTCGGGTGTTCCGCTACATATGAATAATAGCTAATGAGCAATCAAAGTGTCCCACACTCCACTTTATTTATTAGCAGTCGGTCACATGCAGCGATCTAACACCGTATTTAGGTTGAAAAACTAAGAAAGCTGTACTGCACACAAACAGGAAAGATTGTCTCAGGAGTGATTTGTTCGAGGATTCAAGATATTTATTATTTTTTTCGTATCATGCATGCATTTTGAAACGTTGTGAAAAAAATCAATGGGAGAAATTGGCCGCTAAAGCATTGGCATTATACTTCGCAATATTTACGTAAAATAACTGCACGGTTTTTTGCTTTTAACCAAGAATCGAGACTGCATACGTCCACATCTATAAAGAATTCAGGGATTTAAGCATTTATTCGCAAGAATTTTCAATGGAAAAAGCTCTTTGTCTGTGATATGGCGGACGCTAATTTGCTTACTGACTAGCATCATAGTTTGCAATATTTACATAAAATAAATGCCAACTGCACGTTTTTTATGCTTTTAACCAAGAATCTAGACCGTTTTACGTCCATATCTATAAAGAATTCAGGGATTTAAGCATTTATTCACAAGAATTTTCAATGGAAAAAGCTCTTTGTCTGTGATATGGCGGACGCTAATTTGCTTACTGACTAGCATCATAGTTTGCAATATTTGCGTAAAAGAAATGCCAACTGCACATTTTTTATGCTTTTAACCAAGAATCTAGACCGTTTTACGTCCATATCTATAAAGAATTCAGGGATTTAAGCATTTATTCACAAGAATTTTCAATGGAAAAAGCTCTGTCTGTGATATGGCGGCCGCTAATTTGCTTACTGACAAGCATCATACTTTGCAATATTTGCGTAAAATAAATGCTAACTCCACGTTTTTTATGCTTTTAACCGAGAATCACAACCGTTTTACGTCCGTATCTGTAAAGAATTGTGGGATTTAACCATTTATTCACAATCATTTTAAGCTCTTTGTCTGTGTTTCCACTCGGTCAGCTTTGACGGAGATAGGCCCCCTATGAATCGGCCCCGCGCCCCGTCAGTACATTATGAAGTCTAGTCTATGGTTTATGAAGTCAATGATTTGGTCATTGGAGGGGGAGGTCATTGGTTTTCCGTCAGTTTTTTTATTTTATTTTTTACTTTATTTATTTATTTATTTTTGGCTGGCTTGGTTACAGAGCAAGTACATTTAAGAGTATTGTTGATCATTCTCGATGAGTCACTGCCATCCTCACCCAGTCAAATGAATTGGACGTATGGCGGTGTCAATGACAGCCAACGAGTGCCTTATAAAGCATTATTTATGACAAAAATGCCCTTTCACCATTTGTCCTCACTCTAGCAAATTCCCCTTATTTACGCCTTAATAATATTTATCATGTTGCTCCGCTTGGTCCCACTTTCTCAAAGCACCCCCCACCTGTGCTGCACTCATATAATTTCCCCAATGTCCGCTGCTGCAGTTTATTGTTACAATGCCGCTCTTCTACTTCTATTTAAACCAGCACTTGTGTGATCAATTAGCAGTTGGCCTCCCCCCACTACACTAATTGCACCATTTCAACATCTTTTTATACCCAATCTGTAAACGGGGAGGTCCCCTGGATTGACTACGCGGTGGTTTGGCAGAGGACGGGCGGTGAGGCAGCCAATTATTTTCATGTATGTGCTGCAGACATGTAATTTGAAACGGCCACATTGATCCCCGAAGACGTTTTTTGCACCCTTCGCCACCCCTGAGACTACAGATCCACAAATGAAGTCGTCACTGGTGTTAATGCTGATTAGACTGGCTTTAAGCATTTTTTAAAGAGCCAAAGCATTTATTTTTAAGGCTGCAGCTATCGACTATTTTACTAATCGAGTATTCGACTGAAAATTCTATCGATTAATCGAGTAATCGGAGGTAAGGAGCAATTATAAATATACATGAGAAAACAAGACATTTCATCTAATATTAAACCATTTTCAGTCAATCAATGTCTTTATTTTCGATTGTTGAAAACAGCCAACAATTGCATCTCAGAAGTGACTAGAAAAAACAACTTTTTTACTGTTTTCACTCAAAAACCTCTAGATCTTATAAAAAAAATAAAAATAAATCTTATTTCTTACCTTAAAATTTAATTACGCTTGATAACACACTAAGGCTGCACCTATCGATTATTTTAGCAGTCAATTAATCAATGAACTAGTTAGTTTGAATAATCAAGTAATCGGATAAACATGAAAAAATTAAAATATCTGACCTGGGCCTCAAACGGTATGAAAAAAATAAATAAATAAGGATCTATATATGTACAACAAAAGAACAATTGGCTAACTTACATAGCAAACATCCACTAGCTTAAATGCTATAAAATGCTAACTTTTTTTTTTATTGTACAATGCTCTCAACAAATAGTTCCGATACATATTCCCACAAAAAATAGCTAAATATACCTTCAAACTAAATTACGAATGCATTAAAAAACATTAGCTCAACCAAAAACCTGGCTTATGTTCGTCTTAACAGGGAGCAGCTGGATTTGGCCATGTAAAATGAAGCGACTAGAGGGCAGTGTATCGACCCAAATCAATGAAACTAAATGCAAACACTTTCAAAAACAAACCATTACAACGCCACCTGCATTTCACTTGAGCTACAAGCTATAATTATAGGTTAGCTTCCATACAGCAAGACTTATTAACAAATTTCGTTCACATTTGTTTTCCCCATAAACACACATATACTGCGTATAAACAGGTTGGTATAGATGTAAAACACTTACATATACCGTAATTTTCTAAATATAAGCCGCTACTTTTTCCCTTCATTTTGAATCATGCGGCTTATTTGTTGATTGATTTGGGTTAATAGGTAACACTTAATTTGACAGCGGGGTCATAAGACTGTCATAAGATGTCGTAATCATGACACTATCATGGGCATGAATGAATGCTTATGTCATTAAGTGTCATTCGGTAAATTGTGTCACGAACACCATTTATCAAATCAAATCAAATCAAATTAATTTACATAGCCCTTTACAAAACCCGGAAGGTCCCCAAAGTGCTTTACAACAAAGACAAACATGGCACATAGTAAATAAAAGGCAGGAAAGTATTATACAATGACATTAGGAAGAAAAAAAGAAAAAAGAAACGAAACAACGCATCACCATTAAAGTCAGACAGCAAGTAAAACAATAAAACAGATAAAATGTATGTCCATCTCAGATCTTTTACATTCATTCAAAAGTGAGATAATTTGCCGGATACCACCAAATGACATCTGTTATAAGTATTCATTAATGCTCATGACAGTGTCATGTCGTAATTATGATTGTCTAATGATAGTCTTATAACACCACTGTCAAACAAAGTGTCACCAAATACCATAGCTAGCAATTTATGAAACAACTGGAACAGTAACTGAGGAAATAATTAGCACAGGATATGAATTTTGATATTCACATCTGTAGCGCTACAATGCATGCTAGGAGGCATGTTGGACAACAACAGTGTTGACAGCAGGTAGCAGCAGAGGTTGCCTGTCTCCCACAATGGGGCAGTGATGGCCAAATGAAGCTTTTTGAAGCAATAAAACTTTGCAGCAAATGGGTTCACAGCTTCATGGTGGTTCATTTGTTCTTATGACAGTTGTATGATGCAGCTGTCAAATAAAGCGTTACCAGTTAATATATTTTGGTGTAAATATCCCATATTACAGTGAGGACAGCTGCGGCTTATAGTCCAGCGCGGCTTTTCGATGAACAAATGTTTTCCGTTTCGTACCAAATTTGGTGGGTGCCGGCTTTTCGTCAGGTGCGCCTTATGGTGCGGAAATTACTGTAGTTTCAAAGGCAGAAAGTTAACATAAATCACTCAACAGTGTCAATGTAACCTACAGGCTGTGTAATGTGCAAGTGAATGAGCCCACAATGGAAGCAATTAATTATTATAACCACAAGGTGGCAGTAACATACTGTAAAATCTCAACTCGCTCTTAATACTGGAGACTCTAGCCAGAACAAAAAGATTTTTTAAAATTAAAAACCCGATCCGATCGGGGATGTCCCTGTTAACAACGCAATCTTTTTCCACGCAATCCCGATCTTCTAAAATGGTTGTGTAGTACAAAACATACATTATTTAGTTTTATTTTGATCCTTTTACGTCTTAATTTTGTACTTTTTAGCTCTTAAATTAATTCAAAAAGTTGTAAAAACACGATCTTTTGTGTCTCGAATTCGATCTTCCAAATATGACGTGCTCGGGGCTGATTTTTGATCATGTGGTCAGATTGGGGATATCCCCAATTTTTATACCTATGGATTATTTTGTCGGTGGGTAGCCTTAACTCCTTCAATGCCAACGACAGTGATAGATGTTAAATTTATTTGAACTGGGAAAGCTGGCATTGATTCATCATGTTTCACTGTTACCAGCCCTCGCAGTCAAAATGGATTGGAAGTATAGCGACATATATGTCAGCCAGTGAGTTCATATTTCAAATTACCGTATTTTTCAGACTATAAGTCGCAGTTTTTTTTCATAGTCTGGCTGGGGGTGCGACTTATACTCTGGAGCGACTTATGTGTGAAATTATTAACACATTATGATATCATTTCACATGTTATTTTTGTGGTTTGGAGTGAAACTGATGGTTTGGTAAACTTGTTAGCATGTTCTTTATGCTATAGTTATCTGAATAACTCTTAATAGCTATGGCCATGTTCGCGTTCTGCCTTTAGCAATGTGTGTTCAATTTTATTATTGACTTTTTTATTTTGAAATGCATGCTTTTAGTTTGTGGCGCTTTCACGCCCACGTGGGGGCGCACTCACACTTGTTTACGTGAAGAAGAGCGCTCACACGCCAGTAGAAGATGGGCGGCTACGCAGCTTTGAGTGAGTGGGCGAGTTAGCGAGTGAGAAACATGGCTGCGAACCTACGTTCATTGTTTATGCTTGTAAAATATCTCTGTTGAGGCAACGCCTGTGTGTATCATCTTTTCTGTTGTTGTTATGTGTTTTCCACCCGCAATTGGACACTTAGAGCCAATTATGTGGATGTTTGAACGATATGCTAATGCTAGCGAACGCAAGCTAACCGTTTGTCATTGCTGTAATAGCGCCTAATTATCATTTATTTACGTTGATGCGAACCTGTTTGGTATCGAGGACGAAATTGATTTAGCAAGTTATACGGACGTCCAGCATCGTCACTTGGGAGTTTAGCTCGCTGTAAAGCCAGGACCGAGCCGTAGCGTCCTGGTGAGGACAGTATATTCGCATATCGTTGTTCATGCACTGTACACTGTACACTTATTCCGCATGTTGTTCTCTACTGTATTTTTATATTAAATTGCCTTTCAAGATGACATATCTGTTCAATGTCTTGGATTTTATCAAGTAAATTTCCCCCAAAAATGCGACTTGTACTCCGGTGCGACTTATATACATTTTTTTCTCCTCGTTGGGCATTTTATGGCTGGTGCGACTTATACTCAGCTGCGACTTGTAGTCCGAAAAATACGGTAAGTAATTTTTAAAAATTCGATCGTTTTCACCTAATTCCGATTTTAAAATGATCTTATCGGATCTGTTTTCTGATCCCTCAATCGGATCAGAAACATCCCTTATACCAAATGTTAATATTGCGGTCTGTATGACCCAAAATGTGGACTCAGGTCTTTATGAGGTTATGGTTTTCAATTGTTTGTGTTTGTTTATGTGTGAAAGACAGCGGTGGGAATTGAAGTACATTTATTTTTCTGACATTTTACTTGAAACATTGCTTTAGTTTGGCAGTGAAGCTTTTTTGTTCTGAGAGGCTAATCAGTGATTGTGATGAATACTTGGAAATATTGAAAAAGAAGAAGTCGACACATTGGATCGGCTTGATGGAAACACAACGCTCGGGAATTAAAAGTCGATTCCAAAGTGGCAGCTTGCCAGCGAGTGTAAAAATGAAAGCAAATAGACTTTGGGTTGTTAATGTGATGCAACGAAAGGAGGCATGTGCAAATTGTAATGTGAAAGTCGCTTTTTTATTGGTGTTGCATTCTGGAAAAAAAAGCAGGCAATCCAATTATCAATCCAATTTATTTTGAGTTTGAATCGCAAGTGAGAAATAATTAAGACTGCATATGATTGTACGTGTGAGTTTTTTTGTGTCTTTTTTTCTTTTTCATTTTTTTTTTTTTTTTTTAAAGCAGAGTAGGCTCAACGTGTAAATCTAAACCCTCCATGGTGGCTGCGAAGAATAGAAAAAAGGCTGTTTTTGATCGAGACTTTGGAATCTGTGGTATGTTGTATCGACTGTGAATTGTGGTTGTTCGCAAGTCTTGTTGTGGTGAGCGTTGGCATACCGCGGAACATCAAGCGGGACTCTGCTGGCTCAGCAGTCACTATTGGGTTGTCAGTCAGCAGAGATGTTAGCAGTTAACGCGACAGTCAGGCATCACGTGACGAAAAAAAGAGGGAAGCGAGATTTGAAGATTTGTGTCGCTATAAGAGCAAAGTCATTATATTTATAAAAGCAAAGTCAAGTTTAATGAGTTGCTAAATTTTCACTGTATCTTAATTTAATGCCTTCTATAGTTTAGGCCTTTATCGTTTGAAATAATGGTCCTCAAAACTTGACATGTACCAGCTCAAAAAAATGCTAGTACTGAATTGCCACCAAAATTACAGTGAAATACAGTTGTGCAGTAGGCCCAAGTGTTCTCATACCATAAGAGGTGCTCACAATTTTTGCTCTAAGATTTAGTTTTTAAAGAGACAACCTCTTATTGATTGATTGATTGATTGATTGATTGATTGATTTATAAACTCTGCGGTAATCTATGTCTCGAGCTAGTAGCTTGTTAGCTGTGCTGAACTTAGAGCAGTTGTTTGAGCATGCACAGTGACCTATGTGTGGGTAAAAAAAAAAAAACAAAAAAAAAAACATTTGACTGGCTGTATGAATCAAGTGATGGTATGGACAAATGGCTTTTGTCTATCTTTTCATTAAAATTCAACTTTGTTTAGAATTGTATAGCACCTACAAATATCAGCAGCAATATAGCACAATGAAACACTATTCAGCATTTTTGGACTTTAAAAAAAAACAAAATTTAATGCTGCGGTCTACCCACAAGACAAGAGTGTTGCGATCAACTGGTAGCTTTGCCTTTGATGTAATCAAATGTAATGTCCTAGATTGACCCAAACACTTCATAAAAAGTTGCTTAAAGACAGCATACTTTATAATATATGAATATATAATGTAATACGGAAATACCCCTCACATACCATGAATGTATCTTAAATACTTTTAAATCTACTAAAATACTCTCTCAAAACTTCTTAAATCTACAAAAACACTCCCTGAAAGTTACCTAAAATTAAAAGAGAAATACTTACAGTATAGTGTTTCACCATAGATTTTACTATCAGTTGACGGGACATGGGACTCGGGGTAAAAAACTTACAATTCAAATATTTTCAAAACCAAAGCCTTTAGTGACCTAAAACCAAAAAAGTCACCTCCCTTAGGCATATATGAGACTCCATGAGCAGCGGCATCAAAAAAATTCAAAGACATTCCATAATAAAACCCTGATTATTTTTTATATAAGTATAACAAAACTTAAAATGGCTCTAAAACTCTCTGATTTTACAGTAGATGCACAAAAATCACCAAATGCTCAGGATCAATAGCAATATTTCACATATCATAAAGGTTTTTGCCTGAAATAGCAACTTTTTTTTTTTTTTATTTAATACAATTTTGATGCAAGTTTTTAACAGCTAATAAATCACTCAATTTTCACATCAGAGTGGGGAGAACAAATATTTGATACAATGCTAATGGGTTTTCCCATTAACTGTGTATCAAATACTTGTTCTCCCCACTATATATACATACATATATATATATATATATATATATATATATATATACAGTGGGGAGAACAAGTATTTGATACAATGCTAATGGGTTTTCCCATTAACTGTGTATCAAATACTTGTTCTCCCCACTATATATACATACATATATATATATATATATATATATATATATATATATATATATTATTAGGGCTGTCAAACGATTAAAATTTTTAATCGAGTTAATTACAGCTTAAAAATTAATTAATCGTAATTAATCGCAATTAATCGCAATTCAAACCATCTATAAAATATGCCATATTTTTCTGTAAATTATATATATATTCTGTAAAATAAATTGTTGGAATGGAAAGATAAGACACAAGATGGATATATATACATTCAACATACGGTACATAAGGACTGTAGTGGGCATTTCACTCTACTGTCATTTAAATCTGTCTATGTTGTCCTCACTCCGAAGCGTCTACTTTTTCCAAAGCTAGACAGCTAGTGAACGGCGCCGTAATAATTCAACTTCTTCCTTTTTCATCTGATTTATTAATAAAATGACCTCAAACCATTGTCCTCTTTAGACCGTCGTAAAACTACAAAAAAAAAGTACACAAGCATTGCATTAGCAACAACGTCAGCTTAGCACGCTATACAGGTTCACTAAACATAAACAAAAAGCGTCTCATACAAAAAATATAACATTTCGCTTACTAACATAATATGTACATTCTTTACAACAACCATACTTACGGACAAATCTTGTCCAAGGATCATATAAGCACAACATTATCAGCCCGAGACGTCGTGCAGCCATAATGAACAGGCAAGAAAACAATAAACCATGTCGCAAAGCGACCACAAAAGTTCGCTGTTGGACAGGAGAAAAAGCCTTGCTGTAAAACTTACCAAAAGGCAGAATACTTTCTGAGCGGGGCATGTGCGTTAATTGCGTCAAATATTTTAACGTGATTAATTAAAAAAATTAATTACCGCGCGTTAATGCGATAATTTTGACAGCCCTAATATAAATAAATAAATAAATCTATCTATCTATCTATCTATCTATAATATGCTTTTTTAAATATATGTATATATGTATGTATATAGTGTATATGTATTTTTATATGTTTATTATAAATATTTATATATGTATTATATAAATATATTGTGTAATCCAACGTGGCAGCTGTTACAAAAGAAAGTTTTTTAAGTTGAAAATTATTGTAAATAAATGCGTAAAGCGCAGAATTTCTACAGATGTGAACGTAAAAGTCTAGTTTTCTAGTCCAGTCTAATTTTATCCATCTTTTTTTTCACATTGTATCAAAGTGCATTCATGACATGTTGCATTGAATATAATAACTACCTTGAATCCTCGACCAAATCACTCTTGAGACACTCTTATTGCCACCTAAATTCGGTGTTAGAACGCAGTGTGTGATTGACTTTATCACAGTGAAAGCCAACGCAACATTCTGCCTGGTTCGGCCCCCTACGGGAAGGTGTGGTGCAATGTCTGTAAGAGCTGTCTTGTCAACTGATGGTGGAGTCTATGGTTTCCCATAGCTTGAAGTAAAAATAATAAAAACAAAACTATTCTAAACGATTTAATACAAATGTATTTTACATCAAAAAATCTAAACTGTCCTAAGTACATGTGCTGAATTTTCAAGGAAAGTTGAAGCCTTTTTAACGTTACACTTCGCAAATAAAATTCAGTGTTTCATTCATGACAACCGCACTTTGTGAATCACTTGTGTGTGTGTGGGGGAGGGGGGGGGGGGGGGAGAGTGAGAGATCCTACTGTAAGTTTTTTAATTGGCTCAAAGTGAAGGTTTTTTTGGGTCAACATTAGTTTAGTTTTAATTACTTGCCTATTTTTGCTTCATAGCTCCTTATATATACACATGCACTTTTCTAAATAACACCACATAATTTATTCCAAATGACTTCGCGGTCTCCCAGACCCCCTGTTTGAGAACCACTGAGTTAATCTTTTTCTGCCCTCCGACCTCAAAAACGCTACTCTGCCAAAATGTTACTGGTGGTTTTGAATAAATAATGGCCATGTGCACTTATCAGATGATGACTCTCCTCGTCAGGTCGCTCGTGCTGGAAGCGAAGTCGAGCCTTGACAGGCGGACAAGTTTTAGCTTGCGCGGCCGAGCCGCCAAACCCACTCTGACGTCTGCTCGGCTGAAACTATTACTCATAATAACACTGACTGCTGCTGTTGTTGTCCGTTGTAGGCAGTTTTTCCACACCTTGACATTTGCTTGCGTTGCAACCATTTGGTGGGGAAACAGACCACCATTTTGTGCCCACTGCTAGCTCTCCCAGTTCGAACAGATAGGACATCTATCGCCGCGACTCTGTTATTTTGTACCCAAAGTCCACTTAAAATCACAACAACAACCCACAAACAGTTACCACAGCTGAATGTGGTTCACTCTCGGCGGCCATGTCGCGGTCAAGTCCAAACGTGTGCAAATTACACGGCAGTCAGGCCAAAAAGGCTAAACTGTGGCGTGGGCGGTGACGGACACACCCGCGTTCGCACCCGCATGCACGTCTGCCAGACAGATCAAATGCAGGCCGCTAAACCGGTCGGCAGGCAAGAGCTGGAAAGCAAGAGTGGGGGAAAGGCGTTAAAAGCCCCCCTGGAGCTTTTGATTGATTTTGATTTTGCGTTTGCCAAAGATGGAGTGTTTGTTTGGCGTGTGCGTCCATTAGGGACTTGTTTGCGCTTGGGAGCGTACAGAGTGGCTCATTCAGCTGACGCCAAGTGATTAACCAGGTCCAGTTTGCACAAGGAATACTGCAATTGACGCCTCTTGACTGAACAGTATTTTATACAGTGGGGCAAATAAGTATTTAGTCAACCACCAATTGTGCAATTTCTCCTACTTGAAAAGATTAGAGAGGCCTGTAATCATCAACATGGGTAAACCTGTGGAAAAAAACAAACCTAAAATCACAGTTTGATTTTTAAAGAATTTATTGCAAAATTAGAGTGGAAAATAAGTATTTAGTCACCTACAAACAAGCAAGATTTCTGGCTGTCAAAGACGTCTAACTTCTTCTAATAAGGTCTAACAAGGCTCCACTCGTTACCTCTATTAATGGCACCTGTTTTAACTCATTATCCGTATAAAAGACACCTGTCCACAGTCACAGCCACAGACACAGTTAGTCACATTCCAAACTCCACTATGGCCAAGACCAAAGAGCTGTCGAAGGACACCAGAGACACAATTGTAGACCTGCACCAGGCTGGGAAGACTGAATCTGCAATAGGTAAAATGCTTGGTGTAAAGAAATCAACTGTGGGAGCAATTATTATAAAATGGAAGACATACAAAATGATAACAAGAACGGTGAGCAAAAATCCCAGAACCACACAGGGGGGGCTAGTGAATGACCTACAGAGAGCTGGCTATTGTCATGTTTTAGTCTCCCAAGGCACGTTTTTAGCTCTTTATAATTTCGTAATTGTCAGAAAAAAAATGGTTCGAAAAATTTTCGTTACAGTCATCGTTGACGCAAACAACACTGCCACAAAGCGGTGACAAATTTCATCAACCAAACATTGCTGAGATGCAAATTGACTATAGTCTAACAGAATTTGACCAGTCCCTCAAAAAGACAAATGTTAAAGGTTTTTAAGCAATTTATTAACTCCAGTTGAGGTAAAATAGCACATTAAACACACATAACAAAGAAAATTATACCGAGTGTGCACTAAAAAGAAAAAAAAATCTTGTTAAGTGCGTGCTTGGTTAATGTGAATGTTCGTTGGAAGTGCTGACGAAAAAATTAAGTCGATTGCCTTATTTAACTCTCAAAATAATTAATAATCACACACACAAACTTGCCTGGAGCATTCAAAGACAAGAACTACAGCAACACTCATTGCAGCATTATTAGCTCTTCATATGCTACCAAAAACAAGTTATATCAACCATTGACTGTAAAAACAAATAATAACAAAAAATAACCAAAAAATTCTTAGACAATACAAAAATCAAGTAAAAGAAGTCATGAGAAGAACTAAGACCAAACGATATGAAACACACAAAAAAAATCTCCTTTTGGCATGATATCCCAGCGCCAAAGAGACGTCTATCCCTGTCAATGTGAGCCAATAAATTAACAACAAAAACTCCTGTGATAAATAACAAAAGAGAAAAGAAAAACACAAAGCAGTGACATCCTGACACTATTACTAAAAGCTGCCTGCTCTAGATGTTCTTCTTGCGACGACCAAAATAAAATGACACATTTGATACTGAAATGAAAAATGTGTCGACCCAGAAAACTGCAACGGAAGCAGGGCAAAGGACCCTCATACATTTGTTGTCAAATGGTGATATTAAAAGATGGATGTGATTATTAAAGCTACAATAATTTCTGATGCGAATAATCCAATATGTTTTCTCTATTTTAGGCAACTCGTTAATTCCTATGACATTGAGTATACATTTAATTGGTGTTCGTATAAAGTGTTTGTCCTTGGGAAAACATCTTTAAAGAGTCCCTGGAGGCCCTCTGTTTTAGAAAAATGAATACAAGAACATACAGTGAAGCAAATAAGTATTTAGTCATCCACTAATTGTGTAAGTTCTCCCATTTGAAAATATTAGAGAGGCCTGTAATTGTCAACCTGGGTAAACATCAACCATGAGAGACAGAATGTGGAAAAAAACAGAAAATCATGTTGTTTGGTTTTTAAAGAATTTATTTTCAAATCATGGTGGAAAATAAGTATTTGGTCAATATCAAAAGTTCATCTCAATACTTTGTTATGTACCCTTTGTTGGCAATAACGGAGGCCAAACGTTTTCTGTAACTCTTCACAAGCTTTTCACACTCTGTTGCTGGTATTTTGGCCCATTCCTCCATGCAGATCTCCTCTAGAGCAGTGATGTTTTGGGGCTGTCGTTGGGCAACACGGACTTTCAAGTCCCTCCACAGATTTTCGATTGGGTTGAAATCTGGAGACTGGCTAGACCACTCCAGGACCTTGAAATGCTTCTTACGAAGCCACTCCTTTGTTGTCCTGGCTGTGTGGTTGGGATCATTGTCATGCTGAAAGACCCAGCCACATCTCATCTTCAATGCCCTTGCTGATGGAAGGAGATTTTCACTCAAAATCTCTCCATACATGGCCCCATTCATTCTTTCCTTTACACAGATCAGTCGTCCTGGTCCCTTTGCAGAAAAACAGCCCCAAAGCATGATGATTCCACCCCCATGCTTCTCAGTGGGTATGGTGTTCTTGGGATGCAAATTCTTTCTCTTCCAAACACGAGAACCTGTGTTTCTACCAAAAAGTTCTATTTTGGTTTCTTCTGACCATAACACATTCTCTCAGTCCTCTTCTTGTTCATCCAAATGCTCTCTAGCGAACCGCAGATGTATGGAGGTAGATTTGTGTCTTTATTATTCAATTCTTTTTTTTTTTTATTGAAGTGACATTTTCTTGATTGAAAATATATATTTTGATTGAAGCAACTTTTTATTTGATTGAAGCAACTTTTTGATTGAATAATAAAGACACAAATCTACCTCCATACAGACGGGGCTGGACGTGTACTGGTTTCAGCAGGGGGACACATCTGGCAGTGCAGGATTTGAGTCCCTGGTGGCGCATTGTGTTACTGTACTGTACTGTTACTGCGCATTGTGTTACTGCACCTTTGTTACTGTAGTCCCAGCTCTCTGTAGGTCATTCACTAGGTCCCCCAATTATTTTACCTTTGCAGATTCAGTCTTCCCAGCCTGATGCAGGTCTACAATTTTGTCTCTGGTGTCCTTCGACAGCTCTTTGGTCTTGGCCATAGTGGAGTTTGGAGTGTGACTGACTGAGATTGAGGACAGGTGTCTTTTATACCGACAATGAGTAAAAACTGGTGCCAGGTAACGAGTGGAGCCTCGTTAGACCTCGTTAGAAGAAGTTAGACCTCTTTGACAGCCAGAAATCTTGCTCGTTTGTAGGTGACCAAATACTTATTTTCCACTCTAATTTGGAAATAAATTCTTTTAAAATCAAACAATGTGATTTTCTGTTTTTTTTCCCACATTCTGTCTCTCATGGTTGAGATTTACCCATGTTGACAATTGCAGGCCTCTCTAACCTTTTCAAGTAGGAGAACTTGCACAATTGGTGGTTGACTAAATACTTATTTGTCCCACTGTATTCTTTATCCCTGCAAAGAACTACTAATTTTAGTGTTGTACTGATGCGCTTAAAGAGAAGTTGAGATGTTCTAATGAACAGTATATTAACTATCCATCCTTCTTTACAGTATGTCTTCAGAAACCTATTTGCGAACGACCGCTGCCAGCCCTCCCAGTTAAAATGGATTAGACCTCTATTGCCCTCAGTGAAGCAAGAAAGCTACAGAACTACTCATGTGACCTAAAAAAAAAAAAAATTAAAAAAGGAAACCATGTTAGGCTAACAAACGACAACTCAGCGACACACCTGCTTTTCTATCCCCGCCTACCTCCGCCGCACTCCCCTCGCATCCCAGATGCGACGAGCAGATGTGCCTCGGAGAGGAAGTGCCGCTGTGTAACGTGTGTGTAAAACAAATGAGAGGGGGGCCCACTTGAATTGTAATCTACACACATATACACGCACACACTTGCTACAGTCACGCTGCCGTGTAATTGTGTCCGTGAAAGTGCATGAACAAGCAACACAGGAGCATGTACCTTTTTTTTTTTTTTAAACTCCCCAGCGCCATAAAACAATAAGTCACCGGCACGCAAGCTTCATCTTAGGTCAATAAAGTGAATTCATACACACAAGCTTACATACACATCGGATGGAGGCAATGTCATAAAGCAGTGGTTCTCAAACATTGGTCCTCATCCCACAGGAACTGTGAGCTCCAGCTTGGCGGTCCGGGAAACTGCAATAAAATATGTTTTGACACACTATTAGTAGCTTCTATCAGTCACGCAAGATGGCCGAACATGTTTCTTCAAGCATGTCTTTACCGAAAATAAGCAGTTCCATGATCTGAAAGCTAACATATTTTTGTACATTATATATATGGCGGAAAACACTCAGGTGACTTGAAGTTTCACTCTGAGACCCCCAATTTGGCCAAATTTCAAAATTGTCCGATATGCATGTGTGATACATCATTGGAAAGCTTAAACTCTCTATTTTCTGGAGGAAGAATAATTTTGAACCAGAGGGCATTTAAAAAAAAAAAAAAATTAAACAGCAAAACCCTAACTGGAGGCGAGAGCACGCGAGAGCAGAATTAAAGACACCACGATTTTAACGAGATATTATCGCGTACTTACCTTGTTTCGACCCAAAAACTCCACGAAGCATGTATCACCGAGAGTCAAGACACAGCTGTGAATGGCCACAGTCGAATTTTTTATTTTTTTTAATGGGTGAAACACGGTGATATAACAAGGCTCGCGATGCAGAAATTGCAGACAACAAGGAGTGTTTGAGATTTGCTTTTTCATATAGTTACCCTTTTAAACGTTATTTTTCCAAAAAAATTTGTATGGATTGATTACTTATCATCTAACACAGGGGTGGCCATTACGTCGAACGCGATCGACCAGTCGATCGCAACGCTAGTGTGGGTAGCTCGCAGCATCAAAAAAAAAAAAAAATAATAATAATAATAATTTTTTTTTTTTAATGTACATAGTTAATTATGTTATGTGAGCAAACATAATTTACCGTCCATTTTTTATTTATATTTTTTTAAATGTACACAGTTATTTGTGTTTTGTGAGCAACATAACCTCATATGTTGCTCACAAAGCATAATTACTGTAACTGTACATTTAAATTTTTTTCTTTTTTTTAGTTCACCCTCCTCTCTTAAGGTAGATCGCGGGAGGTTGTCTCATTTAAAAGTAGAGCTTGGAGCAAAAAACTTTGAGCACCCCTGATCTAACATATTGGGCGAAATGCGACAGTAAGAAAAAAAATACAATTAAGTGATAGTTATGAGGTAGATATTCGTGTCTTTTTTACAGACATCATATTTTTCATTGTGACGTCATTTGGTTAAAAGTTTAAAATATTCGAGTGAATAATTTTTGAAATTCGTGTTTGTTTTTTTAACTGAATATTAGACATCAATTAATGATTCAAAGCTAAAAATGACAGAAATTTTGAATGATAAATATAATTACTTACCTTCTTTTGATGGCTAGGTTGAAACAAAAGCGGTTGCGCGACGACTGTAAACGGGGGTTTTCAGGGTAAAACGAACAAA
The DNA here is from genome assembly GCF_030265065.1 of Corythoichthys intestinalis. Lineage (NCBI taxonomy): Eukaryota > Metazoa > Chordata > Actinopteri > Syngnathiformes > Syngnathidae > Corythoichthys > Corythoichthys intestinalis. The sequence continues at coordinate 8,993,111 of NC_080400.1, forward strand.
TTAAAAGTAGTTCGGGGGCTTAATGCGCCATGAATCTGCTATGGCAGCATATAGACATATTGTTCTATCAAACACAACCGTTCTTTTGGCTTAAAATACAGCTGTTTATTTTAACAGGGTTGCAAGAGCAAAAACTGCTTTTTCAATCTTGTCTGTGTTTTCCGCCACATAGATATGTATATATTTTTTAGCATTTTCTCAGCAAATTAGCCTAATTGTTACAGTTTGACCGGAGAATAACATCTGCTCACATGAAAGCAGAAAATACAGCCTGGAGTAAAGATAACACAGCACTGGGGAGGTAGTTGGGCGGCTTACAATATATAGTACATATTATGTTTGTAACGTTAAATACAATTAGAAAACGATTTAATTAAAAAATATATATATATTAAAAAAAAGCATGGCCGATATTATTTTGCCGATTCCGATACTTTGAAAATGACGTGATCGGACCCTATCGATCGGGATGCCGGGATGGTCCTATATTATTTGAAAAAAAAAAAAAAAAATAGAAGCTAAAAAACACATCTTTTTCAGGGGTGCCAATAATTATGGAGGGCACTGTATGCTCCTGTCAAGAATCGAGATATGTCGGAAAACACTCAGGTGACTTGAAGTTCCGCTCTCAGACCCCCAATTATGAAAATTTCAAAATTGTAAATAATCGTTTATGGCAACCGTGCTTATTTTTGCCTTGCTGTTGACTGGCTACCATAAAAAAAAATACCCACCGTTGTTGTAGTCAAGCCTTTAAAGCAAACAAGCTCTCCGGTTAATAATTGACGTCTGCATATTAAATGCCTCGCATACATACTGGAGAGTGGCTTTAGAATATAATTGCAAAGTAATGCATTTTCTCCTAGTGTTTGCCTGTCCTTTTAATTAGCTTAATGAGTGCAGTCAGCTATGTGTTGCCAGCACGTGCCATAAATAAGGAATCTTTATTTTTCCGACTCTCCTCTCCTCCAGGAGATTTTCTGCCGCTTTGCTTCCATAATGCACTTCCACTGACGCTCTGATGAAAATTTCATGCACTGCACGCTCGCTTCAACTCGCCCCCGCTCGCGCCTCGCCAGATGTTTCATCCCGCCCGTCGACTCGGATTGTCTCGGCTGTCGGCAGGGGGCGACACTGTGTGAAAAAGACCTAAACACTCGACTGACCTTTGAAGTCTTTCAGGAAAAATGTCAGCTCTCGCTTCTCTGAAACACACTTGGGGCTGCTCTATGTGATTTTTAATTAAGACGGATTAAAGTTGGCACCGATTCAATTACTCACTTCATTCCAGAGTACATGCTCTGTCAAGTCCCTTTTTAATCACAATTTTTAGAAATTCACAATATCTCTTTCAGTGCCATTGACAGTGTTAGACGTCCAATTGATTTGGACAGGGAAGGGCGAATGAACAGTTTTTCAGTCCTCATTTAGTCCTCCCAGTTTAAATTAATTGGATTTCTGTTGCCCTCTATGGCAGTAAATGAGTTAACCCTGTCCAACAAACTGAGAATTCCTTAGACATTCCACCACGTGTAATAAACGTAGACGTAAAAACACGTCTTTGGCTTTGATCGAGTTAATTAACATTAACATTTAACATTTTTAAATAAATATACTGTTAATGATGTGTTGTGAGCGCAGACTCTGTTACTAACCAAAACCAAAAGCAATGTATGCAACTGAACTCACTATAATTAAAAAAAAAAAAAAATGTATGTATGTATGTATGTATATATATATATATATATATATATATATGTATGTATATGTGTGTGTGTGTGTATATGTATATATATATACGTATATACACATCTACATATATACACATATATATTTTGTTATACAGGCAGTCCCCCTGGTTACGAATGTGTTGCGTCCCTACGCTGGCGACGTAACACAAATTTTTGCACAAGTCGGAATTAACCCGTTGAGTACCCCTAAGTATCCCCTAAATCTAAAAATAATCTAAAAATAACTATTCAAAAACATGTATTATAAGTTATATTAATAAAATGAAAAAATAGGATACTGTACCTACTAGAGATGTGCGAAATTTCCGATTCTTAGATTATTTACAATTCTGCTGTGGGAGTTTCGAGAATGATTCACAAACATTCAAATTCCGATTGTTGAATTACACCAGATAAAGCGGAACTTAAAACACAGTTAGCGCAGTTTTCGGGACGCAATGAGGAACGGACCGACACTAAATATCATGTTCAACTCATGCCGCTAGATAAAAAAACAGTAATACCTGACTGCGGCCGACAGTTGCTCCAATCAAATACTATACGGCCACATGATGCCATGGTAGATATCACATATACAGTGGGGCAAATAAGTATTTAGTCAACCACTAATTGTGCCAGTTCTCCCACTTGAAAATATTAGAGAGGCCTGTAATTCTCAACATAGGTAAACCTCAACCATGAGCGACAGAATGTGGAAAAAAAAAAGAAAATGACATTGATTTTTAAAGAATTTATTTGCAAATCATGGTGGAAAATAAGTATTTGGTCAATACCAAAAGGTCCTCTATGCAGATCTCCTCTAGAGCAGTGATGTTTTGGGTCTGTTGTTGGGCAACACGGACTTTCAACTCAAACTCCAATCAACAGATTTTCTATGAGGTTGAGATCTGGAGACTGGATTGGCCACTCCTTTGTTGCCCTGGCTGTGTGTTTGGGATCATTGTCATGCTGAAAGACCCAACAACATCTAATTTTCAATGCCCTTGTCCATGGAAGATTTTCACTCAAAATCTCTCGATACATGGCTGAATTCAGTATTCTTTGTCCTCCAGACACGAGAACCTGTGTTTCTACCAAAAAGTTCTATTTTGGTTTCATCTGACCATAATACATTCTCCCAGTCCTCTTCTGGATCATCCAAATGCTCTCTAGTGAATCATTTTGACGCCACGGGGTGAGATCTTGCATGCAGCCCCAGATCGAGGGACATTATCAGTGGTCTTGTATGTCTTCCATTTTCTAATAATTGCTCCCACAGTTGATTTCTTTCCACCAAGTGTTTTACCTATTGCATATTCAGTCTTCCCAGCCTGGTGCAGTCTACAATTTTGTCTCTGGTGTCCTTCGACAGCTGTTTGGTCTTAGCCATTGTATAGTTTGAAGTGTGACTGACTGAGGTTGTCTTTTATACCGATAATGAGTTAAAACAGGTGCCATTAATACAGGTAACGAGTGGAGCCTCGTTAGACCTCGTTAGAAGAAGACCTCTTTGACAGCCAGAAATCTTGCTTGTTTGTAGATGACCAAAAACTTATTTTCCACTCTAATTTGGAAATAAATTCTTTAAAAATCAAACAGTTTGATTTTCTGTTTTTTTCCCCACATTCTGTCTCTCATGGTTGAGGTTTACCCATGTTGACAATTACAGGCCTCTAATCTTTTCAAGTAGGAGAACTTAATATATTTGGTGGTTGACTAAATACTTATTTGCCCCACTGTATGTAGAATGAAGAATATTGTAGTTATGTACCAAGATCATTTTAAATAGAACAGGGTATAAAGGTTTCCGCTACGTGTTCATTTCCATGGAAACCGCTCACAGTTACTTCTTGTTTTGGCCTGGAGTCCCACCCGCTAAGTATTTTGGGACTGAGAAAGGCGTGTGCTTGTGCGGGTGCACATTCGAGCCGAGTGCAGCCGCCTGTTGAGGTGTGCGAGGGAATGTTGATCTGTGTGCGTACATTAATGAATGTGAGTATTTTTCCGTCATTCTTGAGGGTTCCAGCGATAAGTTGGACCCCCTACATGCGCGGCAGTTTTGTAGCTTTGCCATTGTAATGGTGGGTACTTGTCGCTCCAAGTTGGCAAGCATTGTTTAGATCATATTCATGTTTGACATTATGCCGTGAGGTCACCTATTCATTTTGCTTCTTTGGGATATGTTGTAAGTCTGATTGACAGTAAAGTGCTTAGTTGATGCGACTTTTTGTGGCCAAATTGACCGCGTGTGCGTACGGCGTGCCTCAGGGTTGTGTGCGCGCATTCGCGCCCACGCCCACCGTTGTGTTTATTGCACTGTGGACTTAATTTGTGTGTTGTTGATTATTGTGCAGTCAATTTGCATTGTTTTACATTGGCACTGATATGCTGTTAACCCTAACCGTTAACAGTCACTGTCAACTGCAGCCAAAGAGTTAATATCAGTCAAATGAAAAAAGAAAGCCTTTTTATAGGTGCTTATATGTCTCTTTCATATACGTTTACATTTTTTTTTCTAAAGATACGTGAGAGAGGAAAAACAAATTAGTGTTTTGGATTCCTCCAAGGTTTTATTTTAGCATGTGAGAGCATACAGTCAGCAGGCAAGTGAAGTGCAATAAGCCGTTCTCATTTTTCCACCACAGTGTGGGCGTTTGCTTGTTTGGTAGCGGCGCGTAAAAGCACTAAAAAAAAATACATGAAAGAAGAGCGTACAGGGAAAGTGTTGTCTAATAAAATGAGTCTCTGAGGAGATGTTCTTTGCTGCACTCTACCCACTCCATTGTCATGTTTTGTTGCGTCTCGCCAGGAATAAATAGAGATGTGGAGTCCACTCAATGGCTACATGTTTTGTCTATCAGGTTACTGTTTAGTCTTGCTGCATTTTGTGTTATGTCAGTTTTAGCTGTGCTTAATAATGCGCACATAACATATAGAAAAAAATGATTTTAGCACACATTTAGCAAGGTCCAATGCTAATACCAAATAGCATCAGTGTTTTGGTACTAACATTTCACAAACAGATTCAATGGTTACAACTCCTAGACAGCACAATAGAATTTACAACAGTTTTAGCGGACATATATTCTTTGTCTCTGCACAGATCAACTCATTTTAGTGCTGTATTGATCAACTGAAATTGTAGTTGATGAACAGCTCCAATTAATAGTTCTGTGTATTCATTAATCATCATTCAGTAGTTCTTTGAACCGCCATTTTATTTATTGCATGTTTTTTTTATTCAACTGAAGTGGATCCTGCCTGTTGTTCGTATTCGCCAAAGACTGGAAGCTTTTTTTTCATCTGCTCCACTTCGATCTCAGCTGCCGCTTCAGTGAATTACAGAGCTTGGATTAATGAGGTGTTGCATGGTCGCTCCAAGGACACATCTTTTTTTTCCCTTTTTTCTTTTTTTTTTTTTTTAATCTTCATAGATGAACTGCCATGACCAATCAAAGAACGGGGATAATCATTCTGGTAGATACTTTATGTAACTATGTACTAATGCAATCAATTGATACAATGATCAATTCTTAAGGTATTCTATAGTGAAATCCCTACTGATCAATAGGTAAATAATTACTAGTTTTGCACCAATACAGACACTAGTGTCCGTACCAATACGGCACTAAAATGATGTTGTCACTATCGTCACTAAGAATGCCACACGACGTCCTGTCCATCTGAAGTGACAGGGTGGACATTCATTGCCAGTGTCCCACTTCAGATGGATTGGATGTCTATTAAAGTCATGGCTGAAAATAAGCAGTGGCTGACCAAGTGTGAGTGTGTAGTAAATTTAGTCATAATAAAATAGTATATTTCATCAAAAATCATGGTATCGGTGCAGTATCGGCATCGGCCAATACCACACTTTGTTGGTATAGTGAGCCAAAAAATGCTGGGGGAACACTCGAGAAACCGGGGTGTTCGCCGGATGTCCCGCCGCCGGGCAGTCGGGCCGAGCCCCGCCGGTGGCCTGCCGGACCGGCCAGAGTGGCGGGCTCCGTCGGAAGACGGCTACTTGTTGACTATCGGTCTTCTTCCCGGTGTTTAGCCTTGGATTGAGTTTACCACCGCTTTGAGCTGCGTTCCTAAACAACCCGACTCCGGGAAGGCCGTAATGTCTCTATCATCACAAGCCCTGTAGTTTAGCTTAGTTTATGTGTTTTTAGATGTAGCATTCGCGCTAGCAGCAGTCTCGTATTCGTTCCAAAAATCTTTGTGATGTAGTTTTAAATGGCTGCTGGGTTAATGGTGTTGAATGAGGACGCTGTCTTTCCGCCTCGAGGAACTTCTGCACTGCATGTTTTGCAAATGGCGAGAGCGACGTTTGTTTACCACACGTAAAACAACCCACATTAGTGAGATCGGTTATAATATTGCCTCATCTCTGTTGTGTAACTCCGCCTCCTCTATGACGCAATATTGCTCAACCCCCTCCTCCCTCAGGGGCTTCAGAGAGAGGAGGGGTTGAGGAGGCGGCAGTGGAGAAGTGGACAAAACTGCTTCGTTTGCGCACATTTGGGGGCTTAATCAAGTATATAATTATAGGATTGCATTATCGGTTGAATTTTTAAAATCTAGATTATCTGTGTGATGTCACAATTGCCAGTATCGGCCGATAATTATCGGTAACCGATATTATCGTGCATCTTTACTTTTAACCAAGATTCGAGACTGTTTTATGCTCATATCTAAAAAGAATTCAGGGATTTAGGCATTTATTCACAACCATTTTCATCGTAAAAAGCTCTTTTTGGTGATAAGGTGGCACCACAGCGGCCTCAAGACTAGCAGCACAATCGACATATTTCCGTAATACAAATGCTCACTGCCCGTTTTTTTTTTGCTTTTAACCAAGATTCGAGACTGTTTCACATCTATATCTATAAACAGGGGTGCACATAATTTTTTTGCCCAGGTTCTCAGAGGAGGACCTGGAGATGTGACTTGGTCCTCATTGAGCTTGAGAGCCGACCCGCCTAATGCGATAAAATTATGACAAGCTATACTTAGAGACAATTACCTTTAATTAATTATATAAACAATTAACGCTTGATTAACATCAACTGGCACAACAAAATTGCCATTACTTTGAAGTGAAATGTAAAGAAATAAACATAAAAACACTAATTCAAAATAAAGGGCATTCATATGCGGCTCTCACATTAACTCCAAGCCTTTGTAAAAGTGGGATGTCCTCCTCATAAGAGATCATTGAACGTTTAGCTTCGTGAAATGCGAGCAAAAACACGTTTGTCAGCGCATGGCGCTGTTCTACAATAACTTTATTCCGCCACTTGTCCATAGGGCGAGTGGGGTCCTATCTGACATCGATAGTTTGCTTAACTGCCACATGCTCTGTTTTTTTCGTGCTTTTCAAAGTTTGGATGGCTAAAATTCTTTGCCCCTACATAAAATGCGCTGCTCTTATTAGCAACATTGGGATTCTCACGGCAAATGTTGCACCACATTTCCATGCGAGCATCATTTACTTCTAGCCATGTTACTTCCTGCAGCCACTTTTCAGCAAAAGTCCTTTTTTCGGTAGCTCCGGTGATGTCTCTGTTGTCTGTCTGTCTTTTGACGGGGGTGGGGGATCACAGAAATAATTACTCAGTGGGGCCGAGAGAAAGTGATTTTCTCGTGTCCGCCGCAAATACAGTGGTCAGCCATTGGTACGCAAAAGCGTATGGAAGCCGTTGAGGGCCAGCGCGTTTGTCTATGTCAGGTCCGCATGGCGGACCACTTATGTGCACCCCTGCCTATAAAGAATTCAGGGATTTACGCATTTATTCACAAGAATTTTTAATGTAAAAAGCGCTTTGTCTGTGTTTCCACTTGGTCAGCTTTGACGGAGATCGGCCCCCTATTAATGGGTCCCGCGCCCCGTGTCCCGTTAATATATTATTAAGTCCAAGGTTCAGGCCTAACCTGTATATATTAACTCTCTCAGTTTTTCAATATTTGTCGTCATTATTCTTGACCCCCTACCCAGATAAAAAATTTTTTAAAAAGTATGGGAATGCCCGAAAACCATATCAGAAAGTACTGGTGCACGATAATTATTGGTCCGATAATTATCGGTCCGATAATGGGAATTATGACGTCATCCCGATAAATCCAATAACATTTATAATAGGACCGATAATATGTACTGTTGTGGCTTTACAGTTTACACACTAGTATGGGAAATCAGTTGACCGGGCCATTGCTCCCACCTGCTGGTCAGCATAATTCACTGCATCTATTTTTTGTTACAGTAGTTTGGTTCAATCACATACAGTATCGTAGCCTATGAGGTTTATCCGAGGCGCGATTATTGCTAGTTGAAACACATTGCGGTGTCTAGCGGTAGCAATTACAGTCGTGAATGCTTTCTGTTACGTGTCCGCCTCGGAAATATATGTATTTTATGTTTACTATAACATATGGATGTGCAATATATGTTTACTTCCGTGATGAAGGGTCATATGTACAGAACTTAACATAAGTTGTGTTATAGAAGCCAGCCAATGCCTTAGTAGCTGAAGCTAGTGTGCTATGCTATACATATAATAGTTGTGTATATAAGTGTATTGTGCAATTTGTTGTATATTGAGTATTGAATATGTGCATTTTTCTGTTGTACTTTCACAATATTAAGATGAGTGTCTTCCCATAAAAGCAAGAAAAGACCAAGCCTTGTGGTTTATGGAAGTGCATTCATTCTTAGCTGGCTGTTGGGCAGTACAGGAGTGAAAAGCGCTGTTTTGTTCATGTCATTATGAAAAATCTGGTGTTATCAAAGGCAAATCTATGTTGAATCCACCACTAGTTTTTTTTTTTTTTTTTTTTTTTAAACCTCCAGGTGTTCAAAAGCTCAGGTTATACATTTTAAAATTTATATATTTATTATCGGTTATCGATATCGGTGTCGGCTTTGAGTAGCAGGAAGTTATCGATATCGGTTTCAAAAAATGGATATCGTGCACCCCTATCAGAAAGTGACCCGAAATCAACAGCAAGTGACCTAAAAATGCCCCCAAATTTAACAGAAAGTGACCCGTAAGTATCCTAAAAATAACAAGGGAGTCATCCAAAATTAAGTCATTGCCTGCCATTTACGAGAGACTTCCAATTCATTTCATGTGGAAGGACTGGCTCTGAATGCCCATCAATGGCAGCCAGTAGGTCGACAAGGAAAATGCAAAAATTTGTCTAGTACTATCTTGCTATCATATTCACAGTATGTATTTTAATATATATTATATCTTGAACGTATTGCAAATGGACAGGGTAATAAGTGGGGTGCTGGCATTTTTCGAACGAGCAAAGAGCTTCGACAGCGATAGGTCTTATTAATTATTTTAAAATGCCAGCATGGCTAAAATAGAAATGTCAACTTGGCACGTGTCAAATCTCGGTAATGTAGGGTGAAAGCCAAAAGCCGTTGCCTCCATATCATTTTTAATTCATGCACCGTCCGCGTGCGTACTCTTTAGAATAGTTGCATCAAATAGCTGATTAAAAACAGTATAAATCCTTTGTACTTTCGCATCCGCTTGAAGTTTTGGACCGTTAGCTTGTTTTTTGATCCTATGATGATCACGCCTATTGCGACAGTGCTCATTCTGGGTGAGCGTTTCATTTTTTTTTTTTTATTGTTTGTAGAGCTTTTATGTTCTTTGCTCTTGTGTGGCACTCTCAATGCGGCTTTGTACTTTTATTGTTTTTACTTTAGGCACTATTCTTTCGCCAAATTAAAAAAAAACAAAAAAAACAGCATACAAATTCTTAGTCATCACGAATCTTTGGTCTTGTGATTTTGTTGTTGTTCTTTTCCAAGCTGGCTTTGACTGTTTCTACTGTATGATAGTTGTTTTGTCTCCATGCTGCAATTTCACACTAGCGTTCCAACAGTTTCTCTTGAGAAATGTGGTATTGATATTTGAGTAAGTAGCTAATATAGACGTAGGGGGTGTGCTAAATCATTGGCTGCCATTGACGGCGATGGACGTACAAACCTTTGGAGGCATTTGAAGGGCTGCGATTACAACGTTGTAGATGTTTCAAAATATCTTTCTTTTATTAACTGCAAAGATTATAATCTTGTTTTATTGAAGACTACATGAATCAAATTTTTTTTTCAATTTAATTTTTTTAAAAATTCAAAATGTCATTTTTATTTTTAAAATAAAATGTTTAAAAAGAGAATATTTTCAGTTTTTTGCTTTTTGTTTTTATTTTAAAATTAAAAAATAGACAAATATGATTAAAACTAATAATAAAAAGGATAATATTTACTGATAACCTCTTATAGGTTAAGTGTCTATTTTTGTTTATGAGAAAATAACTAGGGCTGTCAAACGATTACAATTTTTTATCCAGTTAACTACAGTTTAAAAATTAATTAATCGTAGTTAATCGTATTTAATCGAAATTCAAACCATCTATAAAATATGCCATATTTTTCTTTAAATTATTGTTGGAATGCAAAGATAAGACACAAGATCGATATACACATTCAACATACGGTACGTAAGTACTGTATTTGTTTATTATTACAATAAATTAACAAGATGGCATTAACATTCTTAACATTCTGTTAAAGCGGTCCATGGATAGAAAGACTTGTAGTTCTTAAAAGATAAATGTTAGTACAAGTTATAGAAATTTTATTTTATATTAAAACCCCTCTTAATGTTTTCGTTTTAATAAAATTTGTAAAATTTTCATCAAAAAATAAATTAGTAGCCCGCCATTGTTGATGTCAATAATTACACAATGCTCATGGGTGCTTAAGCCCATAAAATCAGTTGCCCCCAAGCGCCAGCAGAGGGCGACAAAACTCCCAAAAACACAAGTAACAAGCTGGCATTGCACTGTGCTGTCATTTTAATCTGTTTGAGCGGGGCATGTGTGTTAATTGCGTCAGATATTTTAACGTGATTAATTTTTAAAAAATAATTACTGCCCGTTAACGCGATAATTTTGACAGCCCTAAAAATAACTAAACGGGGAAAAAAAAGTAAAAAAACAGAATTACACTCTTGTTATTCATCCCAATACCACAAGTTTATTCATGCTTTGTATTTTACATTTCAACATATTTTACTCAATGACACTGATAAGGTTAAACATCTAACTCATTTAAACTGGGAGAACTGTAAGGCTGTAACAACTATTCGATTATATCGATTAATAAATTATTTCCCGACAAATTTGAGAATCTATTTTTGCCGGCAGCTATGAGCGGTCCCGTTTGGGTCCTTGTTTGTGTGTTATGTGAGGCTGCACGCGTGCGCCAGTGATTAGAGCAAGAGAGAGAGAGCTCACTGCTACACTTAGGTTGCGTTGCTGAATCAATAAAATTACTCAGTGTCGAGAGTTAAATAGTCTTGCGTTGTTAGCTTCAGTGTTCCTCCAACAGAGAAATGAAATGAAAAATGAAGCCAATTGTTTTGTTTGTATTCTTTGTTGATGAGGCGTTACTACTTAGTACAGTGTCAAGCTAGTTAGCGATTATGCTAATCATTGTTTTAAGTGCCCGTTTGTATTGTGTTTTGGAGAAGCATATTAGCACTTCAGTTATTGTCAGATGGTAAAGTTGTCTCATTTCTTTCAATAAAGAAACCAAACACATAAACCCATTCATATAACAGTCTCCTTTTTACACAAACTCCCATTCAAACTGTAAATTGTCATACAAGAGAGTGTGCTTTGAAATTGGATTTGGATTGTATTTATGTACAACTGTTTGATAAAGAACAGTCTGCCGCCTCCTATTCAATTTTGTTGTTTAGTGTAAAGAAAATAAATGTGTCATTGACACAATTTATATCAGCGCTTTGCCCACAAGAAAGAAAAATGTCAATTAGCAGAACTTTTTATTTATTTTAATGAACAGGACTTTTGTCTGATTTGTGTACTTATAAATTCTTTTATGTTTTATGCTCAGAACCTTTAACAAACTTTAACACATTTTATGTACTTAAAACAGTGCAGCTGCAGATTACAATTAAATCAGGAAGCTGTAATAAAATATTATTTTTGAAGGGAGTAGTCATCCATTTTGTTTTTATTCTTACTTACAACAGGTCCCGAAAAAACCTCCAAGTTAAATTGTGAAGGTAATTGCAAAACACATCACGTTTGCCTCCCGACAATCATGGAAAATTTGTCATTTGTCATCAGGATTCCCGCTAATTATAATCACAGCTAGCAGAATTCCGGAATGTAAATTAGGTTGGAGATTTTATGACAACGCACACGGGTGAGGGTGTTGCAGTGATTTGTCAATAGGTCGGTCATTGCATCAGGCGGTTATTTTAAGATAGTTACATGTTGTACTACCTTGAATATGCTTTTAAATTGTTACTTTATTACATAGTGCTACGTTATGTTGCGCTTTATGTGATACATGCTTCCAATCTGCTAGTCTTTGAATTCTGGTGGAATTTTCTGTCTTCTTGCTTATGTGCTGAGGTGTTTTTCTTGATTTTGCACCGTGAAACCCACCCATGGGAGTCTTCTTGTTTCATTTTTCCCTCATCCATAAAAAGGTGACAATAGTTCAATTTTATCAGCCATATTTTCCAGACTATAAGTTGCACCTGAATATAAGTCACACCAGCAGCCATAAAAAAAAAAACATACACTGCTGGCCAAAAGTATTAGCACCCCTGCAATTCTGTCCGCTAATGCTCAATTTCTCCCAGAAAATGATTGGAATTACAAATTCTTTGGTAGTAATATCTTCATTTAATTTGCTTGCAATGAAAAAACACAAAAGAGGATGAAATAAAATCATAATAATTTTACACAAAACTCCAAAAATGGTCCGGATAAAAGTGTTGGCAACCTCAGCCTAATACTTGGTAGCACAACCTTTAGACTAAATAACTTCGAACAACTGCTTCCGGTAGCCCTCAATGAGTTTCTTACAATGCTCTGCTGGAATTTTACACTTTTCTTCTTTGGCCAACTGCTCCAGGTCTCTGAGATTTGAAGGTTTCCTTCTCCCAACTGCCATTTTCAGATCTCTCCACAGGTGCTCCATGAAATTCAGGTCTGGATTCATTGCTGTCCACTTTAGAAGTCTCCGGTGCTTTCTCTCAAACAATTTTCTAGTGCTTTTTGAAGTGTGTTTTGGGTCATTGTCCTACTGAAAGACCCATGACCTCTGAGGGAGACCTAGGTTTCTCACACTGGGTCTTATATTATGCTGCAAAATTTGTTGGTAGTCTTCAGACTTTATAATACCATGCACACGGTCAAGCAGTCTAGTGCCAGAGGCAGCAAAGAAACCCAAAACATTAGGGACTCTGGGGACCGTGTTCTTTTTCCTGTAAACTCTATGTTGATATGCATTTTCTCAAAAAGCTCTACTTTTGTCTCATCTTACCAGAGAACATTCCTCCAAAATGTTTTTGGCTTTCTCAGGTAAGTTTTGGCAAACTCCAGCCTGGCTTTTTTATGTCTCTGAGTCAGAAGTGGGGTCTTCCTGGGTATCCTGCCACAGAATACCTTTTCATTCAGATGCCAACGGATAGTACGGGTTGACACTGCTGTACCCTCGGACTGTAGGACAGCTTGGACTTTTATGGATGTTAGTCGAGGTTCTTTATCTCCTATCCGCACAATCTTTCGTTGAAATCTCTCGTCAATTTTTCTTTTCCGTCTACATCTAGGGAGGTTAGCCACCATGCCATGGGCTTTACACTTAGTGATGACACTGTGCAAGGTAGCGACAGGAACATTCAGGTCTTTGGAGATGGACTTGTAGCCTTGAGATTGCCCATGCTTCTTCATAATTTTGCTTCTCAAGTCCTCTTTCTTTTCTACTTCCAATGTGGTACACACAAGGACACAGGACAGAGGTTGAGTCAACTTTAGTCCGTTTTAACTGGCTGTAAGTGTGATTTAGTTATTGCCTTCACCTGATATGTGCCACAGGTAAGTAACAGGTGCTGTTAATTACACAAATTAGAGAATCATCACATGATTTTTCAATCGGTGCCAATACTTTTGTCCGGCCCATTATTGGAATTTTGAGTACAATGATAATAATTTAATATTTTTTTTCCCATTCTCTTTTGTTTTTTTATTAGCAAAATAAAAATATCATTTGTAATTGCAATCATTTTTGAGCATTATCTGACAGAATTGCAGGGGTGCTAATACTTTTGGCCAGCAGTGTATATAAGTCACTCCGGAGTATAAATTGCATTTAAACATCATAAAACCTGACCCTGATTTACACGCCATTATTCTGCCAGTGATGATTATAATGAGCCTGCGCCGTGTTCAAATAGCAGCCTGGTGACTTATTTGTCATTTTCTTCATGATTGTCAGGGGCAATGCAAGGATCCAGTCATTTTGCAAACTGCTACTTTTCTAAATAATAAATGTATATATATAAATATATATATACAGTGGGGAGAACAAGTATTTGATACACTCACAATGGGAAAACCCATTGGCAGTGTAACAAATACTTTTTCTCCCCACTGTATATATATATATATATATATATATACACATAGACTTCATAATAACATTGACAGGGCGCGGGGCCGATTAATAGGGGGCCTGCATTGTTGGCGTGGCCGTCAAAGCTGAGTGGAATCACAGACAAAGATTTTTTTTCGATGAAAATTCTTGTGAATAAATGCTTAAATCCCTGAATTCTTTATAGATATGAATGCAAAACTGTCTCGAACTGTCTTGGTCAAAAGCAAAAAAACCACAAAAAAAAAACGTGCAGTTAGCATTTACCTTACGTAAATCTGTCGAAGTACAATGCTAGTCTGTTAGAGAATGTAGCTATCGGCCGCCTGATGTAAACAGAGCTTTTCCGGTGAAAATTCATGTGAATAAATGCTTAAATCCCTGAATTCTTTATGAATATGGATGTAAAACAGTCTCGATTCTTGGTTAAAAGCAAAAAAAAAAAAAAAAAAAAACGTGCAGTTAGCATTTATTTAATGCAAATATGTCGAAGTAAGAAAAGAACTCTGGTTTGTTTAAAAAGGACCAAACGGTGGTAGTGTGAAAGCGCCCTTAAAACCCATATAGACTACCATAAACCGTATTGGATTGAAAAAAAAAATCGCAGGGTTCAAAGTGGGGGGGGGGGGGGGGGGTAACGCATTATCGTCTTCAAATTACACCAGCTACAACTCAATATTTTAAGTTTACAATATTAGCGTGATAAAATGAGTTCCAATACTCAAAAAATTACCAGAAGGAACTTAATAATTTGTATTATGTCTACTTAATTTAGCATAACTTGTTGGAAGTACTTTTTACAGTGTTCTAAACAAAATTCAATACCACCCACGGAAAATTTGTGTGCATCATTGTTAATGAAAACGAGCGAAAAGACATGAACTGAAATTGGAAAAATATTTTGTTAACAGAAATAAATTAAAAGTATAATTAGAAGGAACGAAACAATAACCAACTGTATTCTGCATTCAAATAATAACTAAAATGTATTAAAATTTAGACCCTTAATCCCTTAATTTTCATACTTTATCCACTGCCAATCTCTCACAGTCCAAATGGATTGGACGTCTATCGCTGTCAATGGCAGCCAGTGTTTAAAACATTAAAATAAAAAAACGACACCAATGATGTGATCTCAGACGGCAAACATCCTGAAAAGTTTCTTTATGACTCAACCACAGATAAACATTGATCACGTATTCCGGTGCAGGAAGTGAGTTTGCTTCTAAATATTCCAAACCGAGAAAAAAAAAAAAAAAAAGAAAACACTCTGTAGGAAGCTGTGCAATTCCCTAAGTGGCGGCATTGAGTCTTTCAAGCTCGAGGTGCAGATGGCGCACGCAAGCGACACGAATGCTAATTCAAAGACATTGTTGTCATCCCTTTGCACGCCACGTGAAGCTTTGTTCACTTGTGAAGCGGCATCCTCGGTCGTTTGACGGATTTGGCTCCCGCGATCACAGGCTTAGATGTTTTCTGAGACATAAAATATGTCCGTTGCGGGTCCTGTCTGGACGCTAGCAGCCTGGATGTTTCAGGTGTGCGTCCAAGCGTGTCGCACGGTAGGAAGGTCGACAGCGTGTCTACCGTGACCGGCCTGTTGCTAACCTTGGAGCAGCCATTGTTGTTTGCAAGTAGAAGTTGATCAGGTCGTGTTAGTACTAGGGGTGTGACAAAATATCGAACTGGTGATATACAGTGATACTTTTTATCCCAACAAAGGAGAGTACACTCTTGTGTCCTGTCTCTTCAATGCCAAGCTTGGCTGCATGTCGGCCGTGAATAAACACCTAAAGCGCCGTCACCCAGTTTGTAAGTCCATCTAACTAACTAACTAACTAACTAACGACATATTTTCTAACTAACGACATGTTTTATTGAAGTTGTCGCGATATGTAATGAGTCCATTTATCGCACGGCAAATAAAAATGAGGGCGGTAATTTTCACGGCTGTGTTTTATCGCTACGCGCGTGCGTGCATACATTGGTGCGTGCGTGCTGATGGCATATGAGACTCCTGAGAGTTCCTTTCTCTTATCAACACGCTGTAGAATTAAAGTTCAGACATACAAAATAAGAAAACACATCTATATTAAACACTGTAAGGTTAGCACTGCTACACTGAGGTGAATGGGGGAAAAATGGCAACCTACTTTAGCCTGCTATAAAACATTGGCAGTCGTCTCCTGAAAGCAAACTTGCGGTTAAAAGGGGACACTTCAAACATGAAAAATCGCTGGTTAACAGCATTTGCAAACGAAAAAATGGGAAAAAAAATCTATTACACTACATGCAATGACAAAAAGTGTATTTTTGCGGAATGTAAAGCTAAAGTTAGCTGTTTAGCGAACGTACTTCCAGTTCAGTGTTCTGAATCTGTTTACATTCCATTCTTTTGCACTAGTTAATTCTATCAGCATTGGAACTCATTGTTTATTTGTGATTTATTATTGTTATTTACGTGTTTATTTGTACTGTAATAAATAATTTAAGTGTTCCAAAATGTTGTTGTGAATTGATAAGCGTCAACAAAAATTTCATTGCTAAATTAGTTAATTTTTTCAATTATTAGATTAGTCGACTAATCGTAAAAATAGTCGGCTGACTAATCAGGAGAAAATTAGTCGTTTGGGACAGCCCTACTGGGAACTAGGGCTGCAGCTATCGAATATTTTAGTAATCGAGTAATCGACTGAAAATTCTATCGATTAATCGAGTAATCGGATAAAACAAATATATTTTTAGGTGAAGAGCAATTATACATATACATGAGAAAACAAGACATTTCATCTAATCTTGAACCATTTTCAGTCAATCAATGTCTTTATTTTCGATGTATATTGTTGAAAACAGCCAACAATTGCATCTCAGATGTAACTAGAATTTTAAAAAAAGACTAATTCACTGCTTTCACTCAAACTTTTAGATCTTATTAAAATATATATATATATATCTTACCTAAAAATGCCGTTACGCTTGATAACACACATCACTTAAAAGTTAGGATTTTTTCCCACGTGTTTCAATTGAATTTCTCTTTGTGTCAAGCCATTTTTAAGTTCTAGTTAAGTTTTAAGTTAGTCTAAACGGTAAGTCCTGATAGGATTTTGAGTTTTTGCAGTGTTCAAAATAAATGTATGATACAGACTGTATTGGAGCACATTAGGGACCAGTGCTACTTGGTGTTTTATCCAGCAATGACTACTGAGCTAAAATTGATAGTTAGCATGATTAAGTTTTTATTTTACACCCTCATCACTCCACAATGCTATGTTATGGTAAAGCCTGTATGTAAGACACGTTAGCCACGCATCGACAGTGGTCATAATTAATTGAAACCTAGCCCTCCGCAGGGCTAACGTTACGTGAGCTAGTAGCGACAGTAACGTTAATCTTATTTATTGCCGCTTAGCGCTCTTTATTAGCGCTTAGCGCTGTACTGCTTTAAGATGGCGGCTGTTTACAAACGCTGCCCAGTCTGTCATTTCGCATCTAGTTCAACATACATGTGATCTCTATGAGACGCACCAGACGCTACCTGTTACTAATGTAGCATTGTGCGGGCTAGTATTTAGCAACGTCGGCGTCGTTTGTGGCGGCTGTCGGCTGCGGTAAGTTTTTTTTTTTTTTTTTTTTTTTCTCCTTCTTCCTCTCCGCACGTGACAGCGCGTTGTCCCGCATTAAAAGTAGTCCTAGCAAAACGTGATGCTTAGAGCTGTCAAAATAAAGGATTACTCGAGGTGAATAAAATTACTTGGATCAGTTTTTAAACTCGAGTTACTCGAGTTGCTCGAGTACTCGTTTCAGCTCTACTGGGAACGTTAGTTCATTCGAAACCAGAGCATTCACAGTCATTCTGTCCGATGTTCAGGGCATTTACAGGTAACTTGCTATTCATTTTAGGTCATTTCCTCTTGAGTTTGAGTCACTGTCTATTCATTTGGGTGATTCCCAGGTCAGTTCCCATTAGTTACCCCAAAATCAACAGGAAGTACCGTATTGGGCCGAGTATAAAATGTGTTTTTTGCATTGAAATAAGACGGAAAAAGTGGGGTTGTCTTATATTCGCGGTCTAGACATTATACCCATTCACTACGCTAGATAGCGCCAGATATCATTGAAGCGAATGCTGAACTTGAGGAGTAATGTTCTGTCATGACAGATCTCAGCTACTCTCAAGTTTAACCAGTTTGCATTATTTTATGCAGGGTTTTTCCTTATTCAGATTTGTTTCAAGACTACAGTTACACTTAGACCTCACTTTGATGTTTAATGCAGTTATTGCAATTTTGTTGTTTTATCACAATAGATTGGTTTATTTACATTTAAAAAACCAGAAGCCATTCATTTACAAATGTGATTGCGCTTTAGTTTACATATTTAAATGTTCAGGTACTAAGGTTTGAATGAGGCAAAATAACATGCTTTTTCTTTCAAATACATTGTTATAAGCATTTGTTTCAGATGTACTGTAATTATTTTTTGTATAAAATTTAATTTGGTGTTCAAAAAATATTTTTTCAAATTTGCGTCTTGAAAAAGATGGGGTCGTCTTATACTCAGGGTCGTCTTATATTCGGGCCATACGGTAACTGAAAATCAACAGGTAAATGACCTTAAATGGCCCAAAATTACCTCATTGCCTGGCATTGAATGCCACTGACGGCCATAGACGTTCAATCCATTTGAAGTGGGAGGGATGGAACATTTGTTCATTTGCTGCCACCCTCCCAGTTCAAATGGATTGGACGTCTACTAGTGATAAACTCATTCCAATTCACAGCAGAAGCTTGTTTTTCTGTTTAATAGAATATCCTAGAATGTTTTCCTGACCAATGTATCGATAATCGGTGTATTGCCATATCGTCAGATCATCGCTATCGTGAACTTTGTATCGTATCGTATCGTGAGGTACAAAGAGGTTCCCACCTCTAGTTCGTACTGTCTCGGCCTGCAGGCTTGGGAATTAATGCAGTTATAATTTGGCTGATAACGATACACCGATTTGGATCTGTATATCGATTGGTTAAGCAACAATCCAATCAAATTGATGGAAATTCAAAATTTGGATCAACATCGTCATCTTTTCGATACATCGTCCCTATGCTATTCAAAAGAATGTTTTCCATTCAGAAGTTGAATGTTTCAGCAACTAAACTGTCGAAAATATGATTTTTTTTTTTTTTATTTCTTGAGATGACATATGTACTGATTGTGTTGAATGTGTACCTAGTTTTAAATTGATCCAAGGCCCGTTAATCAAATCTTATCTTGTAATATCGACAAGTATGGATCAGTATTGTATTGTAATAAAGTTGGGGATGTAAACCTCTCGTAATAACGTTTATATTGAAACTGATGTTAAAAGTGATATTATAGCTAGCATTAGCACATCGTTCCAACAACACAACTGGCTCTAAGTGTCCGATCGCGGGTGGAAAACACACAACAACAGAAAGGATGATACACACAGGCGTTGCCTCTGTAGAGATATTTTACAAGCATAAACAATGAACGTAGGTTCACAGCCGTGTTCCTCTCTCTCTCTCGCCCACTCGCTCAGAGACGCTAGTTATGTAGCTAACACACAATATTTGTTGTAAATGCACACAGACGACTCCTGTTAAATGGGTTATAAATAAATGAATAATGCTTGAAGAATGTGTAAATGTGTTTTGCTTGTTGATAAAAGTAATGCAATCATTAAAAAACACTATCACTCTTTTGTGAAAGAAAAAAAAAAAACAGTTTCCCTTCAGTAATCCACTAACATTTAAATAAGCGAATTAGCATATTGTGTTTTGCACTTCAGGTCCCTCTGCTATTCTAAGACAAAATGTTTTGTTTGTTTGCATTTGTTTTAATGCCAAAAAGTCAAAGAGTCCAAATGTGCTTCATCACATTTTTCAAGGTTCTAAGGTGACTTTTAGAGGAAAGTGCTTTTAGCACGCTACGGCCGCGTCCACTTTCCGCATGGCCGCTCTCACGTTGCGATGGGGTGGGCGCGGCTGCGGTCACGTGATCCCAGGCCCTAACTAGGTCAGCTTCGTTTTAGTGCAGCCGAGCGAGCCGGAGAGCCCTCAAAGCTAGATAAATATTTAACAGCGATTCATGTGTGTGGTTTTTGTCTTCTTTTCTTAACAATGAGGAAGACGTGTGTTCGCGTAATAAAGTGCACGGGCAAGATAATGGCGGGCTAAATGACATCGTTTGGGGAGTCGGACCACAATCGCTTGGGGAGCCGGCGTCTTTTGATCGTCGCGCGGACAAAAGATATGCAATTAAATGCAAATTAGTCGGTTAGTCGACATTCATCAGCAGTGATGAGATGATCCATAAATAAAAATAACGACACTGCTTTTCTGTGTGGAGTGTTGCTAACTGTGAGATTCAAGAAAACGTCTAGTATGTGTTGTTTAACGCACTGGATGCCATTGACTTTGATTGCAGTGAATGGCAGCTAATTAGTTAATGAGGAAATACATATTGATTATCATGAATGTACAACTATTGGGTTGCCACGATTCATTGACTATTCGACAGCCGTACTGATATTTTATTAACCGTTTCCAGACCTAGTCGAACATATTCTCTAATTTATTCAGAAGTTTTGACTATTTTTATGAATTAATTACATTTCTAATGGGGAAAACAAAGGAAAAACCGTAACTATTCTCATTTTAATTCCTTGTGTTGTTAATATTTATTTAAAACCTGTTTTAAATTTATAAAAAAGAAAAACAAAAGGAGCCTAGCGAATCTTTCTGTGATTAGTCCCTAGTAAAAACACATGATTCCCTTTGTAATGAATCAAAATGTGATGACTGAAAATATAGGCTTAAAAAATATAAACGATACCTTGTTATATTTTTATTAGGGCTGTCAAACGATTAAAATTTTTAATCGAGTTAATTACAGCTTAAAAATTAATTAATCGTAATTAATCGCAATTCAAACCATCTATAAAATATGCCATATTTTTCTGTAAATTATATATATATTCTGTAAAATAAATTGTTGGAATGGAAAGATAAGACACAAGATGGATATATACATTCAACATACGGTATATAAGGACTGTAGTGGGCATTTCACTCTACTGTCATTTAAATCTGTCTATGCTGTCCTCACTCCGAAGCGTCTACTTTTTCCAAAGCTAGACAGCTAGTGAACGACGCCTTAATAATCAGACTTCTTCCTTTTTCATCTGATCTATTAATAAAATGGCCTCAAACCATTGTTCTCTTTAGACCGTAGTGAAACTACAAACAAAAAAGTACACAAGCATTGCATTAGCAACAACGTTAGCTTAGCACGCTATACAGGTTCACTAAACATAAACAAAAAG
Organism: Corythoichthys intestinalis; assembly: GCF_030265065.1. NCBI lineage: Eukaryota > Metazoa > Chordata > Actinopteri > Syngnathiformes > Syngnathidae > Corythoichthys > Corythoichthys intestinalis. Next base: position 9,014,685 of record NC_080400.1, read on the forward strand.
CGTCTCATACAAAAAATATAACATTTCGCTTACTAACATATTATATGTACATTCTTTACAACAACCATACTTACGGACAAATCTTCTTCAAGGATCATATAAGCACAACATTACAACGTAGGCGTCAGCCCGAGACGTCTTGCAGCCATATTGAACTGGCAAGAAAGCAATAAACCATGTCGCAAAGCGACCACAAGAGTTTGCTGTTAGACAGCACAAAAAACCTTGCTGTAAAACTTACCAAAAGGCAGAATACTGTCTGACATGGGAAAGTGCGGGACATGTGCGTTAATTGCGTCAAATATTTTAACGTGAT